>NW_028317966.1:5565000-6165000 GCF_062004578.1 Staurois parvus
AATATAACTGGTCACTAACATTTATACAGTCAGGTCCATAAATATTGGGACATCGACACAATTCTAACATTTTTGGCTCTATACACCACCACAATGGATTTGAAATGAAAGGAAAAAGATGTGCTTTAACTGTAGACTGTCAGCTTAAATTTGAGGGTATTTAGATCCAAATCAGGTGAACGGTGTAGGAATTACAACAGTTTGCATATGTGCCTCCCACTTGTTAAGGGACCAAAAGTAATGGGACAATTGGCTTCTCAGCTGTTCCATGGCCAGGTGTTTGTTATTCCCTCATTATCCCAGTTACAATGAGCGGATAAAAGGTCCAGAGTTCATTTCAAGTGTGCTATTTGGATTTGGAATCTGTTGCTGTCAACTCTCAAGATGAGATCCAAAGAACTGTCACTATCAGTGAAGCAAGCCATCATTAGGCTGAAAAAACAAAACAAACCCATCAGAGAGATAGCAAAAATATTAGGTGTGGCCAAAACAACTGTTTGGAACATTCTTAAAAAGAAAGAACGCACCGGTGAGCTCAGCAACACCAAAAGACCCGGAAGACCACGGAAAACAACTGTGGTGGATGACCGAATAATTCTTTCCCTGATGAAGAAAACACCCTTCACAATAGTTGGCCAGATAAAGAACACTCTCCAGGAGGTAGGTGTATGTGTGTCAAAGTCAACAATCAAGAGAAGACTTCACCAGAGTGAATACAGAGGGTTCACCACAAGATGTAAACCATTGGTGAGCCTTAAAAACAGGAAGGCCAGATTAGAGTTTGCCAAATGACATCTAAAAAAGCCTTCAAAGTTCTGGAACAACATCCTATGGACAGATGAGACCGAGATCAACTTGTACCAGAGTGATGGGAAGAGAAGAGTATGGAGAAGGAAAGGAACTGCTCATGATCCTAAGCATACCACCTCATCAGTGAAGCATGGTGGTGGTAGTGTCATGGCGTGGGTATGTATGGCTGCCAATGGAACTGGTTCTCTTGTATTTATTGATGATTTGACTGCTGACAAAAGCAGCAGGATGAATTGTGAAGTGTTTCGGGCAATATTATCTGCTCATATTCAGCCAAATGCTTCAGAACTAATTGGATGCCGCTTCACAGTGCAGATGGACAATGACCCAAAGCATACTGCAAAAGCAACCAAAGAGTTTAAGGCAAAGAAGTGGAATGTTATGCAATGGCCAAGTCAATCACCTGCCCTGAATCCGATTGAGCATGCATTTCACTTGCTGAAGACAAAACTGAAGGGAAAATGCCCCAAGAACAAGCAGGAACTGAAGACGGTTGCAGTAGAGGCCTGGCAGGAGATTACCTGGGATGAAACCCAGCGTCTGGTGATGTCTATTCGTTCCAGACTTCAGGCTGTAATTGACTGCAAAGGATTTGCAACCAAGTATTAAAAAGTGAAAGTTTGATTTATGATTATTATTCTGTCCCATTACTTTTGGTCCCTTAACAAGTTTGAGGCACATATGCAAACTGTTGTAATTCCTACACCGTTCACCTGATTTGGATGTAAATACCCTCAAATTAAAGCTGACAGTCTGCAGTTAAAGCACATCTTGTTCGTTTCATTTCAAATCCATTGTGGTGGTGTATAGAGCAAAAAATGTTAGAATTGTGTCGATGTCCCAATATTTATGGACCTGACTGTAGGTAAAGTTGATCCAGGGAATATCCGATTGCCTCTCGGGGGATCAAGAAGGAATTTTTTGCCCTGCAGAAGCAAATTGGATCATGCTTTGCTGGGTTTTTTGCCTTCCTCTGGATCAACTGTGGGTATAGGATTATAACTTTTTTTTTTTTTAATGGTTGAACTGGATGGACTTTTGACTTTTTTCAGCCAGACTAACTATGTAACGATGTAATGTAATTTATTTTTAAGGCTGGGGGCCTTCCTATAAGTGAAACCTTGGCTTTTTATCTTTTACTTCCTTGCCCCCCCCAGTGGCCTTGTGCATGCCCCGAAACGCGTTACATTGCATACTGGTCGCTACTACGTCATCACGCTGGCTCTGGGCTCCAGGGTTCGTTCCACTGCCCTCCACCGGAGATGCACATGCTGGCCGGCTTTTCTCCATCTTCGGTCTCCCTCAGCACAAGTTGCGGTTGTCTTCAGCAGGGACTTGGACATCATTCCTCTATTTTATTTCCTTGATGAGCCTCTTTTTAACCTCCATCATGTGAGTGGCTGTTTAAATGTTAAGGAATAAAAGTCTTTCATGCTGCACTTAGAGGTGCTTTTCTTCTTTTCTGTCTGGACACATTTTGCCTAAATACCACATGCGATCCTGAAACTGTCAATTTACTATACCGTTTTTCAATATTTACCACAAAACGCTCGGTAAATACTGCATGAAAAGGCATTAAACTCAATTAACAGAAGCAAATAAATAATTAAAGCGGAGTTTCAAAAAAATAAAAGTCAGCAAATGCAAAAACTGTAGCTGCTGACTTTTAAAGAACAGTCACTCACCTGTCCCACGATCCCGCGGTGTCCTCCCCGCAGCCCATTTCACCAGCCATCTAGTGTCCCAGGCGCCGGCATCTTCAGTGTGGGCACCCGGCTGTGACAGCTTGTGGCTTCACATCCGGGTGCCCACTGCGCATGCACGAGTAGCGCTGCGCTTCCTGAATGGTCCCATAGTCTTCTGGGACCTGTTACGTGTCCCAGAAGACTATGAGGAGGGAGGGGGGGGGGGGGACAACTTCGGCTTCTGATCACCTAGGTGACCACAGGGGATGTGGGAGTGGGTACCTATCAATTTCGGGTACCCGCTCCCCCTTTGCTTCCCAAAGGTGCCAATCCTTAATGGGGAGCGGGGGACCAGTCTTTAAAGCAGAACTTCCCCTTTTGGGTAGAGCTCCGCTTTAAATGCATGCATTAAGTAAGTAGGGGTCCAGTAATGCTGTAAGAAATGTCAAAATATAATAGGCATTGAGGAGTAGTTTCTGCCTTTTGGGATCAGTTCTCTCACCAGTAATGCATAGAAACCTACATATGGAAATCATTGGAGTTGATTTACTTACAGAATAACTAAAGGATTTATTTTAACTTTTGGATAGAGTGGAGGTGGATTAGAACACCTGTCAGGTTTTAATTGTTGTCTGTGTCCCATTAGGGAGATTCACCCTCTATGTTGGTCCTGGTTACCATTATTATTGAAAGTGAAATAAAAAGAAAATTTGGCATTGTCCCCATAAAAGTAATAGAGGAGACATCTTTCAATGGGCACACAGATGGCAAAAAAAAAAAAAAAACTTAACGGGGTTTTAACCCTCCTTTACTCAAAATGTAAAAAAGTGTTACTGGTAGGTTTACTTTAAGGCAAAAACACTGTTAAATTTGCAAGTTGCTCCAGAGCTTGGTACATGAGGTACAAAGACACTTTACAAAGACTACCCAATCACTTGCAAGGAAAAACAGCATTTTTTGCATATGATTAGATGATGGAATCAGCACCGCCCCCACATTTACTAAGCTCTGGAATAACTTCACTTGCAAAGTGCTCACTCCATGTGCCTTTAGTAAATCCACCCCATTACATGTAGTAAAATCTACTTATTTTCTCCTGTCATTTCACCAGATTTTTAAAGACATTTGCTGCAAAAAGCCTTTCAATCACGCGGTCTAATCTCTTGTTAGAACATATGGCATATACTGTATGTAGTGGGGATACTTTACTTTTTCACAATTATTTTTAGATATATCTTCCCACTGACAAGTACCCACTGACATCATTGATCTTTTTAGCCATCTAGAGTATAAGGAGGTAATTTTTACCACTGACACCATTCTAATGTACAGGTATCAAACACAAGGCCCGCGGGCCGAATCTGGCCCTCCAGGCCATTTCATGTGGCCCTTGCACCTCTCCCTTGTCTCTGCCCCCACCTTGTCTCAGCAGTTGACAGCAGAGAGGAGAACTCCTCTGCCAAATCCTGCACCTCTCAGTGCAGCTTCATCTCTGCCTCCCCTGATCTCAGCATTCAGCAGACTCTGGTAACCGACTCCACTCTTCCTCAGGTCCTCCTCCAGATCCTGCACTTTCTGCTTTCCAGATCTGCCCCCAAAAGGGGTGCACGGTGATGTTAGGGAAGGTGTTGGATTCTTGACATCTGATGTAATGGGTGGTTATGTGCTCTGGACATCTAGTCTTACAGATACAACCGGCCCTTTGAGGGCAACCATAATGCTGATACGGCCCATGATGAAATGGAATTTGACATCCCTGCTCTAATGTATCATGAGTTGTAGATATAGTCATTTTTAGCAGGGGATTCCTGAGACTGGAAAACATTTCAAGGGATCCTCTGTGTTGAAAAGGTTAAGAAAAGCTGCTTGAAAATGTAACTATAGGCAGCACATTTTGGATAGTCAGTTTTTAAATTTTTTGCCATCTGTGTTGCCATTGGAAGATGTCCTCTCTGTTACTTTTTTGGGAAAAACCCAAAATTTGGGACTTTCAATGATAATGGTAAACAGGACAAATAGAGAGGGTGAATCTCCCTAATGGGAGAACAAACAACAATAAAAAACTAAAAGATGTTCTAATACCTCTCCACCCTATAGGACACACAAAAAAAGGTTTTCCTTTAGTTATACTTTATGTAAATACAAAGTATCTTTATAAATGTCAAATATTGAAAGAAAAGAGTCAGCTTTTTCATTTATTGCCATCTGTGTTGCCATGATTTCCCCTCTGTTACTTATCTGAGGACATCCCAAAATTTGAGATTTTTATTTCACTTTCAATGATAAGGGTAAACAGGACAAATAGAGAGGGTGAATCTCCCTAATGGGAGAACAGACGATAAAAACCTAAAAGATGTTCTAATACCTCTTCACCCTATAGGACACACAAAAAGTTTTTTCCTTTAATTATACTTTATGTAAATACAAAGTATCTTTCTAAATGTCAAATATGAAAGAAAATAGTATAAAAAAAAAAAATCACATACATATACAGTATATATAGTAACCCTTCTTCCACAAATAAAAAAAGACAACATTGTAGAAGAAAGGTATTTATATATTTGTGTCATTTTTTTTAAAGTACTATTTTTGTTCATTTGACATTTATAAAAATATTTTGTATTTAACTAATTCAGGGGTAAGCAACCTTTGAGAGGTGGAGATCTACCTGAACAATATGAAAAAGATCAAAGATCACCAGGGTTCAGCGCCATTTAAAGATAAAAAGAAATTAGCTTGCAAGGCCTAATTAAATACTGTAATATGGCAGTGGATGGTGTCCGTCAGTAGAGGAGTGGACAGTGTTCATCAGTAGAGCAGTGGACGGTGTCAGTAAGGCAGTGGATGGTGTCAGTCACTAGGGCAGTGGATGGTGTCAGTAAGGTAGTGGATGGTGTTAGTCAGTATGGCAGTGGATGGTGTCAGTCAGTAGGACAGTGAATGGTGTCAGTAGGGCAGAGGTTGGTGTCAGTCAGTAGAGCAGTGGACGGTGTCAGTTAGTAGGACAGTGGATGGTATCAGTGAGGCAGAGGTTGGTGTTAGTAGGGCAGTGAATGGTGTCAGTAGTTTTTATTTTTTACAATATTTTACAATTTTTTTTTAGGAGCCCTGTTGAAAGGGGAGCACACAGAGGGGACCAAGCAGCAGACAAAAAGAGGAACATGGACAGGAGGGACAGTGGATTTTCCTCCTGCAGCAGCTGTGCACTGATGGGAGGGAGAGGAAGAGATGCCAGCTTTCAGCTGCTGCAGGAGGAAAATAAAGGGGATTTGCAAAACCCCCCACAGTAGTATCCTCCTACCCCCCCCCCCTTTCCCCTATAGTAATGTCCTCTGCCCCCTCTCATGGACAGGTATTTTAAAAATCTGAATTCCCACAAAGTGGCTAGGGATTTGGATCCTCCCCCCCCCCACACACACACTCACACACACATACCATGGCACCCTAGAGTGGCTGGGGGGGGGGGGGGCAAAATATAATAGAAATCCTCACCACTTGCTGGGAATACAGATATTTAAAATACCTGTCCATTTGAGGGGGTAGAGGACACTGCTTTAGGGGAAAAGGGGGAGGGGTAGAGGACACTACTGTGGGGGGGGGGTTTGCGAAGGGCAGTAGAGGACACTGCTATAGGGGTGGCCCTGGCCATAGCAGTGTCCTCTGCCCCCTGCACATTACCTCCCCCCATAGAAGTGTCCTCTGCCCCCCTTCACATCACCCCCCCTTAGCAGTGTCCTCTATCGCCCTTCTCATCAACCCCCCCCAGTAATGTCTTCTGCCCCCTCCTTTTCCCCATAGCAGTGACCTCCGCTCCCCCAGCAGTGTCCCAAGCAGTATCCTGTATGTATCTGTATGCAGAGGAGAGGGCAGGAGGCAGCACAGTTCTAGATGGAGGTCGGGAGTGGGAGCTGCCAGAGTGACTGTTCATAATATCAAGCTGGTGACTGATTGCTAGGACCGCCCTACCAACCAATCACCTGCAGGTCAACTTGAAATGTTAATTAGGCCAGCTCCTCCTCCCACTCTCCTTCCTGAGCTGTGCTGCCCCCCACTCGCCACTGTCCACTGAGGATGACAGCGGCGGAGGAGGCTGGGGGGCGGGAGAAGGACTGACTACCTGCCACCTCCCTGCAGTCAACAGGCAGACCACGATCAACAGGTTGCCGACCCCCCGATCTAATTTAACATAGTTGTTAACATATGCTGCAGGGGCCACAGTTGGCATACTTCTATGGTTTAAACCATTTTACCACTTTATTAACAATAAAAACTGCCAGGAATTCTAATTCTTCTCCACTGTATCCATTCCACTGGATATTGCTGAGATAAAATACCACATGATCTCATGAGATAAATAGTGCATATTTCGATGAAATACCTTATGCTTTATTTTAGTAGTGTTTTTTTTTTTGTGAATGCAAAAACAATTTTGAAAAATACTATGAGATATTTTACCGCAAATTTTAAAGTGGAAAATACTGCTTTGTAAATGGAGCCCATTTTTTGTTTTTATTTTGTATTGGGGTTCCATTTTAGGTTAACCACTTCAATACAGGGCACTTATACCCACTTTCTGCCCAGGCCAATTTCAGCTTTCAGCATTGTTATACTTTGAATGACAATTGCTTGGTCATACAACACTGTACCCATAAAACATTTTTATCATTTTTATCACGCAAATAGATCTTTATTTTATTATTTGATCACCACTGAGTTTTTTTATTTTTTATATGTTGCAAATAAGTAACCTTTCTGCATAAATTTAGGTAAAAGTTTTTTCTGCTACATTTCTTTGGTGAAAATACCCCAAATTGGTGTACTTTATTTAGTTTGTAGGAAAGTTATAGAGTCCATAAACTATAGTGTGTATATATATATATATATATATATATATATATATATATATATATATTTATGTCAATTGATCAATCCTGATGAACTGACGCCCAATCTAATTTTTTGTGGACCAAAAATGCGGGGATAGTACAAATACCCCCCAAATGACCCATTTTTGGAAAATAGACAGTCCAAGGTATTTAGTAGGAGGAATGGCAAGTTTTTTGAAGTTGTAATTTTTTTGTCACAATTTTTTGGAAAATGAAGACATTTTTATTAAATTTCATTCTTTTTTTTACTATTTTTTCAATAAACTCTATTAATTGTATTTTCAACACACAAGTATTAATTATGAAAGTATTAATTGTGCCCCATCATTCTACCCACACTGACCTAGTCCTGGGGTTTCTGACCCCCCCCCCCGCTCAGCAATTGATAGCTGATTTAGAGTCAATTCCTGTACTCTGGGGCTGCTTGCTCTCTCCAGCCCTAGTTCATATAGGTCCTGGGGCAAGGCTGAAGTTTCTGGCTGCTGGTACAATAAAACTACAATTTCTCCTCTTCCAGGCTGCACTGTCTAATCAAGCAGCTGAAGGGGGTGGGGGAGAGAGATCCAGTGTAACAGCTACTATGCCTGGGCTGAGTGTCTCTGAGCAATACACAAAGCCACAAGATACAAGCGTGACGAGCAGCTGAGGAGTCAAGGTAGCATCGCAGCTGTGAAAAATGTGTGCAGTAATTCCGTACATAGTGGGCCTCCTCCTCCTTGGAACACAGGAAAGGTACACCACTGAGTGTCTCAGTTTGCAGATCTACATCAAGTGCCAGTGTTTCCAGTTTTCTGATCACAACAAGTGCCAATGTTTCAAGTTTGTATATAACATCCAGCGCCAGTAATTTTTTTACTGTGTTGCCACAATGTCCAAGAAATGTAGTGAAGAGGCACATAAAACTCCTACTCTGATGAGAGTAGTGGAGAGACCTCAGTCAAATTCAGTCTCTTGGTATGAACCTGTATAAAACAGCAGTACATTAAAGGCCACCAATAATTAGGAGGATGAAGAGTTCCTTGGAAAAAAAAAATCAGGCCTCTTACCATATACTCCGGGGTCTCTGCATTCCAAAATGTGATAGGTAGTCCAGAAATCAGATTTGTAATTTATGCCCTTTGAACAGCTGAAGATCCTCTTTGGATTTTTGGCCCCTCTATATAGCTAAGCAGCTAAAAACGTAGTATCCCCTTAACCCAGAAAAGTAGCAGAATGTGTTTTGGGGTGTAATACTAAATTTGTTTATGCTGTATGTGAGAAATAACCTAAATTAAACTTTGTAAAAAAAACTTTTAAAACAAAAATTCTATTCTTTTTTCATTTTCCAAAAATTTTATCTTTAAAAGACTCACTAAACCTCTTGGTATAACCTTAGGATGTCTGCTTTCCAAAATGTGGTAATTTTGAGTGTTTTTCTGCTATCCTGGCACTTTAGAGCCTCAGAAATGTGTTAAGTAGTTAGGAAATCAGATGTCTAATTTATGCCCTTTAAAAATCTTAAGATGCTCCTTTTTACCTCCTCATATGCAGATAAGCAGTGAAAAAGTCTCATACACAGTATCCCCATACTCTGGAACAGTAACAGTCTTTTCTAACCTCAGAAAAGTTAACTATGCCATGTTTAGATGCTCATCTCACACAAGCCATTCTGTATACTCTTAGTATCCCATTACATGATTAGCATGCACATTAAAAACATTATTTTAATGGTCAGGCCATATATAGGGCTGTAAAATGTGCAGAGCCATTAAAGTGGTTGTAAACTCTGTTTTTTAATTTTACCTACAGGTAAGCTTATAATAAAGCTTACCTGTAGGTAAAATAAATACACTGCACTGTCTAGGAGATATTCTCTCTTCATTTAATCCGGCACATTCACTCTGAAGAAATGGCATACCCGTGCTGTTCCTTCAGAGCTGTGTGCTGTAGCCGAGGACTCCCGCGCACATGCATGGGAGTGACGTCATCGCGGCCCAGCCTGTCAGAATTCGGAGCTCACGAACCCGGAAGGAAGATAGATGGGTGAAGATGGAAGCCTCTACAGCGATGACAGCACAATGTGTTTGGCTGCAGTGCGGTGACATGCGGTGCCATTTAGTGCTTATGGAAAAATGCAGCATGCCTGTATTTTTCCACACTGCACATCACACCATCATTGTGGTATGAACATATATCATAGCAAACCATTGATTTCCATGTGTCCTTGTGGCTTATTCAGTGCAGAAATTTGCCACTCACTGCACCTAGTGTGAATGAGCCCCGAATAACCAGAATGAGGCTGGTTTCTATAGAAAATTCCATAGCCCTGGGAAGTCTTGCAGAAGGAATAATGATATATATATCTCCACTCAGTACCTCACTCACCGCCAAGGAGATTGCCAATCATTTGCAAAACAAGATTGATGCAATCCGTAAGGACATTGTCAACTCACAATCTACCTCTCCACCTAGCCCCCCTCCCTCCATCACCCCCTCAACTCTCCCCTCCTCTGACCTCGTAACCGCACTGCCCCCCACCATACCTAACGCCCCGCACATTATCACCTCCCCAACGCTCCGCTCCTTCAGCCCTGCTACCACTGAGGAGGTCACTAAGGTCTTCACTGAAGCCCGCCTCACCACTTGCCCCCTGGACCCTATCCCCTCACAACTCCTCCTGTCACCCCCCTCCTCCATCATTCGCTCCCTCACCACATCTTCAATCTCTCTCTCTCTACTGGCACATTCCCCTCCCCCTAAAGCACGCACACATCATCCCCATACTCAAAAAACCCTCCCTTGACCCCACTGACCTAAACAACCTTAGACCCATCTCCCTGCTACCACTCACTTCCAAACTCCTTGAGCGCCTATCCTACAATCACCTAAGCGCCCGCCTCACTGATAACAACTTCCTTGATCCACTACAGTCTGGCTTCTGTCCCCTACACCCCACCGAAACCGCCATACTTAAAATCACTAACGACCTGCTAACCGCCAAAGCTAATGGCCACTACTCCATCCTCCTGCTCCTCGACCTCTCTGCGGCCTTCGAAACAGTGGACCACCCCCTCCTCCTTACCAAACTGCACTCCTTTGGCATCAAGGACGCTGCTCTCTCCTGGTTCTCCTCCTACCTATCCCAACGCTCTTTCAGCGTCACCTATAATGCTGCCACCTCCCCCTCTCTCCCCCTCTCTGTTGGAGTCCCCCAAGGCTCTGTCCTCGGACCCCTCCACTTCTCCATCTACACCTCCTCCCTTGGCAAACTGATACACTCCCACGGCTTCAATTACCACCTCTATGCTGACGACACGCAAATTTACCTCTCCACCCCTTCACTCTCCGCCCGCATCGCCCACCTCCTGGACGACATATCAGACTGGATGTCGCTCCATTTCCTCAAGTTAAACCTGTCCAAAACTGAGCTCCTGGTCTTCCCCCCAGCCCGCGCCCCCCCCCATCCTCTCCATCACGACTAGCAACGCCACTATCAATCCCACACGCCAAAGTCCTGGGTGTCACCCTGGACTCAAACCTTTCCTTCCAACCTCATGTCCAATCACTATCAAAGTCATGCAGCCTCTGCAACATCTCCAAGATACGTACATTCCTCACCCCAGACACTACTAAACAACTCGTACACTCCCTCATCATCTCGCGCCAGGACTACTGCAACTCCCTTCTCACTGGCCTACCCAAACAAATGCTATCCCCACTCCAGTCTATCCTGAACTCAGTGGCTAGACTCATCCACCTCACCAACCGCTCCACATCTGCCACCCCCCTCTGCCAATCCCTTCACTGGCTCTCTATTGCCCAGCGCATCAAATTCAAATTACTAACTCTGACCTACAAAGTCATTAACAACGCCGCTCCAAACTACCTAACTGACCTGATACCCAAATACCACCCTACCCGTGCTCTTCGCTCCTCACAGAACCTCCTACTCTCTAGCTCCCTGGTCTCCTCCTCCCATGCCCAACTGCAGGACTTCTCTAGGACTTCCCCCATCCTCTGGAACTCCCTACCCCAATCCATCAGACAGTCACCTACCCTCCTCACCTTCAGGCGCACCCTGAAAACCCATCTCTTCAGGGAAGCCTACCCCACTCTCACCTAACAACCAATCTCCTCCACTCCTCCCACAACTCCATCCCCCACAGCCACTTCCTCCTGCACGACTATCCCCTCCCTCCTAGATTGTAAGCTTGAAAGAGCAGGGCCCTCGAATCCCTCGTGTATTGTATTGCTACTGTATTGTCTCATGTTCTGTCCCCCTCACAATTGTACAGCGCTGGGCAAACCCTTTGGTGCTATATAAATACTGTATAATAATAATAACTGAACTGGAGACAGATCTCAGTGATAAATCACAAGGCACTCATAAAACACTCTAACATGAAACAAACAACGAAAGGTTGCATGATATCCCAGAGTCATGGGGATATATTATTACGTAAATGTCATACTAATTTGTACCATGATGAAATCCTGTAGGATTACTGTCAGTTTCTGATGACCTGCTTTAAGGAATTTCAGGTTTCTATGAAACAAGTTTGTACTGGAGGAACAAGAACAAGAGACAACTGTATCACTGGTATATGGAAATGTATATGTTGATAAAATAATGGACTATGAATAATTGACTATGTACACCAATTTCTTGTATATTAAGGTGTGTGGTAATTTGCGCATAAATGACAACACTACAAAAAACACCAGAGATGCAGACAAACATATCTTTCTGTTATAGTACTAGACTGTATGGATGCATTTTAGCCATAAAATGTAAATGTATAGGGTACTTGTAAAAGTGAATGAAAAAAAGTAAAGCATTTCTTTTCTGTAACTTCCATTTTTTTTTTGTACTAAGATGTTTATTAAGAACAGCAGAATTAGCCAATATGGACATTTCCTTGCAGCTAATAAAAAAAAAACCTAAAGGGTTTACAAGGGCACCCAGGATGAAAGTAGGGCAGTAAAAACAGCCAGCTGAGTCATGGCCCACCCAAATGCTAACATTACAGCCTGGCACTGCTATACACATGCTGCCGTATTTTAAATTCAGGCTGTAGAGCACAGGTGTCAAACCGGCGGCCCTCCAGTTGTTGCCAAACTATAAGTCCCATGAGGCATTGCAAGACTGACAGTTACAAGCATGACTCCCAAAAGGTAGAGGCATGATGGGATTTGCAGTTTTGCAACAGCTGGAGGGCCGCCAGTTTGACACCCCTGCTGTAGAGTGTGACAGACTCACCTATTGAGTTCAATGAGAGTGTACCCCAACAGCGAGCCAAAAACACAGTCTGCGGTGTGATTTTTTTTTTTTTACTACAAAATCCCCCTTGGGATTAAAAAAAAAAGTAGACATTCAAGAAACAGCAGGATAACTTCCTTGATGCCTGCCGACCGCTGCTATACCTCCCTCTTTAAAGCACTGCACCTCCACCACCACTGCTGCCTGTCTGAAAGAAACCTAATAGAGTGATGTAGTTTATAATGACCACTTAGATTACATAAAATAATGCTGACTGGTCTCTCTAGGTTGACCTAACAAGAGTTGTGCTGTCATTATTTAAATCAGTCATTTACAAAGCAATCCACTGAAGTTTCAGGTTTACAAATCTTTTCCCGCATTACATATACTGATTTTCTATTACACCATCACAGCTTTCCAGAAGGCTGGAAAACATGAACTCATGGTGGTCTGTATGGGCTTCATTTGGGAAACACTTAAATATGAATTTTGGATCCAAATACCCCCAATAACTGCATTTAACTATTCCTCAGAATCACAGCTATATTAGGCTATAATTTATATATTTATCTTAATAGAGTTAAATGTATGTAGCTCTAAACCTGTGTTTAACTTTATACAATTATAGGAAGACTTTGCACATCCCGAAGAAGCTGCTACAGAACCATCTGTGGAGGCCACAGAAGATGCTGAGCTGGTAAATTAAAAAAAACTCTCATATGTTCTGCACCTCCTCATTAGTCTTTGCACCCAAACTTCTGAGTATTGAGACACTGTATGCTTGAACTTCCACACCACACTTCTGTAAAATAACTTGGCACTAACACCATATTTGAGAGGTCCACTAAAAAAAAAAAATCCATTCAATAATCTATGCATAATCTCCACTTACACAACACTTCCCTCATCTGACTAATGATGAAAACATCCAAACACAGCAGTAGTGTTTCTCTTAAATAAATGTCCCTGCCCTCCTACTTGAGTGCGATATGCTGACATAAATGAGTAATGGTCATGACCCTCATCATGGTCATAACCCTCATTACAATTAATCTTGTAGTGTTGAGGAAAAGAGGGGGAGTATTTTATCAGGTTTGGTAGTTCACAGGGTGCACTGGCCAGTACGGTCAAATCCTGGTGCCTCCTGGAATTTGCAGTCATGTTTAGACATACTACACATCTTCTGTTACAAGAACGTGGAGATCGTATTATCAAATTGTAGACTGTTAATACAACATCTCTTCGACTCAATAGCTACTGTATTTCTGTGACTTCAATTGGGTTGAAAAAGAAGCATTTATATGGTAATATATTTAACACATTTATAAAAATGCGGACCATGGGTCAAAAGCAGAAGGATGCTCATATGATGGAGTCCATATGAGCATCCATGTGATGGTGTTGACCAATTAGAATCCATCTGGTCCATACTGGCAGTGCAGAATGGAGAGGAGAGAGAGCAGCAGGGATTTCAAATCCCCGGACCGGTGGAGTGGCTTGCGGGAGCGCTAACAGCTTAGGATCATGGGAGGTAAGTACAGTGAGATCTGGGGTAAGGTAGTCCAGTATTAGGTCACCTTTTGCAGATTTTCTGTAAAGGTGAACTAACATTTTAAAGTAGAAATACAGCCCAATGCTGCAACTGAACTTTGACATCTATACATTCTATTTTTTATTAATATACACATTTGTTTCCATTCTACATTTCTACAGTGTATAACAAAGTATTAATTCATGGCTCTAATCAACTATGTCTTTTTCAGATTGTGGAAGATAAAAATTAGTCAACTGTCCTAATTTTCTGCTGAAAATCCTTGAAGATTTTATTTATTACCACAGCAGGGAAGCCATAAAGGCCACAGCTATAGGCACCCACCATCCATTGTACAGTTCATTATGTATCTGTAAAGATTCATGTCATTCTGTGTTCAGCTAAACAAGTCAGCTCTTTATACCTCACTCACTACACATCGTTTTTATTTTCTGAAATATAAAACTAATTTGAGTTTACTTCCCATAATGTCTTGTTACTTGAATCCTATTAAGTTTTTATTGTCTTTTAAACTAAATAATGGCTTAATTACATGCTGGGAAGTTGATGTCTTCTGTGCTTTTTCATTTTGTCAGTTTTGATTTCACCTTCATTCTCATATTCCCATTTCACTGTCTAGTGAGAAAAAGCTTGAGAAGCCTTTGGAATTTTCTACATATATGCATAAAATGGCTCCCAAAATGTGATCTTATCATTACCTAGGTCTACTAAAAACAAACATGCCATTTTACACTGTCATATTTTTTTGAACAAATGCTTTACACTGTTAAGTTCCTTGATGTATAAACTGTAAATGTAAACCTTTAAATTAACTAACTAGTAAAAACTGAAAATATCCTCAAACAGAAGGTCTCTCCAGTTGGTGCTCGGGGCTGCAGTGAGAAGTACTTGGCCAACACCTGTGTTCTATGTATATATACTAAAGCATGGGATGTCATGCTTTAATGGCCTAGGGGTGATGTCCTACAGGGACCAGGTCTCCAAAGAGTTTGGGGGCATGCAATATAACAGTGATCCAAAAAGGAGTAGAGAGATTACTCTACAACATTTGTAAAGTATAGCTGTAGACCAAAGGTGGCTCATGTCAAAAATTCTTTGTAACCCTTTCCAATCTTATGATTGCTTCCTCTAAAGTCCTCTAAAAACTCCTTTGATTCAGACAGATTGCACTGCAACAGGATTCTGTTGTGCATAATGGATTTGTGTAAAATCCCCTTCTGAACTGATTGGAATGTTGAATTTTACTTACTTTGCAGGATGTTATAAATCTCAAAGTTCACATACTTTTTCCACCAATGACCTTAATTGATCACGCTATTTGTTCAATTTAATTTTGTGATCATTTAATTGAAGAAATAGTGTGATAAATTAGGTCATTGGTCATTTAATGTGCTCTGTGTGCTGTTTATTAAGAATATACAGTATATACCGTATAAGTGAAGATCAGGCTACTTTTATAAAGCCATTCATAAAACTATAGGCAATTCCTATTGGTTTATACACTTTTTCTCACAGTTTTATGCTTTTCTTCTACAACGTAATATGTCAAAACTATGTCTGGCATTGAATCCTCATTGTTGTGTTCCTTTCTTGGCATACTGGCACTTTAATTTTTTTTTCTTGGAAATTATATTTCTTAACAACATAAATAAAATCTGAGTTTAGAGCGTAATTCCTACCGGCGATAAATTAAAAACACAAATGATGAGAATTTAGATTTGTACTTAGTAGGTATGCTGTTCCCCAACATTACCTCCTTTTCACCATTATTTGTTTCCATTCTTTTGATTTGAATGATGACCAATGTAACTGATACCCACTTCCTCTGAGAACAGACTGTCATGGACACACTTTCCTTGAAATGCATCATTATGGTTGCCTGGTACTATTGCAATTAACCCAATATCCTAGAAAGAAGTTTAAATAGATTTCCATTTAAGGTGAAGAAATAACACAGGTAACAAATTATAACCACACCCACGTAGGTGTCATTCTGTCTTTGTATGCCCTTTTGACACATTGTCAAATGATATTCTTGTGACCTGTGGTCAATCACTGTGTTGTAAAAGAATAATATTCTACCATATATATTCATGTCATGCTTGCTGCGTGCCACACCTGCTCCAAAAAATATTAACTGCAAATCTTACAGAAACATGGCAATACGTTGTATCCCTATGTCTATATATCACTTAGACTGTAGATGTACAGTATACCGTAAGCATACATAAAGCGTAAAACATCTTACTAAATAAGTATAATACTATCCTATGCAACAAAATGTTACCTTTTAGCACTGTCTGAAAATAACAGAAAAGTAATTGGTGGACATGGTGATATAGACCTATTAATTAGGAATGCAAATGTAGGCCCTGCTCCTTAAAACTCAAGAAAACACACAGGGGGGATTTACAAAAACTGGAGCACACAGAATCAGGTGCAGCTGTGCATGGTAGCAAATAAGCTTTTAACTTCAGCTTTTTCAATTAAAGTGATACTAAAGCTTCATTTTTTTTTACAAAATAACAAACATGTTATACTTACTTGCTCTGTGCAGTGCTTTTGCATAGAGCTGCCCTGATCCTCTTCTTTTCGGGTCCCCCACCAGCGCTCTGGCTCCTCCCCTTCGAGCAGTACCCCCTAGAGAAAGCTGCTTGCCGTGGAGGCACTGCTCTGTGCTCGCTCCCAAGCCACTGTTGTATGTGCCCCTAAGACACATAGAGCCACTGCACACCCCTCCTCTCTCCTCAATGGATCACTGGCTGTGATTGACAGCAGCGAGAGCCAACTGGCCCCTGCTGCTGTCTCGGACAATGAGGAAGGAGAGTCCGCACAAAGCCGAGGCTATTTTGAACATCGCTGGATCAAAGGGGGCTCAGGTAAGTATGGGTGGGGAGGGGAGCACTGCACACAGAAGGTTTTTTTATAGAATGCATGAAGGTAAAAAAAACTTTAAGCCTTTAGAACCACTTTAAGCTTTGGCAAGATTTTGCACTCTCCAGTTTTAGTAAATAACCTTCTTGGAGTATTTTAAACTCCATTGTGTCACAGGCTTTTGGTGTAATCCCCCAAGGGAACATGTAATCTAATTTATTTATTGCAATTACACAGCTAAGTAAATTAACAGCAAGTTTTTAGTGTAAAGTAAAAAAAAATACTGTATGTAAGACCTCCCCAAAAATCTGCACAGCATTAAATTGGCTCTTTTATGATATGGGTCTTAGCCATGCCCTAAGGTTACCAGTTTTTCAAAATTAAAACTGGGGACTACCTACTGACCATAGCCACAAAACCACTCTCATTTTTAACCACATCCACATCCACAAACCCCACCCCCATTTTATAAGACGTCCTGAAAAAAATGGCAACAAGGGGAATGATGCGAATTGTGAGTATGCCCACAATTGTAGACTGTAGAAGTGGGTGGGGCTTAAAAGGGTATGGTTAAATAAAACTTTACCTATGGTGACATGGGTTCAGAGGTCAGGAGTAAAGGTTCAGGGATCAAGTGAGCAGTTACTTGCACATTGCAGCTAGTCATCTCTCAGGGCGCAGCCTCATCTCTGGGTCCAGCTCATCACACTGCTGGATGAATGGCCACACCCATACTCGGCAACACCATTTTTGAATTGCCCCTTGAGCAGTGTGATCAGTTGAAATCTGTGCACTTCAAACATTAGGGTGCTGGGCCCCTTGTAACAGACCCCACACAATGCAGACAGTCACTAGGAAGCTGGGATAAATGGCAACCTTACCACATGCATTATTTTGGTAAAATAAACTTTTTATATAACTTAATGTCCAACTCCAACTTAATGTCCAAATTTAAAAATGTCAGCCTTGCAATGGGCCCCAGAGAAAATATCTACCCTGCTGCTTGCTCCTGTGACTGGTTCCCCCACAGTCAGACCAGACCTTTGGGTGGAGGAGAAAAACATTGGATCCGACTGGAAAGGGGAGACAGGAAGGGGTGTATTTACCACAAGGCAAACAAGGCATTTGCCTAGGATGGCATTTTTCAGGGGGGGCAGCACTGCCCCTTTGAAGAAGGGATGGAAGAAGGGACACACGTGACATGGGGACCTCGTGGGTTCCAAGAGAGGCTGTGGGGTTCATGACGGTGTATGCATAGCCTGAGTCTCGTTCCTGGGGATGTCCGGAGCTGTGAAGGTGAGTGTCTTTTTCTCTCTCCCCATTGGGGAGTGTGGCTAGTGTATGGGGGGCAGTAGTAGTGGAAGGCTCGGGTGGAGGGCAGGAGTGTTCTTGGTCAATGTCAGGCTCTTTCTCCAGGGGGGGCAACAATTTTTGTGTTGCCTAGGGCAGCATAAAACCTAAATACACCACTGGAGACAGGTAAGTTATAGAGTCTGCTCTGAAATTCCCCAGACATAGCAGCATTTAAAGTGATTATAAAGGCTCAGTCTTTATTTATTTAACAATAACAAACAAGTTATACTTTTCTACTCTGTGCAATTGTTTTGCACAGAGCAGCCTGATCCTCCTCTTCTTGGGTCCCTACCTGAATTTCTGCACCCCCTGCTGAGTGCCCCCAGAGACAAGCTACCTTCTCTTGCATGTTTGCGTCGGAGCCACCTCTGTATGTCTATGGGATATACAGTGCTGTGTCTTAGCGTCTTAGCCAATGAGGAAGGAGAGACCCAGAGCCTCAGCTCTTGTGCATATCGCTGGATTTAGGCTCGGGTAAGTATTAGGGGAAGGTACACACTGAAGGTTTTTTGCCTTCATCCATAGAATGCATGAAGGTAACAAACCTTCAGCCTTTACAACCACTTAAACCCTTGAAATGCATGGGGAGGGGGGCTGGTTAACGCTGGTTTGAAGTCTTTTCATGTGTATTATTCTGTTTTTAAAACAATCTGGTTCAGTTGCCATGAAACTCTGTGTGATTTGAAAAAAAAATCTTGAAAAACAATTGGCTTGCAAAGATAGTCCAGAAAGCCAACTTAACAGGCGTATGGCTTCAAGATACACTGTTACTTTACTAATTCAGATCAAAATAACATTGACTGGGCAAAAGGCCCCCAACTTATACTCACAGTGCCAGCACCCCCTTACCAGCTACATAGCACCTGGCACTGAAATCAGCACTGTCAATGACGTGGGGGAGCAGTGACATCACTCCCTCAGTAATGTGACAGTTCCTGGGCCTAGTGATTGTCTGGCTTTATCCTTATGTTAAAGCTTTGTGAATTGAGCCTCTAGTGTCTATACGGTATATGACTAGGTCGTAATTGTATCAATATATTTACTAGACAGTAATTACAATAATAAGACTTAACAGAGATATATATTTGTATTTACTGCCATGTAAGGTCATTGTGCCTTTAATTTGATATTGTTACACATCAATAGCAATAAAAATATACACATTTTGTGAATCATGATGTTTAATAAAGCAGGTGTAAAACACTTCTGGAAAGAAAAAAATTAAAAAAGCAATGACAACATAAGTATATAAAAAGATCTCTATTGGGTGGACGTTTTACTATGGTAATATTTCATACATATAGTGTACAAAAATATGATATATGAAGGAAATACTCTTCTGTATCATTAAAATGCATATCTATCTTTTATCTATTTATGTTATGTGAATGGGCTCCCTCCTTGTATAAACAAAAGCTAGCAAGCACTACTTACCCTCTGCATGCTCCAATGCTGCCCCCCGTCTTTGGCTGCTGGATTTCTCCAGGTTGAATGACACCCAGCACTATTCTGCCCACTTCCTGTGAGCCCACAATTATCATGAACTCTCCCCAGAATGTGCATCATCAATCCGGCCTGGGCTCACAGGATAATGTTACAGAAAATGGTGTTCATGTTACAATGTGAGCTCTGTTCTCTGCAGTACTCAGGGACACCCACTACTAGAGGACAGAAGAGGAGGAAGAGGACCCCACTTGTCACATTACTAGACAGAAGACACCTTGAAAAAAGGTATGTTACTTAGAATGTTTAAAAAAGAAATACCAGGTTCGTGGATGGTGCCAACTCACCCTACGAGTAAAGGGGTACCATTATTGTGCATGCGTACACCTTGTGCAGCTATGTAACAATTTGAGGATTCATACTGTAAAACACTCCTTTCCATGTCACTGCAAACCATATCTCCCAGAATATAGTATTTAGAGATGAACACCACTGGATCTGTGTACTGCTTCACCAGTACAGCTTTCCTCTGCCACTTTACTCCCAGTGACATAACAGGGGTTCCACAAGCATGGACCTCTATGTATACACAAATTATTCCATCAGCACTCTCATATCTGCGGCTAGGTCCATGAGGTCTCTGAGCCATGGATCTGGTCCTGATTGCTTTGGGGCACTGCTCGCTAGAGAGGGAGTCAGAACACCGAGCCCCTCACTAACCAAAGAACCCATCACCCAGGCCTAGTACCATTCTATGCTATCTAGCTGCTATTACATTCTCACCAGTTCTTGGTTACCTGTAGCAACTGTACACTTTCTGCCAATTCCTTTGCTGAGTTGACTCCTTGTGGTGGCCTTCTAGTTCTTTCTCTTCACCCACATGTGTATTTCCAAGCCCTGTTCTTTGGATACACCATATACCTTCACCTTTTGAGTAACCTCAGACCAGACAAAAAATGGTTAACTAACTTTACTGAATGTATAACAGTTCAATACAGCAGCAGTAGTTAATGTCCTGGTTCCAGGTGAGATATCCCTTGTAGGAGACCCAGAAGCAGGGGTCACTGATCATATTCTTGCAGCAGCCTTTCCTTCCAGTCCAAAAGGTTAAACAGACTTTGGCCAGCATCCAGCCCTTGTTATTTATTTGGTGTTGGCCATGGGCAGACCTCAGAAAGCCTGGGAAAAGGCTAATACAGACTTAACCCTTTCCCCATCTGGGCAGCCACCTCTGAATCACAGTGGATTCAGAAAAGAATACTTTGTCCCTCAATGTGAAATTTGGCTGCAGTGACCATGGGATTCTTGTTTACCCTTCCTCTTGACCAAGACCATTGTGGACTGTGAGAGGATGAAATTAAAATAAATAACACTTCAAACCACTGGTTATATATTTTTATTCTTCGGGATCAATTAGAGAGAATGAAAAAATCTTTTTCAAACTATAGCCTAAAAACTGACTATTTTAGCCAACAAACATGTGCCTGTGATATTACTCCCTTCCTGTTGTTCAGTCTAGCAATACTTCAAAAGGATGGTCCATACCAAGCCACTAGCCATTTTGGCTAACTCACTTTTGGATTCTCAGTTGTTTTGAAACGGGGTTTAATTAGAAGATGAATATCCAGATGTTAATGTCCCCTTAAATACCACCCCAGAATAAGAAAAAAAGAATACAACTCATCCGTTTGTTGGTTGAGGCCCTAACTGGTGCACATTAACCCCTTCCAGTCTACCCTATAGCAGAAGTACTGCTATAGGGTGGCACAGGTGTACAAAATCACATATACATACGTGATTTTGCATTTCCGGGTAGGGGGCGTGCACCCTGCCCACACCACCATTCGTTGCCACGCCTGTCAATCACCGGGTCCCAGCCGGTGATTGCCGAGGATCTCCTACGGGGGTAGAACTATTAGTAAACAAAACAGCTCTCCCTGTCAGCTCCTGCACACTGCTTTGTATGGCTCTGCATACACAACACAGACTTCTTAGCCCAATTCAGCACTGAGGCCTACACGGCCTGCAACACAGACTCCTTAGTCCAATTCAGTATTGAGGCCTACAGCTTCCGTGTCCCCTTTCCTTTATTGCTTTTAATGCAGGGCTACTCATGCAGCACATGTCTTGAAGCATAGCAGCACCATTAATATCTCATCAAGAACATATATTTCCAAAACTGGTTTAGAGGCACTCACGGGTGCCTGACAGGAGAGAATCTGTATTGCTTATATATAGGTCTCTCCTTCATCTGTAATACTCGGAGATCGCAGGGTGCAGGTGGGGAATCACCGACCAGAACCCAGTGACTGACAGCTGAGGCCACGAATGACGGCTTGGGAAGGACGCGTGCATGCTGCGCACACGCCCCCCCTACCCGGAACTGCAAAATCATGTATATATATGTGTGATTTTGCGAACTCGTGCCGCCCTGTAGCAATATTTCTGCCATAGGGCGATGCAGAAGCACTTAAAGTAAGGGAGCCCCTAGATTTTTTTGTCACCCCCGCCATAGTTTCCTTTGTTACTCATTTACAAAAAATATAAGCACGTTGTAGTTTTAAACACACAAAAACTGTAGAAAATGGGGACAAGCTTCCACCTCTCCTCCCAATATTGAAGGCATGATAAGGATTTTGAAGGTGACCCTGTGATGTTTTTTTTACAAACAGAATTAAGCCATTTGGTCACTTAGTGGAAATATTTTTTGTTTTCTTTCTAAATGTCCTTTTTGCAGAAGTACTTCATACAAGTGAGCAATTTCACATGCAAGTTTAATGTATCCCTGAAGCATGTTATTTATAGGAATGATATATTATTATTGTAGCATGACCCCCAGAGGAGCCTCTGGATTGTTTGGGCCTTTCTGCCTTGTAACTCTGACACACCTGTAACAGTTTGCAATGGGCTTTATTGAACAGGAAAAGTCATGTAAGGGAAAAGGGACTTGACAGAAAATGCAACAATGGTAATAACACAGTAGCCATGAGTACATCAATTGAATATAGACAGGATAAAAGTGATTTACAGTGCACAATAATAGAGCCATCTCAACAATTGCCACAGGCAGCTGTCAGGTAAGAGCACCATGACATGAGGCTCAAATTAAAGGCAACCTGTCTGCAAGCCTCAGCCCCCATCTATCCACTGGCAAGTAGAGAATATTTATTGCTCAGTACTGCCAATGTTGGGGCCCTTTCCTTTACTTGCAGTGAAGCACCCACTCCCTAAATGGAAGATTTGTGGAGATGAACTTTACCATTTTTTTCTAGCAAACAGCCTTGACTAGTGTAGAAGAGATGTCCTTCAATCAAATCAACCTTCAATCAAATCAAATCAAAGACCGCCATGCATTCATTGGGAAAAAATACAAGGCATTCTGTTAATGCCATACTATAGAACAGGAACCAAACAGAGCACTCAAAATCCTTCTATCTACAAATTTTCAATATTGCAAGCTAGGCACCAGAGGTAGATTTCACAATACCATAAAAACAATAATAGCATAAATAAAGTGCAGAGCAAAGCATCAAATATTTACAGAGTTCATAAATCAAGTCTAGAAATTTAAGCCAAGAAATGTCCTCACATATGCCCAGTAAATATGGAAAAATGAAGAAGGAAATGAATAGGACCCTCTGCTAAAAACGTTACTTAATAAATTATTAAAATCCACACAATATTCAGCACTTATCATAAGTGCATGTATAAACACTCAACTGTTGATGAGTAGGAGAAATATCATAGGACAACCAGGGGCTGATTCTCCATTATATTTTTCCAAAAAAGTGCTTTTGACCACCGTAATTGGGGTCAAATAGGTCTGGTGAGTGAGCAGTCCACCTATATCCTATGGGCACGTGGTCAAGATATAAGGATACATAGTTTTTGGCTCCATATGGAAATGAGACTGTCACCTGTGTTGGTCACTATGTGTATCACAAGTTCACGTTGTTAGAGACTTTAATTTGAAAAAATTATATTTGTGTCATTTTTTCTAGTTTGTTGGTTGATGCACAAAATATGTTTCTTTGTATTTTTTTAAATTTTTGTTTATTATTGGTACTTTCACTAAGTGTTTGATCACAGCGCCTATCTATTCACTCATGCATATGAGTGTTGGTTCACTTTATAGGGGCAGCTGTATTAATAATATTGTTGTCTGGAGTTCTTTTAATACCAATATTACTAATTTATTTACTACCTTGGCGCCTTAATGATTCCATATATTTATTTCCTAAAGTTTTGCACTTATTTGGAAGTCCAGAGTTTCCGTTTTTAGTGGCTATAGCAAAAAGCAGCTGTGAATTTCCACTTTGGCAGGGTTTTCCACAGCAGCAGTAGGGTTACTTATGTGCGGGGTGACGACGTGGCTCCGTTCCCTCTGACGAAGTCCTGCCCATGACATAACGCGTATAAAATGGGGAAAAGGAGTCATGTTCTCTGATGTCCCTTGTGACTATCTTCTGAGTAGCTTGTTGTACTATTCATTGAACGGCTAAGTGCCGAAAATTGTAAGTGTGGTTTTAATCATTTATTAAAGTTTTTAGCAGAGAGCAGTATTTGTTTCTGTCTTCATTTTTACATATTTACTGGGACATGTGAGATTGTGGATCAGGAGTGCTTTCATCCTACTGATTCCCCAAGAGGGGATTGCGAGCTATGACTTTGCTGTTCACTCAGGGGTCATATCTTTAAGGTGAGCTGCCACAAATATATATTCGGTGGTGGGGACTAAGCACTTTCTGCACCTGGATGTGTATATATGCCACGACTTGTATTCACTGACTTCTTGGTTTAAATATATGGAATTGATTTATTGACTCTCTGATTATTTCAAACATTTTATCTTTGCACTCATTCCTTCAGTTCAAGTTGGGAGGTATGTTAGACCAATGTAACTATACAATACAATTTATACCTGGAATTCAGGTTTAATGCTTTTTAAGACTATAAAAATATTTGAATGTATCTGGGCACAGATGTAACGAAATGACTATTGTTTGGACTCAAGGACTGCATCATACTGTATTTGTGCAATGTATACAATTAGCAGGTTCACATTCTATTAACCACTTGCCCTCCTGAGGATTTACCCCCCTTCCTGATCAGGCCATTTTTGCATTACAGCACTACGTTACTTTAACTGACAATTGCACAGTCATGCAATGCTGCACCCAAATTAAATTTACGTTCTGTTTTTCCCACGAATTGAGCTTTTTTGGTGGTATTTGATCGCCTGTGCTTTTTTATTTTTTGAGCTATAAAAAAAAAGCCAAAAATTTTGAGAAAAAAATATATTTTTGACTTTTTGCTATTACATGTCCAGTAAAAAAATTAAAAAAATTTCAAATTTCATCATAAATTTAGGCCAAAATGCTTCTGCTACATGTCTTTGGTAAAAAAAATCTCAATATGTGTAAATTAATTGGTTTACGTGAAAGTTATAGTGTTTACAAATGGCGGTATATATACACTGGAATTTTTTTACTAGTAATGGCGATGATCAGCGACTTATTTTGGGACTGCAGCGGACATTCTGACACTGGAAGGAACTGACTTGATGTCAATAGCATCCCTAGTGACACCAATACAGTGATCAGTGCTAAAAAAAAATTACTGACACTGTACTAATGGCACTGGGCAGGGAGGGGTTAACATGAGGGGGGATCAAAGGGTTAACTGTGTGCTGGGTGTGTTTTACTACAGGGCTGTGTGTTTGTGCTTTTGGCCACACCCACTGCTTAGCATGATGTGGCTATATTGTTCTTCCATACAAAACATGAGCGTAAACAAGGAGTGTGGTGGGCAGACTTACTTAGGAACAATCTAATTACCTTGAGTGCTATTGTTTTAGCAATATGCAGCCAGTCTGAAGACTTAAAATGATACTAAAGATTCAGATTTGAACAAAAATAAATAAATAACAAATGTGATACTTATCTGTTCCGTGCTTTGTTTTGCACAGAGCAGCCCCAATCCTTCTCTTCTCCCTCCCCCCCACAGATTGCCCCAGAGCAACCTGTAAAATGATTCCGGTTTTGGGGTTCATCTCATTGTTATCTAGTGTACCTGTTGATGATTTAATTTACACCAAAGCAGCTGAAACTGATTAACAACCCCCTCTGCTATTTAACTGACCAGATCAATATCCCAGGAGTTTAACTGACTTGATGCTATACTCTGATTAACCTCCCTAGCGGTATGATTATGTTCATATTTCTGTGCTGAAAGCGGTACATTTTTTTGCATGGAAATATGCTGGTTTTTTTTATTGTAGGCCTGTAATTTTTAGGAATAACTCACTGAAATCTGTCCAAACAAGAGTCTAGTAAATATCCCGTGTATGATAAAACTTGAAACACGAAATCATAAATTATAACATAATAAATAGTCATAAAAAATAATAATATTATAATAATAAATTTAATTCAATAATATAATCAAACCAAAAACACTGAAATTTGAAATATAGTGCCAAGTTCGCACATCACTGAGCATAGTCGCAGAATCGTTTTCAGTGTCTGATGACGAATTTCCCCACAAATCATTATCACTCAATTCTGCAAGTGGTTCTGATTTACTATCGCTGTATTCTAGCTGGTCTAAAACCGCTTTTGACATAAAGGGACGCTTTTTGGACACCATGGACTTTTCTAAGTTTCCAGGCAGAAAGAACAGTAAAAACAGTAAAAATTTCCCGCCGGTTCCAGCCCCCATACGTCCCGATGCTCGCAGGGACTGGAACCCGGAAGACGGATGCTGGCATCGGCAGGAGGAGATGGCCGGGGACGCTGCAGGGGACACATCGCGGGAGCGCAGGACAAGGTAAGTGATCCAGGGATCCCAGAGCAACGCTGCAGGGTATTCCCGAGTGTAGTTCGGGGTTACTGCTTTTGGCACTGATAATTAACCCCAAGCTACACTCGGGAATACTGCCAGGGAGGTTAAAAAGTGTTTATTTAATATAAATACACACACAGTGTGAACACAGTTTGTATGTATATATATATATATGTATATATATATACATACATACATACACATTACACAGTATTGGGATGCCATTAAAGTCCATGTGCGTATAAAGGCAGGCGTCCCAATACTTTTGTACTTTTGGCAATATAGTATATATATATACTGTATATATATATATATATATATATATAAATATATATATATACTGTATGTGTCTTTAGAGTACAAGAGGCACTGTGATGGGGTATGTGATATAAAGGGGCACTGTGATATAAAGGGGCAGTCCTGAAACTAGCTTGCCCAGCTCCCTGTTGAGCACTGTGGCAGGTTAGACAGGAGAGATGCGCTAGCCTGCTCAGTGTCTATTGCTCTGTCCTGCTGTCACTGTGCAGCGGCAAGACAGAGCACTGTGGATGACTAGCTAGAGGGGAGAAATTAACACTTAAAATAAATTACTAGCCTGCTTAGAGCCCTGATTCTCTTCCCCATTTTCACTACAGGGCTCTGTGGTAGGCTATATAGTAGACACAGTCCGGAGGGGCCTGGAGGGAGGAGGAAAAAACAAAATCTGGAATACGCATATACTTAACTGATACAGTATATGTAATGGTTTTGCGAGGGGCAGCCCTGGACTTCCGCTTCTGGGGTCCCCTGCCAGTGCTCTCTGCTCCCGAGCCAGACCAGTGCTCGGCCCTACTTCCTGCTCCCTACTCACAAAATGTGATTGACAGCCAATGGCTCCCACTGCTATCTGCAAAGCTTGTGAGACCAGGAAGAGGGGAGAAGAGTTGCTGTATATGAGACAACACTGGATTGAGAAAAGGTGGGGTTGCTGGGCGCAGGTGCAGAGACTGCATTAAGGTAAAAAAAAACCTTTTGATTTTAGAACCAGTTTATGCTGGCCATAGATGAGTCCGTTTATTTTGTTCAACTGACCCATTTCACAATCCACACATTGAAGGTAGAGGGAGGAATCCTCCCCGCAGTGTCTTTGTATTTTGACAGCTGGGAGACATCCCCTGATCAGCCTTCAGCACACACTGGGGAATGCCCCACATGCACTGCAGACCATACTAGAAATAGGTGGTCAATGATACAGGGTGAGTGCCAGTCCATTTGGGACACCTACAGCACTGTCAAGTGGAGCACTTTTATAGGTTTTTGAACACTGGCACATTACTTTCCACTTTGGGACTGTTCTCTTCTCTTTGGATTTTGTTGGACTTAAAAGGTTACTTGTTGGATAATATTTATATAAATTTGATGGACACTATTTTTTTAGGCTGTGGCAAGGACAGTTCCATTCTTTGTTAAAGTTGAGCAAGAGTTGCATTTCAAGTCTAACCGGAAGGGACCTTAAACAGTCGAGAGAAATTCAACATCTAAGTCTCATCAAGAGAGTCCATCCAGATTTCACTATGAAGCACCCTCCAGCTCTCACCAAAAAGCAAACTTCAATTTCTCATCAAGAGAGACCTGCCAAGTCCAACTTAGAGGGGCTTTCCAGGTTTTACCAAGAAGACACTCATGTGTCAACAAAAACCTGCTTAATCTGATGACATGTTGGAATCTCACCAAGAGAAACCATCTGAGGTGCACCAAAAAAGATCCACCATCCTCCAGTGTGAGCCTGCCAAATCTTATCAGGGGGAACCCTTTAACACCAACAGGGTATCCTGGCTCATCAGGAGGGGTTTTACAAGCTAGACCCAAATGAGCCATTGAAGTTTTACCAAGAGGGACCTTTTCAAAAATCCACAAGAACCTTCAAGAGGTTACAAAGATGGAGCTTCTAAGTCAAACCAAAAGGAACTCCTCCAAATCTCACCAAGAGGGACACCTAAAGTCTCCTCAAGAGGGAACCTCCAAGCCTCCCCAAGAGGAGCTTTCCAAGGCTGCTCAAGAGGGACCACCAAGTTTCCCCAAGATGTATCCTCCACATCCTAACAAGAGCAACCTTATATTTTTCAAAAAGACGGGCATTCATACCTCAACAAAAGGTGTTGTCCAAGTTTCCCCAAGATGAAGCCACCAAGGCTCACCAAGAGGGAACCTTTAAGTCTCATAAAGTAAAACTATCCAATGTTCCCCAGACGTTACCTTCCACAGCACCAAGTGGGACCCTCCAAGTCTCACCAAAAAAGAACCCTCTAAGAGGGACCAACCTCTAATAAATTTGTCACAGCTTTCTTTTTTTTGTTTTGGGGGCGTACTAAACTATGGAGTTATGAGGTTAAAATTAGGTGTGGTACCACCTATTCTAGTTGACTTCTCGGCAGCTCTTTGTGGCAGAGTGTAGCAAGTTTCCTCTTTTTCTATTTCTGCACTTCTTTTCTATTTCTGAATTATATACTGTATGTGCCCAGTGCCCCTCAGCACTTTGTTATTATTTTGAGGATGCCTAACTGTTAAAACAATAGCTACTACTGACAGGAGAAAAGACAGGTATCAGAAAAGGACAGGGCCACACACTTGATTTTCCTTTAGGAATAACAGTCCATATTCTGGTTTTGCTAGGGTAGTATCTTTGTGGGAAGATGTATGTATTTCATTGGAAGAAAAGTAAAAATAAAAAGTAAAATAAAATGTACAGATTCAGTGTCTCATTTGGTGTTCATCTGCCTGCAATTGCCCTGATCCAGCACTGGAATCAGTCTTTGATATATTCTCCACAGATTCCCAAAAGGATGTATAATCTGTAATTGACTTTCAAGACCAATATAAAGATGAAAATTAACCATGTCATTGATTGCACATTTTACTGGTCTTCTAAACACAAACAATACTTAATGCAAATTGAAGTGTTTTTTCATGATCTATACCAGGGGTGGGCAAACTTTTTCACTTGAGGGCCGCAATGGGTTCATATATTGGACCCGGGGGCCGGACCAAGAATAGATGAATGATGTGTATGTGTCATCCATAGTAAGTATAGTAATATTCCCCCATAGTAAGCATAGTAATTAATCCCCCATATAGTAATTCATCCCCCATAGTAATTCATCCCCCATAGTAATTCATCCCCCATATAGTAATTCATCCCCCATAGTAATTCATCCCCCATAATGTAATTCATCCCCCATAGTAATTCATCCCCCATATAGTAATTCATCGCCCATAGTAATTCATCCCCCATATAGTAATTCATCCCCCATAGTAATTCATCCCCCATATAGTAATTCATCCCCCATAGTAATTCATCCCCCATATAGTAATTCATCCCCCATAGTAATTCATCCCCCATATAGTAATTCATCCCCCATATAGTAATTCATCCCCCATATAGTAATTCATCCCCCATAGTAATTCATCCCCCATAATGTAATTCATCCCCCATAGTAATTCATCCCCCATATAGTAATTCATCGCCCATAGTAATTCATCCCCCATATAGTAATTCATCCCCCATAGTAATTCATCCCCCATATAGTAATTCATCCCCCATAGTAATTCATCCCCCATATAGTAATTCATCCCCCATAGTAATTCATCCCCCATATAGTAATTCATCCCCCTATAGTAATTCATCCCCCCATAGTAATTCATTCCCCATATTAATTCATCCCCCATAGTACTATTCCCCCCCAAGTAGTAAGCCAAGTCCCCCCTGTGTCAATTTACTTACCTTTGCTCCGCGCGTTCCTCTCGCCGTGTTCCCGCGCCGTTCCGGTCTTCAGGGCAGACTGTGAGAGGAGCCTAGCTCCCCTCACGTTCGTCACGCTGCCCCGCCTACACACATCCTGACAGCCATTGTATCCCGCGCCGTTCCGGTCTTCAGGGTGGACTGTGAGAGGAGCCTAGCTCCCCTCACGTTCGTCACGCTGCCCCGCCTACACACATCCTGACAGCCAATGTATCACGCTCCACAGGCCGGATTAAGAGGTCCGCCGGGCCATTGCTGATCTATACAGTAATTGAGAAATAAATTTGGTTTTATCTGGTCTGAATTTTACACCTTCACCTACTCCATTCAATAGCCAATGCTGACATGCTGGTTTGAAAATTCTGTGAAGGTGCAAGGCTTAATTGGAATTATAAAACACTAACTAAATTGAAGTATTCTCTGGGCTTTGCCTTTTTAAGCTAAATGAGGCTTGAAATGACAACAAGAAGTGTTCTTTACTATAAAATTACAATTGGAACAATGTGCTTTATAGCTACTATATGTTTAATGTACATTTTAATATTTGACAATCTTGGTGTGCTTTGTATTCATTCACAAAATAATACAAAGAAAATAATAAAACAATAAATAATAAAAGAACGGCAGTCTTTGCTTCATTTATCTGGAGGATGATTAGCCAATCCACTAGATGATTAAAATGTAATGCTTTGTGAAATTTCTGAAAGTATTTCATATTTTGAGTTATGTGATAAAAACAAAATGCAATAAAATATTTATGGCATTAAATGGTTTATTGTAAGTAAAACCTATTATAATTTAAATGATTTAAAAAAAAAGATGGCGTTTGTCAAAACCAGAGGAGATTTATTGAAATTCTAATTGCTTTAATTGCTATAACTGATGCCATTAACACAAAGTTATATTGTACAGAAAACTTTGAGACAATTTTTAGCTGGATGTGCAACATCAAAAGTTCTCAAGGCCAGGCAGTACTGAGGAATAAACTGGAGAACGTATGGGAATGCAACTCATATAGTAGCTAATATAGCACAAAAAAGTAAATCTAAATGCAAAATATAAAATGGTTTAAAGCAGCTTAAAATGTATTGCTTGAAAAACTCTAACAAAATAATTTTATATTAACACTAAAACACCACAAAAATATTAATTTTCTGGGTTATACTTTGTTTCAAAGGAACAGGGCTAAAAGAAAAGGTGCTGTTAGTTTCTATCGGGCATCACATTTTGACCAATTTAATTTAAAAGGGTTTATTTGGAAACCAAGCAAGTGTACTGCTTACCACCTTGTGTTAGGGGTACATATATACTAATACAGTTGCAAGAAAAAGTATGTGAACCCCTTGGGATTACATGGCGTTTTGCATGAATTGGGCATAAAATGTGCTCTGAACGTCATCTAAGTCACAACAATAGAAGAACACAGTCTGCTGACATAATACTACACAAACATTAGATGTTGCCATGGTTTAATTGCACCTAACATGTAAACATTCACAGTGCAGGGAGGAAAAAGTATGTGAGGCCCTAGCTTAATGACTTCTCCCAGAGCTAATTGGAGCCAGGAGTGAGCCAACCTTGACTCCAATCAGTGTGATGATATTGGATGTGTTGCTGACAGCTGTCCTGCCCTTAAAAAACACACACCTGTCTGATGTGAACCATGCCTCGCAGAAAAGAGCTCTCCGAAGACCTACAATCAAGAATTGTTGACTTGCATGAAGCTGGAAAGGGTTACAAAAGTATCTCCAAAAGCCTTGATGTTCATGTGTCCACGGTAAGACAGACTGTCTACAAATGGAGAAAGTTTAGCACTGTTGCCACTCTCCCTAGGTGTGGTCGTCCTGTAAAAATGACTGCAAGAGCACAGCGCAGAATGCTGCATGAGGTAAAGAAGAATCCCAGAGTGTCAGCTAAAGACCTACAGAAATCTCTGGCACATGCTAACATTTTTGTTGACACATCTACAATAAGGAAAACATTAAACAAGAATGGAGTACATGGGAGGACATCACGGAGGAAGCCATTGCTGTCCAAAAAGAATATTGCAGCACGATTGAAGTTTGCAAAAGAGCACCTGGATGTTCCAGAGCACTAATGGCAAAATATACTGTGGACAGATGAAACCAAGATTGAGTTGTTTGGGAAGAACACACAACACTATGTGTGGAGAAAAAAAGGCACAGCACACCAACATCAAAACCTCATCCCCACTGTAAAACATGGCGGGGGGAGCATCATTGTTTGGGGCTGCTTTGCTGCCTCAGGGCCTGGATGGATTGTTGTCATTGATGGGAAAATGAATTCCAGAGTTTATCAAGACATTTTGCAGGAAAACGTATGACCATCTGTCCGCCAACTAAAGCTCCGCAGAGGATGGGTGATGCAACAGTACAATGACCCAAAGCATACAAGTAATTCAACAAAACAATGGCTGCAACAGCACAGAATACGCCTTCTGGAGTGGCCCAGTCAGAGTCCTGACCTCAACCCGATTGAAATGCTGTCGCATGACCTTAAGAGAGCGATTCACACCAGACATCCCAAGAATATTGCTACACTGAAACAGTTTTGTGAAGAGGAGTGGTCCAAAATTACTCCAGATCGTTGTGCAGGTCTGATCTGCAACTACAGGAAACGTTTGATTGAGATTATTGCTGCCAAAGGAGGGTCAGCCAGTTATTAAGTCCAAAGGTTCACATACTTTTTCTTGCAACTGTACACCTTTCGCCAGCTGATTTTGTGCCAAAGTCAAACAGCACACCCAGCATCCGTCATGTAAAGGTGTGCAATTCTGTTGGCTACTAGTTTGTCCTCTGCTCTACAGAGATACATGTATATTACTTTATGTTACTAAATGTGAGCTGAAAGGTAACGTTTAGCTAAAAAAAAAAAATCCTTCTGCTTTAGTCCTATCACCTACCTGTTAAAAAGTATGTCCCGTGTTGCAGGCACCTGGATCCTGGAGAAATCTTAATTGAAGGGATGACTATCCTCTTGCTATCACACTGCAATGGAACTTTGGGTCAGGCAGAACAGCAGTACAGATGATCAAATTGGGACGAGCCCCCCTTCCTGACTCCCCCAAAGTTCTTTCATTGATTACACTGCTTGTAATGTGATCTGCAAATGGAGGAGTTAATCTTGTGACTGATCAGCCTCTTCCACATTCACAGATCATGTTACAAGCTGTGTAATCAATGAAATACCTTTTCTCAATGGAGAAGAAAGAATGGACATATTATAGTCAGACCATCTCTACAGCTGTTTTGCCTGAAGATCCTAAACTGATAACCATTGCAATGCCAGAAGTTCAGAGCAGGGGTGGACTGACAACTCATGGGGCCCCCGGGCAATAGGGGATCATGGGGCCCCTTTGTCCTTGCCCAAATTCAAAAAAGCCTATGAGAAAGGTACCAGGGGCATCTCATGGGGCCCCCTACTGACCCCGGGCCCTCAGGCAGTGCCGAGTTTCCAAATGGTCAGTCCGCCCCTGGTTCAGAGACAGGAAGAGGACAGGCACCCCATGCAGTTAAGATTTTTCCAGGATCCAGCTGACTGCACAATGTGGGATACACATATAAAAAATGATGCAGCGCTAATAATAAAAAACACTCAAAGAATAATATACATATAATACTGAAAATATATATATTTTAGCAAACGGGGTAACAGATGACCCAAATCCAGATGGGGATATAAAGGAGACAGTGACCCCTAGTATCCAAAGGTATTAAATGGTGACCAGGTAGGTATCTGCCAGAAAAACCAAACAGATAACAATGGCTTAGTGTAAAATAGAGTGTCCACAGTTCGTATTACTAAGACGTGCAGGTGAATCACAGCACACTCCAAACGTGATCCCAGGTAGTATGGCTGCAATGGCCTCTCACCTCTACTCTATGACCCCACAGGGCCACAGAGCAAATGTAGATCACCTCTGGATCCCTCAAACCAGTGGCTCCTCCGGTAGGATGGTATGGGCAGTCATCACATGAACAGTATTCAACCGGACCAGTGGGCAAACGGAATACACCCTCCTCAGATATCAAAGCTCATATGCTCATAGGTTAAGAAGAGAACACAATCCTCATAGTGTATTACTGCAGGGTTGCTGCCTTTGGGGAATGCAAGTCTTAGTCCAACATGTGCTCTGTACAATGTGGGAAATACTTCATTACAGGTGAGTGATGTGACTAAAGCTATAGGAAGTTTTTTTTTTTTTTAGGTAAACTTCAGCTTTAATCTATCTAAAGTTAAAGTGTTACTAAACCCCGGACCCTGCAGTCACTATATCTGGTCTCCCACAACACACAGCGCATGGAAATGCAATTATTTTAGTAAATATAAACTGCAATTATTGTAGTAAATATAAACTGCTAAATACCTTTTCTCATCAGCAGTTGGAGCAGTCTTGTGACTTCTCTCAGTGTTCAGCAGAGTACATGTTAAAGCTTGTAGGAGGAGTTTTCTTTCTGCTCTAGGAGGATGCAGAACCACTGACCTCTGTCTGCACAGTGCTGATTGGCCCTGTGCTGATCACATGCACTCTTCCAAGACAAAAAGAACAATCTGAGCATGTGCAGAGAGTCTCCACCAGGGGCAGACTGACCATTGGGGAACTCAGCCACTGCCCGAGGGCCCGGGGTCAGTAGGGGGCCCCGTGAGATGTCCCTGGTACCTTTCATAGGTTTTTTTGGGTGTGGTTTGAGTGTGGGCGAGGACACAGGGGCCCCATGATCCCTTTTTGCCTGGGGGCCCCATGAGTTGTCAGTCCGCCCCTGGTCTCCACGTATATTTATTATCAGCAGATAAGAGGGGGACACTGGAAGAAGAGGAGAATCAAAGAAGTCAGGTTCAAACAGCATTTTTACACAATACAGAGGATTAACCCCTTAGGTTCCACAGTGAGTATAACAAGTATACTTTACTGCATATACAGACTGATTTTACTGTTGTGGATTTAGTAACACTTTAAAGTACTGCAAAATCTGCCATCTCTTTCTCTTTGCTGCACACTTTGCCATTTGAACAATATGGGCTCTTTGCGGTGTATGCTAAAGATTTAAAACTTTTTTTTTTTAACATTGCATTCCCACTTAGTATTGGAAATTCTCCCACCTGCTGACCGCTCACAGTAAATATATAACAGGTACAGGCACGGTCTTCCAAATGCATGTGATCAGTCTTCTTCTGGGTTTGGGGCATGGCATGCACTCCCCTTGCCGACCTGTGCTGTGACTGGACGAAGCACAAGATTGGCAGCTGATTTCAGCCAATGATTTTGGCTGAAATCAGCAGATTGGCTATGTCCAATCACACACAGTTGTTCTGTGTTTTTGAGTTATGAGGGGTGTATACAAACAGGCCCCTCCTTCTGGCCCCTTGGCAGAGTGGAGGGCGGCAGGTGATCCTTGGCCATTTAAAGGCAGACAGGCTCCAAGATGGGATAGATTGTCTAAGGCTGAAACATTCATGGTATATGCCTGCTGTTTTTAATCGCTTGTGAGTATCCAATTGTCTCTAAGGATTTAATAGATTGTATGGTGGTAATGCACGAGGAGTTTGTGTCCTCTTGTGCATGTGTTTTACAGTTGACTGAAGATTTCCCAATCTGTGGAGGGCTGCACCCAAGGAGGCATCGCACACCATAGCATTTTCTGAAGTACCTTGTATTGAGTGCTGGCGTGTTTTTTTGAGGACTAATTGATGATTACTTACTTGATATAAGTACACTACATCCTTAATCAGTCAGCCTGTATATGTGTAGGAAAGGTGATTTATATGCTGTGAAGAGTGATGACATACACTACACAGTCCACAGATTTCAGCAGATTATATTTCCATTATATCAATAATTGCCCCATTCAAACAGAAAAAAAGCAGTACACTCTGGCACAAATTTTAATGTGATTAAAGTTTTTATTTCACCACTACAGCAAAATCGCATATATTTCGTTCATATCCAGGTCATATGTCTGAAGCTAGAAGAAGAACAGGTTTACTTTTGGGGATGTCTTGCCTGATAAGTTCACAGCATGCACTGTCCACAGGCATGTCTATAGCATACTTTATGACTTTCCTACCAGCCTCCTTTGAGCATGTAAAGAGACCATGTCACTTTTTGGACACACTAATATATCAGCATATACAGGAATAACCGATTAACTGAATGGTGTCCATCAAATAGATTGTGCTCTTTCAGATTACAGTTACTTTCCTATAAGTCACACAGTCTCAAAAAGAGGCTTGCAACTTCAACTCAATATTTAGCCCCCTAAAATAAAGACATATTTCTATCATGCTATGTCCACATTTGAATATTCCATTTGGTCATTTTTTAAATTTTACCTATGTGTCTGGTAGTGAGGTGAATTTACTATGGAATGTCCTTCAAATTTGTTGCTCACTTTGCTACCCTATTTGTTTTTTCCCCCTCAATTTCAGCAACTTTCTGTCCAACATGAGGACCGACCAATATTGTAAGGAATGCAGTCTTTCCCAATGGAAGTGATATGTAACCATATCCATCCCAATGTTTTTTTACTTTTTTTGGCACAAGTAATGATTTAAGTTTGACCATATTGCAGTGGCATTGAGGAGCATATTCCCAACTTTGGCTTTCCGGAAGGTGTTAGTTTTCAAATGATTTCCTTCTTTACGGATCTTCAGGTCAAACATTACATTTCATAATGACTAAAATATATGTAAAAAAATGAAAATTATATACTCACCTTTCCTTAATTTTCCTTTCCTGGTGCATCTTCATGGCAGCATACACTGGGTTGTGACTTCGCCCTGTTAGGACAGGTTAGCTATAGGTTCTTTAGCCTGGAGACACCACGGCATTCTCTGTAACTATCACCTAAAGGGTAGGCACCTGTATGCTGCCATGAAGATGCACCAGGAAAGGAAAGTTACAGAAAGGTGAGTATACAATTTTCCAGTTTGCTGGTGCATCATGGCAGCATACACTGGGAAATAACTCACCAGTTTTGGTGGGTGCCATTAGAACTCAAATTCATTAACCGGAACCGGTATGACCAGCTTGAATCTGCCAAACTCTACTCAGCTGCGCCAGATCCAGACAGTAGTGCGAAATGAATGTTCTTCTGGATGACCAAGACGCCACTTTACATATCGTTTCTAGAGAAACTTTGCAGTACGCGGCCCAGGATGTTGCCACTGCCATCATGGAATATGCCTTCAAGGCCTCAGGAGCTGGAAGTTGTTGTGTAGAGTAGGCCTTTTCTATAGCTTTTATGAGCCTATAGTGTGAGATTATGCCACTTGGCCCTTTCTGAGACCATGAGGAATTACCAGGAGATTGTATGACTTCCTGAATAAAATGGTGGCCTCCAGATAAGCCTTGATACTTTGCCCAACATCCAATAGATGTAACATCCCTTGCTCACTAAGGAATGAAGGCAGTATAGTTTCTTGATTAAAGTGGAATGAATTGGCTACCTTAGGAATGAAATGGTCCGAGAGTCTCAGAATTACTCTGTCAGGATAAAAGATGAGGCTCTTCAATGACTAGTGCTTGTATCTCCAATACTTTTTTTGCTGAAGTTATGGCAATGAGGAAGCACACCTTCAAGCTTAAGTCCCACAATGAGGCTGACTTCAATGGATGAAAAAGAGAACATGCTAAGGCCTCCAAGATTATTGACAAACCCAAGCGGGAAATATGGGCTTTCTTGGTGATCTGATTTTCAGATATGCTTTTATGAACTGGATGACAAGAGGATTCATGGCCCACTTTATTCCTATCATGACAGAGAAAGCTGAGACTTGGACCTTCAAGGTACTTGCACTTAGGCCTTTATTTAGCCAGATGTGAAGAAAGTGAAAAATTTGTGCCACCTCGGGGGTTGACGAATCCCAAGACTGCTATTGAGCAACTGAGAGGAAACATTATTATATCTTCCGGTATTATTATTATACATTATTATTAGAGATGAGCGAATTATTCAAAAATTCGGTTCGGCTGATTCGCCGAATTCGCGGAATAAATTTGCTTCGAGCCGAATATATTCGCTGCGAATTTAACTTATAAAAAGGGTGTTTCTAGGCTTCAGAGAGCCTTTATATTAGTGCAGAACACTGTACCTTTAATTTAAATGCCCTTGGAGTCTGCTGGGGAAGAGAAATAATACTGTCAGTCAGTATGACATGCAGATGAGTGCCGTCGATCTTAGAATCACCGCACACTTCACTCATTTGGGCAGTCACGGGGCCAAAACCAGAGTGTGGAGCCACAGTGTGGCGGTGGAGGCAGCAGCAATGGGAGGCCATACAGCACCCTATGACAAAATGGAACCCACCAGCAGTGTGAAGAGACCTTAAAGTGGCACATGGCAGAGTGTGGCGATGGAGACAGCAGCAATGGGAGGCCGTACAGGGACCCATGACACACTCTGGACCTGGCAGCAGCATGAGGAGGCCGTACAGGGGCCCATGACAGATTACGGGCCTGGCAGCAGCATGAGGAGTCGGTACGGGGGCCCATGGCAGATTACGGGCCTGGCAGCAGCATGAGGAGGCGGTACAGGGGCCCATGGCAGAGTGGCGGAGCGTAAGCAGCTTAAATTGAAGTCCATACAGAGGCCTATGTTAAAAAGTCCCCCCAGCAGCAGCGTGGGGAGACGACTATCAAGAGTCCAATGGCAGAGTGGCGGAGCAGAAGCAGCTTCAATTGAAGGCCATACACAGGCCTAGGTTTAAAAGTCCCTTACAGTTAATTCCAATAACGAACTCTACTCCTCCGTGCAATCTACTTACGAGACCCTGGGCAGGTCTGGGTCCAATTTGTGGTAGAGACTGGTTTTGTTCAGCCATGCTTGAGCGAGTAATAACAGGTCTGTGCTGCCCTTTGGTGTCTGGCTTAATGCGCACAACACTGAACGTCCCAGCATTTGTCAACGATTTGCCGTTAAGTGATGCAAACCCGCTGAACCACGTTCATGAGGAGCCGGTACAGGGGGCCATGAATCAGTATGGACCTGGCAGCAGCGTGAGCAGACGACAGAGGCACATGGCGCAGGGTGGCGGTGTAGGCAGCATTATTCTGAAGCCATACACAGGCCTAGGTTAAAAAGCGGAAGCCGTCAGCAGCGTGAGCAGACGACAGAGACACATGGCGCAGGGTGGCGGTGGATGCAGCAGTATTCGGAAGCCAAACACAGGCCTCGGTTAAAAAGCGGAAGCCGTCAGCAGCGTGAGCAGATGACAGAGGCACATGGTGCAGGGTGGCGGTGGAGGCAGCAGCAATGGAAGGCCATACAGCACCCTATCACAAAATGGAACCCACCAACAGTGTAAGGAGACCTGAAAGTGGCACATGGCAGAGTCTGGCGATGAAGTCAGCAGCAATGGGAGGCCGTACAGGGACCCATGACACACTCTGGACCTGGCAGCAGCAAGAGGAGGTGGTACAGGGGCCCATGGCAGAGTGGCGAAGCGTAAGCAGCTTAAATTGAAGGCCATACAGAGGCCTAGGTTAAAAAGTCCCCCCAGCAGCAGTGTGGGGAGACGACTATCAAGAGTCCAATGGCAGAGTGGCAGAGCAGAAGCAGCTTCAATTGAAGGCCATACACAGGCCTAGGTTAAAAAGTCCCCCCAGCAGCAGCGTGGGGAGACGACTATCAAGAGTCCAATGGCAGAGTGGCGGAGCGGAAGCAGCTTCAATTGAAGGCCATACACAGGCCTAGGTTAAAAAGTCCCCCCAGCAGCAGTGTGGGGAGACGACTATCAAGAGTCCAATGGCTGAGTGGCGATCCGGGAAGTCAGCGTTGTGATTGCAGATGCAATGCAGAGATTCTATGAGGTGATGCCGTGGGTGCGAAGAAGATCATATACCGTCGTACTTCCATCCATAAGACGGAACAACCTGCGAACCGGGAGCTTTATTGCCCTGACCCGCTGAGCAGCTTCTGGGAGACCCCAGAGGCCCATGGCAGAGTGGCGGAGCGTAAGCAGCTTCAATTAAAGGCCATACAGAGGCCTATGTTAAAAAGTCCCCCCAGCAGCAGCGTGGGGAGACGACTATCAAGAGTCCAATGGCAGAGTGGCGGAGCGGAAGCAGCTTCAATTGAAGGCCATACACAGGCCTAGGTTAAAAAGTCCCCTCAGCAGCAGTGTGGGGAGACGACTATCAAGAGTCCAATGGCTGAGTGGCGATCCGGGAAGTCAGCGTTGTGATTGCAGATGCAATGCAGAGATTCTATGAGGTGATGCCGTGGGTGCGAAGAAGATCATATACCGTCGTACTTCCATCCATAAGACGGAACAACCTGCGAACCGGGAGCTTTATTGCCCTGACCCGCTGAGCAGCTTCTGGGATACCCAAGAGTTTGGCTTCTGTGGGGAATATGGTTGAAAACTGAAACTTAAAGGCATGTTGACGGAAGGGCAGCAGTGTCAGTGCTCCGGAGGGAATATAGCTTCAAAGCTGACACTTAAAGGTATATCGACGGTCAGAGACTACAGGAAGTGGAGCTTGCGTCTTAAATCGACTGAATGTGGCAGACGTGAAACATCTACGGGCCGTATATGAAACGGGTTGTTCCTCTTTCTGGAATAAGTGTTGGAAATGGCCACTCTTTTTGGTGTGGCGTTTTGTCTATTTAATTCCGATAACGGACTCTACTCCTCCGTGCAATCTAGTTAAGAGACCCTGGGCAGGTCTGGGTCCAATTTGTGGTAGAGACTGGTTTTGTTCAGCCATGCTTGAGCGAGTAATAACAGGTATGTGCTGCCCTTTGGTGTCTGGCTTAATGCGCACAACACTGAACGTCCCAGCATTTGTCAACGATTTGCCGTTAAGTGATGCAAACCCGCTGAACCACGTTCATGAGGAGCCGGTACAGGGGGCCATGAATCAGTATGGACCTGGCAGCAGTGTGAGGAGACCCGAAAGTGGCACATGGCGCAGGGTGGCGGTGGAGGCAGCAGTATTCGGAAGACATACACAGGACTAGTTTAAAAAGCGGAAGCCGTCAGCAGCGTGAGCAGACGACAGAGGCACATGGCGCAGGGTGGCGGTGGAGGCAGCAGTATTCGGAAGCCATACACAGGCCTAGGTTAAAAAGCGGAAGCCGTCAGCAGCGTGAGCAGACGACAGAGGCACATGGCGCAGGGTGGCGGTGGAGGCAGCAGTATTCGGAAGCCATACACAGGCCTAGGTTTAAAACTGGAACCCAGCAGCGTGAGCAGACGACAAAGACGCACATGGCAGAGGATGGATCTGGCAGCAGTATGAGAAGGCGGTACAGGGGCCCGTGGCACAGTGTGGTGATGGGGGCTACAGCAACTGGATGCCAGAAAGTGGCCGATAGGGCTATATACTGCATGGAATTATAAAGTTGTAAAGACAGCGGCCTATAAGGCTATACACACTATAACAATCATGACTTGATTGACCATTGGCCTATAAGGCTATACACAGCATGAATATCATGACTTATTCTGAGAGCGGTTTGGAAGGCTATATACAAAAAGTAATTCATGAGCTGTCCGGACAGCGGACAATAAGTACAAATATACAAATCAATTCATCAGCTGTCCAGCCAGCGGCCTCAAAGGCGACACATATAGAAAGCAATTCATGAGCTGTTCAGACAGCGGCCTCTAAGGCGACAGATATACAAAGCAATTCCCGAGGTGTTCAGGGAGCGGCCTGAACGGCTAGGTTATTACTAAATATATTTTTGTGGCCAAACATCGGCCTATAAATAGATGTCTACACAGTGACAAAAAATTATGTCGCCAGACAGCGGCCCCTAAGGCGACAGATATACAAAGCAATTCCCGCGAGCGCACAGGGCCCACAGTGTCTGAGGATGGACGTTGGCGCAGAAAGGTAGAGACCAACTGACTACATAGGTGGTTTTTATAGTACTTTATTTTGGCCTCCCTCTCAGCAGGTGTGAAAAAGGCCACCATTTTTGAACGGTAGCGAGGGTCCAACAAGGTGGACAGCCAAAAGTCATCCCTCTGTCTGATGGTTATTATTCGGCTGTCGCTACGCAAGCAACCGAGCATGCTATGGGCCATTTGTGCCAAGGAATGCGAGGGACTCCCTGCCTCCATCTCCACAGCATACTGCCACGGTGCGTCTGGGTCCTCTGTCTCCTCCTCCTCCTCTACCAGATGCTCCTGCTCCTCCACTCCTGTCCGCTGAGTGGAAAAACCACCCATTTCACTCAATAATTCCTGAGCACCAATGTCCTCCTCTACCTCCTCCTCTTCTTCCTGTCCTGCCCTCACAGGGGTCATGTGGCGTTGAGATCTGTGCGCCACGTCTACCGCACCCTGACCAGCCATTGTTAACAGCATTTGTTCCAGGACGTGCAACAGAGGAATGACGTCGTTCATCCCATAGTCCTGCCAACTCACGAATAGCGTGGCCTCCTCAAAGGGCCTGAGCAAGCGGCAGGTGTCACGCATGAGCTGCCAATGGCTGACATCTAAGTTACACAGGGGAGTACCTTTATCCGCTTGTAACATCAGGAAATCGGTGATGGCCTTTCGCTGTTCGTAAAGGCGGTCTAACATATGTAGGGTTGAATTCCACCTTGTTGCAACGTCGCAGATCAGGCAATGCTGTGGAATTCCGTTCTGCCGCTGCAGCTCAAGGAGGGTGTGCTTTGCGGTGTAGGAATGGCTGAAATGCATGCAAAGTTTACGTGACATTTTAAGGATGTCTTGCAGTGGGATGGTGGATTTTAGGAACCGCTTGACAACCAGATTGAACACGTGAGCCATGCATGGCGCATGGCACAACCTTCCTTGACGCAGAGCAGACACCATGTTCTTTCCGTTGTCGGTCAACATGGTTCCGATTTTCAGTTTGCGCGGAGACAGCCATCTGTCGATTTCTCTGTTCATTACACTCAGAAGTTCCTCCCCTGTGTGACTACGTTCGCCAAGGCATACCAGGTGCAGCACAGCGTGACACCGTTGCGCCCTGCACATGTGATATGCCGGTCGGGTAATGGGACTTGGCACGGGGGTGGCGGCTGAGGACACGGTGGAAGAAGAGGTGGTAGAGGCGGACATCTTTGCTGGACCAAGGACGTGCAAACGTGGAGGCAAAAGCGGCGTGACCTGTCCAAGTTGCTGGTGCGGCTGTGCCGGCACCACGTTCACCCAGTGGGCCGTAAATGACATGTACTGTCCCTGACCGTAGTTACAGCTCCACACGTCGGCGCTGCCGTGCACTTTGGCAGAGACCGACATGCTCAAAGACTGGCCCACCATCTCTTCTACATGTGAATGCAGGGCTGGCACTGCCTTTTTGGCAAAGAAATGCCGGCTTGGCACTCTCCACCGCGGCTCGGCACAAGCCATCATTTCTCGGAAAGGTGCTGAGTCCACCACTTGGAAAGGGAGGGACTGCAGCATCAGCAACTTGGACAGGAGGACGTTCAGCTTCTGCACCGTCGGGTGCGTGCTCGCAAACTGTTGTCTCTTGGAAACGGATTCCAAGAAAGACTGCTGATGGAATCCGTGAAGAGGAGTAGCAGGAGAAGGAGCATCTGAACGAGCGGAAGATGCCAACGAGCGACAACTCCCCTCAGCAGAGGTGTTAGAGCCTTGACTGGCTGATAGAGGGCGATTGAAGTCGGGTGACGGAGCAAGTAACGGAGCGGGTGATGGAGCGGGGGCTGGGGCAGGCAGAACCGCCGTATCTTTATCACAGTTTTCCCAGGCCACCGAATGGCGACGCTGCATATGCTGACGCAACGCTGTAGTCCCAACATTGGCCCCCTGGCCACGCTTGACTTTCTGGCCACATAGTCGACATACGGCTACGTTTACTTCCTCGGGCGGCTTGACGAAAAATTGCCACACCGCCGAGTAGGAAACTTTGCCCCCGCTACTCCTCACTGGCTGACTGCTACTTCCTCCGTGCACACCGGCACCACTACTGGCCGTGGTGGTAGGCTGCAGTGGAGCTGGTGCTCTACTCCGTGGCCGTTTGGCTCCACTGACACTGCTGCGACCCTGCTGCCTCCAGGCCAACCCACCGACTGTTTTGCTCGCTGGCAAGCTGGCACCCTCTTCTCCTGATGATGCGGAAGCAATAGCCTGATGACGACGAGGCTGCCAAGTGCGATCAGCCTCATCATCATCAATTAGGGTCTCCGCGTCACTACTAGCCCCCTCGGCTGCGTGTGGGTCAGGAGACAGACCTGTCTCTAGACCGGCTACCGAGCCACTCTCCTCGCCAGTACTTCTTCGCCTGGCTGCTGAAGAGGCGGATGTCTCCCCCCGTTCCTGACCGCCCTCTGTTAGCTCTTCCTCACTGTACAGTGGGGCTGAGCCCACAGCATGCGATACTTCGCTTGGTGAGGGAACACCAAAGGACAGGGGCAGGTCGAGGACACGTGATTTCAGTGGGCTTGCTCCCGGGCCATGCCAACTAACGGTTGTGTCTGACGTACCCACCGACCGTTGGCTGTAGGTGTTAGAGGTGACCTGGGAAGAGGAAGACGACCGAGTCAACCAATCGATGACGGCAGGGTTGTCGGTGGAGACACGACCGCTGGATGACACCGGGAGCACTGGCCTCTGGCTGTGACTAGTGCTGCCTCGACCCCTTCCTCTGCTGCCACGTCTGCTCGCTCCTGAAACATTGCCTCCTCTGCCACTCCTCTGCGTGTTGTTTGACATACTCTTTAATTCAATAAGCACCCCAAAAATAAAAACGGATTTAACTCTTTGAACGTACAATAGTGGTTGTGAAGCAGAAAGTCAGTTTATTTAGCACAATCGGTCAATTGCAGCTTGCCGTTGGCTGGAAACTGTACGTTTATGTCACTGGAATGCACTAATCACCCAAAAAATATTACCGCCACCCGGCGTGTAAATGGATCTAACTCTTTGAACGTACAATAGTGGTTGTGAAGCAGAAAGTCAGTTTATTTAGCACAATCGGTCAATTGCAGCTTGCCGTTGGCTGGAAACTGTACGTTTGTGTCACTGGAATGCACTAATCACCCAAAAAATATTACCGCCACCCGGCGTGTATATGGATTTAACTCTTTGAACGTACAATAGTGGTTGTGAAGCAGAAAGTCAGTTTATTGTACACAATCGGTCAATTGCAGCTTGCCGTTGGCTGTAAACTGTACGTTTATGTCACTGGAATGCACTAATCACCCAAAAAATATTACCGCCAGCCGGCGTGTAAATGGATTTAACTCTTTGAACGTACAATAGTGGTTGTGAAGCAGAAAGTCAGTTTATTTAGCACAATCGGTCAATTGCAGCTTGCCGTTGGCTGGAAATTGTACGTTTGTGTCACTGGAATGCACTAATCACCCAAAAAATATTACCGCCACCCAGCGTGTATATGGATTTAACTCTTTGAACGTACAATAGTGGTTGTGAAGCAGAAAGTCAGTTTATTTAGCACAATCGGTCAATTGCAGCTTGCCGTTGGCTGGAAACTGTACGTTTATGTCACTGAAATGCACTAATCACCCAAAAAATATTACCGCCACCATGCGTGTAAATGGATCTAACTCTTTGAACGTACAATAGTGGTTGTGAAGCAGAAAGTCAGTTTATTTAGCACAATCGGTCAATTGCAGCTTGCCGTTGGCTGGAAACTGTACGTTTATGTCACTGGAATGCACTAATCACCCAAAAAATATTACCGCCACCCGGCGTGTATATGGATTTAACTCTTTGAACGTACAATAGTGGTTGTGAAGCAGAAAGTCAGTTTATTTAGCACAATCGGTCAATTGCAGCTTGCCGTTGGCTGGAAACTGTACGTTTATGTCACTGGAATGCACTAATCACCCAAAAAATATTACCGCCACCCGGCGTGTAAATGGATCTAACTCTTTGAACGTACAATAGTGGTTGTGAAGCAGAAAGTCAGTTTATTTAGCACAATCGGTCAATTGCAGCTTGCCGTTGGCTGGAAACTGTACGTTTGTGTCACTGGAATGCACTAATCACCCAAAAAATATTACCGCCAGCCGGCGTGTAAATGGATTTAACTCTTTGAACGTACAATAGTGGTTGTGAAGCAGAAAGTCAGTTTATTTAGCACAATCGGTCAATTGCAGCTTGCCGTTGGCTGGAAACTGTACGTTTATGTCACTGGAATGCACTAATCACCCAAAAAATATTACCGCCACCCAGCGTGTAAATGGATCTAACTCTTTGAACGTACAATAGTGGTTGTGAAGCAGAAAGTCAGTTTATTTAGCACAATCGGTCAATTGCAGCTTGCCGTTGGCTGGAAACTGTACGTTTGTGTCACTGGAATGCACTAATCACCCAAAAAATATTACCGCCAGCCGGCGTGTAAATGGATTTAACTCTTTGAACGTACAATAGTGGTTGTGAAGCAGAAAGTCAGTTTATTTTGCACAATCGGCAAACTGCAGCACCAACTGTGCACGACAGCCACAAAAAAAAAAAAGGGTGTATGTCACTTTAAATTTTCAATTCTTTGATAGCTGTGGCCCTAAGTAACGATTCTGTGTCCCTGAGTAACGATTCTGTGTCCCTGAGTAACGATTCTGTGTCCCTAAAGTCTCTGTGGCCCTAACTCTGTCCCTTAATACAGACAGGTCTGTCTCTCTTGAATGACCGGAGGCTAATGGAGAATTCTAAGATGGCCGCGATTTATAGTGCTGGCTGGCTGCTGATTGGCTAATGCGATCACATGTCATGAATGCATTATGGGTCAGCGCGCCTTGTCTGCGTGCCTTCCCAGAGATCCCCGCCCCATCTTCTCTGTCCATTTTCTCCGTCGCCACACATGTCGCCGCCATTTTTGGGAAAATTCGATTCGTGCATCCGAAGTTTGCTAATCTTCGGATTCGTCGCGAATAGAATTTTTCCAAATCTTCGGAACGAATTCCACTTCGTCATGTTCGATTCGCTCATCTCTAATTATTATATCTTCCGGTATGTGCTGTTTGGGGTGATTTTCCTATCTTAGAGCAGAGTTTCCACCACATTTGACATTTTTTTTCTACAGCTAGTAAACCCCCCAGCATGTTATCCTATGTGTCCATGCACACATAGACTGTAATCAACGTTTTTTGGCTGGGACGTTTTTTGGCTGGAAACAAAGAACAGGTCTAGTGGGTTTCCAGAGGAGTTTTTTAACTGTAAAACCGTTCTAATGCGGCAAAACGTAGAAAAACACCACAAATCTGCATTTTTGGACTTGTTTTGTCAAAAAAGCGCTAAAAATCGCAAAAGCCACTAAACGCGGCTAAACGCTAATGCAAAAACGCTAAAAAAAGCTGAAAAACTCACTGACTTTACACAGCTAACGCTACCAGCGTTATCAAAACGTCCCGTGTGCATGAGGACTTATGCTCAGATCTGCGTTATAACGAGTGTGTGCACCTGGACACACACGCACGCCCTGCAGAACGTCTGAAAAAACCTGGACACAAGACTGAAGACTCCGTCCCATTCAATACTCTTTGGAGCCTTCAAGCTTACAGCCCCGATCCACACTTAATAAATCCAGGGAAAGCTTAAAACATAGCTTTCTGTGCTCGCAAAACTTTTGCTGGAGCCTCTCAAACTGACTGCTTGAGAGTCCTGTGTCCTTTTCAAACCCATTTCCACAGTGACAGAGCCTCGAGCTGTCACAATATATAAATAATCAATACATACCCATGATTAACACTTTGCCAAGATGAGTTGGGTACAGTTTTGGTATAGTAAATTTCATATACTCCTTTTGTCATACAGATAATATTACAGAAAATAAATCAACTGTCAAATATTTACATTACAAGAGGTTCTCAATAGAGACATGGTAGGTTATGCTATCCTCACTTTCAAATCACACATACTCAAATACCATCTGCACCTACAGTTCTTAGCCCAGAAAATTTTAGCATTTTGGAGGATGAAGGCATTTCTCCATGTAGCTGTTAGTAAAGGGGAGGGGTGACAAATCTCTCATAAGCAGAGACTCAGTTTTTTTGTGTGGAAAACCCCATGAAGGCCTCATGTACACTGCTGCTCCTAAACGCAAGTTAGTTGTACACATAGACTTTTACCAGAGTTTAGGAGCAGCAGAGTTTAGGCGCAGTTAAACATTCCTCTATTGAATGCAGAACATTAGCGTTCAGGAGAGGAACATTTTGGGCAAAAATCGCTATATTCGGCAAAAACGCGGCTAAATGCGGCTAATTTCCGCCCTTTAATGTTTATCCATGTCAATGGAAAATACTTTGGCCAATCAAATGAATATATGTCCAAGAGCTAAACGCGTGTAAACACAACCAAATGCGGTACCATGTTCACAAGTGTTTTTGCCACGTTTAGTGTTTTTTTGCTGCCAGCAGAGCTTAATGACTGGGTGAGTTCATGTGTACATGAGACCTTAGACAGGATCTAAATGTTAACTATAAAAAATATTTACTAAAGTGTAGTAGAAACAGGTTTCGTAACCTCAGAGTTATTAATATTGGAGAGATATGCCAAAAGTAAACTATTTATTATGGGTAAAGGTATGCACAGACATATGGCCTATCATTAAAACAACATAAATAATACTTCAGTTCACTAGATTAATGGCTTTGTGCAAAATCCTGTGTGACTGTTTATCAAATTGCAAAATACTAACAATTAAGATAGTCATTTAGCATCAAATACAAATGAGAAGTGACTCCACAAATTGAACAGATTGAAAGAAATATTAAGAGGCTCCCCTGTTCTGGACTAGCAGTGACAACAATGATAACCAAAGATGGAAAGACTTTATGCTCTGACCCTCCACCATGACAAAGTCCACCAAGCCATAAGTATTCTACAAACAATTCCCTAAAATGTTATCAGAGGATTTCTCCAACTCATAAGTAGATTAATCAAGATGTGAAGAAACAGAACTCCAGCATGACCAATAATCAGGAGAGGATAAAATGTTTTGCAAGGAAATTATGCCATATATATACAGTATATATATATATATATATATATGGATATTTCCATCCAAACATACCCTGCATTTAATAGCAAAAATGACAAAATGAATCAAGGCTAATTTTCATTAACCGTTTCAGCCATTTGCCTTGACCTGAAGCATTTTTTATGAATTGGGAGGGTAGAGCTATCAATCATCAACCTGTCCCCCATTCAGAGATCCTATGTCATTCATAGAACCTGTAGTACAGCTTCTATGAGTGCAGGTTCTGGCAGGAAGGGAAGGCATAGTTGAGCTTTCTTGATAAGAGCTACTGACTGCCCTTTAGCTGTATTAACTCCTGTCACATCAGAAGAGTACAGTGTTGGGGATTGGGGCAGGACAGATGAAGATTTCTACTGAATGGAGAAGAATTAACCCAAGGGACACCTCATATTAACTCTGTAAATTATGTCCCTTGTGCTGATTTTTCTGGTTTTATTTTTAGCTAAACATGGGTTTAAAATAAATGCAATTAAAACCCAATTCCAACACTAACAGTCTAATGTCAGAAAGTTTAAAACTGTTGAAAAAATACTCTAAAAGGCTGGACGGGGCAGATAAAATGTTAATAGGGATGTATGCAGAGGATGGAAAGTTTCACTGAAGATGATGGCCAGGCCATGTCATGTCTAAACACAAGTATATTTGTCAAATGCTTAACTCTTGTCTCTTTTATCTCAAGATAATTATTCTAATAATTATATGCTTTTGTGGAGCAGTGGTCTACCCCCATGGTAACTTCCCATGAACACTAATCTTTTTCACACTTTTTCTCATGGAAGGCCCATGCACGCAAATGTTATTAAGTGCAAGATACTGCATACTTACAAATCATTAGCTGTCCCTCTAGGGTTGTAACCTGTTTTAGTGGAATGTGTGGCATGCTACCACACTGCTCTTCATAGGACACCTGTTCTAGTGGCAGTAGATATGTTGCTGAGTATGTTTTATTCATAAATCTATTGGCTATGGACTTAAGAAAATATTTAACCATTTATCAAATATTTAACAATGATGGCTGGGAGGACTTTCCTCCTTCTAGGTTGAAGTCATATGACATTCTCTCAGACTTGCCCTTCGTGCGCACCTCTGGGGGTGTGCAGTGAGGCGATCAGTGGTGAGATGTGTAGGGCAAAGAGCCAATGACAGAGGCTCTTTACCACAAGATTGCTGTGTCCAATCACAGCCGATCACAAATGTAAACAAAACCAGTAACCTGCTGTTACCAGCCTTTTCTCAAAATCAAACAGGACACACCATTCCAGGTGGATTTATTGTATTAGCTCTTTCATGGTGCTGTTGGGTGCTAGCCTGATCCATAGTTGATGTGATATCAGTAAATAAAACGTAAAGGTTGAAAGCACTCCAATAACCAAGAAGATGCAAACCTTATTATATAAAATCCATGCACAAGTTCCCAGATGACAGCAATAGATGGTTATTGTAGTGCGGTCAACCTTTACTTTTTGTAAAGCAGCCATCACTGCCACCCATCAGCAGTGTACCCATCACAGAGCCACCATCAGTGCCACTCATTAGCAGTGTACTCGTCACAGAGCTACCATAAGTGCTGCCTATCTGCAGTGTACCTGTCACAGAGCTGCCATTACTGCTGCCCATCAGCAGTGTATCCATCACACAGTCATCATCAGCAGTGTACCTGTCACAACCACCCATCAGCAGTGTACCCATCATACAGCCACCCGTCAGCAGTATACCCATCACCAAGCCACCATCAGTGCTGCCCATCAGCAGTGTACCTGTCACAGAGCTGCCATCACTGCCGCCCATCAGCAGTGTACTCATCACACAGTCGTCATCAGCAGTGTACCTATCACAGCCACCCATCAGCAGTGTATCCATCATACAGCCGCCATTAGCAGTGTACCTGCTATACTGTTGCATTCAGCAGTGTACCTATCGCACTATCACCAGAGCCACCATGTCCAAAGAATTTTATACTAATGAGGAGGCATTTCAAATCCTCAATATGACAGATGAACGCAGCGGTATGCTTTCACCGTCTAATTCCAATCCGGATTATGAACCTGTCAAAAGTAGTGTGTCAGTGACAACATTGTAGGAGGAAACAGTACCTCCTAAAAGGATAAGATGCCCTGAAGACCAGACAACCACCAGCAGCACCATACACCCCAATGGTGACTCGGGAAACACCATTGGTGCTAGACCCCTAGATGAAATGCCTAATACTAGTAGTATCTCGGAGTATCACTTCAGACCCCAATGAATTTGGGCCCATACATATCTCCCAGATGCACTTGTGAACCCATTATGGCTGCCTTTCAACTCAGGATCAGCTACAATCCCTCCTTTTAACACACAGCCAGGTGTTCAGGTCAACACTGGAAATTTTCCACCAATTGTTTTTTCACAGACAATTTACTTCAGTTGATTGTGGACCAGACCAATCTTTTTGCCCAGTAATATATTGCAAACAACCCCAATTCATCCTATGCCTGTCCATTTGAATGGAAATGTCTCACACGTGGAAACGTGGAGTTAAAATTCTTTTTGGGTCTCAAAATTAAAATGGGACTTACTTAACAAAAAAAAGAATTACATGTTTACTGGTCCACCCTCCCCATCATCACATGCCCATTTATTCAGCTGTAATGTCCAGGTCACTCTATTACATTATCATGCACTTCCTCCTTTTCAGGGATAATTCCCAGTGCCCTCCCTGAGATCAGCCTGGCTATGATAAGCTCTACAAAATCTGCCCACTAATTAATATTTTTTCTCATAGATTCACTGAATTGTATGTCCCTGACAAAAACATCTGTGTGGACGAGTCCCTTGTCCTCATCCCTGTCCCGCTGGGAATTAAGAAGTACATTCCCAGTAAAAAGGCCCAACCTACATCAGTACAAGTGGAAAACTTGTCTGGAACCTGGTTTTTCCAATATTCAAAAAGGGATATCAGAGCTGCCTGGATAGTTTTTACACAAGTCTGCCCCTTTTCTGCCACCTGTATTTCCAAAAAACCTTGGCCTGCAGTACCACCGGAACAAACAGGAAGGCCTTCCCACAAAGACTGGTGACCAGAAGGCTACAAAAGGGGGGAATCAGCGAGCCTGAGGAACAACAAAATGTTGGCTTTGAAGTGGAGGGATAAGAGAGATGTATACGTACTGTCTATCTTTTTTATTTGGCCATAATGCGCATGTCACAAGTCAATGGAAAGACCCACAACCTTTCTCAAATTTCTAAAAGATGTAGTCACTGCTTTCCTGATCTACCAGCATGGATCTCCAACAGAAAATATTTGCTCTGATTTTGTAGGCAGACTTCATGAGCTCCATTTTTCAGAGAACATTCCACCCACAGAAGCAGGTCATAGACGCAAAAAAAAAAATGTTGGGTATGTAGCAGAGGGGGAGTTAGGAGAGGGACCAGTTTTCATTGTCCTCAATGTCCCTCCCAACTGGGCCTATGCATCGTAGAATGCTTCCGACATTACCACGTCACTAAAATATTAGGTATATTGCCCATATTTCTAATAGTCTGCCATTTCCCCGTTTCTAATATATCTACTGATCGTTTGCCTGCTGCCTCACTGACCTTGCCTCTACCTTCCACTTTAACTGACACTGGCTTATGATTCTGCCTGCCATCTGGATTGTTTATTAACCACGTTCATGACTTTCACCTGCACTGATCTCTGCCTGTTAATCAACCATGTTTTTGCCTGCCACTTTGACTGATCTTTTGCCCTGCTACTGTAGTAATGGGATTCAAGATAACACAGGGGTCTCACATATGTGTAGGGCTTCAGAGTAGTGTTCTGAGTAGAGAAAAGCAGTTTTTGGTTCTCTCTGGGTTTTGCAAGTCCCGGATCAGGGTCTGGAGTCCGAACTCTTTGAAGAGATTTGGGTGGGAAGAAACCTCTACCCCTGTTCCCAGGTCCTACTTGACCAAGGCCCTAAGCCTGATATTCCTGACTGCTGCCTGGACCAATACTTTGGCTGTGCTAACTATATCTCTGCTTGCTGCCTGTAATGACCCAGGACTTTTTAGGACCATGTTTCTGCCTGCTGCCAGGACCAATACCTTGATTGTGCTGACCATATCTCTGCCTGCTGCCTGTATTGACTGAGGACTTTTTATGGACCATGTTCCTACCTTCTGCCTGGGCCAATACTTTGACTATGCTGACCATATATCTGCCTGCTGCCTGTACTAACCATGACCTTTTTATGGACCATGTTCCTGACTGCTGCCTAGATGTCAGCCTTCTGCCTGTACTGACCCTGGCCTGTTTATGAACCATATTCCTACCTGGATGATTCCTTTGGCTGATCACATCTCTGCCTGCTTCCTATAAAACCGCAGGTAGTCTTTTGTTTATCCTTTGTTTAGCTAGGTTGTGTCTTACACATGTGGTGTTACCACACTCAGGAGAAGTAGCAGAATGTATTTTGGGGTGTAATTCTTGGTATGTCCATGCTGTATGTTAGAAATAACTTATAGATTGACATCTTTGTGTAAAAAATACACATTATGCTTCATCAAATATACATTGGAGTGTTTTCTTTCCAAAATGTGGTTATTCTGTGGGTGTTTGTACTGTCCTGTTGCTCCAGGGCTTTCAAAAATGTGATAGGAATTCAGGAAATTATATCTGTAATTTATACCCCTAAAATTCCTGAAGGTGCTTGTCAGGACGCGAGTGTTCTGCGGCATCGCGCCGGGCGGCGCATGCGCAGAACACCAGTCCTCGCTAGCAGACGAGCATCGGGACCTGGGCGTGCACGGCGGCGGCGTTCGCGCATGCACACTCGCGATCGCAGACACGCGCCTGGCACCAATGACAGCGCAGGGCGGGCTATTTAAACGAGGAACCAGGTATGTCAAATTGCCGTTTGGTCTTACCTGCTCTGTTCCTGATTGTGTTCCTGTGTTATTTCCGTTGCCGATCTCTGCTTGTACCTGACCTGATTCTCCTGATTGACCCCTGGCTTGCCTGACGATTCTTCTGCCTGATCCCTGGTACCACGCTGCCCGCAAACTGCAGAACCTGGCTTGTGACCCCGACCATTCTCTGCCTGCTCCTCTTGTACCGCGCTGCCCGCACATTACCGACCCGGCCTGCCTGACTACGCTTACTCACCCTCCGATCCATCCATCCCGCACGGATCACTAGTAGTAAGTCTGCCTGCCTCTTCCCATCATCTCCATTCCGGCAGACCCCTGCCGGTGCTCTCTACCACAGCCGGACGCTCTCAGGGGTCGCGACCTGGTTCCAGTCTGCACCAAGTCCATCCCCACCATCAGGGGCCCTGGTGAATAGCAGGCTGGGACTTAAACCCCGCTCCCTGGGGAAATCCGTGCTGTGGGCTGCTAGAGACACTGCCAGGTGGTTCATAACAGTACCAAACGGCCATAATGTCGGAGCCTGGAAGAGGACCATACCAACTGGAGGAAGTGTGTCAGCACCTGGCGGCTCTATCTCAGGCGGTAAAGACACTGCAGGAGGGCTACACCCATCTGGACGGTCGGATCCAGACCTTGGCCACCGCCATTTCGGCACCTCAAGACCCGGGTCCCTCAATCGCCGCCGGCAGTCCTGCCGAAACCCCGGTCAGTCCCGCAGGGCCTACACCAATGCCAGAACCCCATGTTTCTATTCCAGAGCGATTCAACGGGAATCACACAAAATTCAGAGCATTCCGCAATGCCTGCCAGTTGTATTTCAGGCTGCAGCCACGTACATTCGCCACGGAATCCGTGAAGGTGGGGTTTGTCATTTCCCTGTTGCTGGACGAACCTCAAGAATGGGCCCATCGGTTATTGGAAACCCAGCAACCACCTCAGCTGGAGTCAGTGTCAGCATTCTTTGAAGCGATGGGCCTTCTGTACGATGATCCTGAGCGAGCAGCATCAGCCGAATCAGTCCTTCAGGCTCTCAGACAGGGTCGTAGGCTGGCGGAGGAATATGCAGCGGAATTCAGGCGTTGGATGGGAGACACGCTATGGAACGATGCGGCCTTACGTAATCAGCATAGGCCTATCCGAGTCCTTGAAGGACGAATTAGCCAGGGTAGGCGTACCAGCCACACTAGAAGACCTCATTACCCTGGCTATCCAGATCGACCAACGCTTACAGGAGCGCAGTATGGAAAGATCAGGTCATGGTCTGAGGCCTGCATGGATGTCACCCCGTGTTTCAGGGCAGGCCAGTAGCCGTACAGGAGGAGATCGCAACTCAGAAGCTCTAGGTCCACCTGAACTAATGCAAGTGGGGCTAGCTCGTCCCTCCCTAACACCGGAAGAACGCCAGAGACGCCGTCGCAACAACCTGTGCCTCTACTGTGGAGAAGCGGGCCACATGGTACGTTCCTGTCCGGTGAAGGTGGGTAAGTGCGCATCTGTTTACACTGCCACATCTGCTACAGCCAATCACAATGTCAGTTATTTAGCAGTACCCATCTCATTCCAGCTCCCCGGGAGGGTCGTGACGGCAACAGCGATCGTTGACTCCGGGGCCTGTAGCTGTTTTGTGGATTTGGATTTCGCGGCTCGATTCCAGATCCCCCTACAGGTTAAGGAATGTGGGTTTAACATCTTTTTGGCTGATGGGTCCCGGATCAAGTCAGGGGTGGTGGACCGGGAGACCCCACCTCTCTGTGTAACTATCTCCGGGGCTCATCGGGAATTTCTTCGGTTGGATGCTATTACATCCCCTCTGTTTCCAATTATTCTGGGGCTTCCGTGGCTGCGGGCCCACGACCCCCAGATTAATTGGAAAGCTGGTACCCTCCAGTTCAACTCACCATACTGCCAGGAGCACTGTTGTTCACCTGAGGCGGAGGCTCCACGCGCACCATTATGTGTAGATACTGACACAGAGCTGACACAACTTATTCCCCCAGCTTATCACCAATACCTTGACGTATTTAGCAAGCGAGGAGCTGACAACCTTCCCCCGCACCAGGCCTATGACTGTCCAATCGATCTACTCCCGGGATCTGAGGTACCGTTCGGGCGAATTTTTCCCTTGTCGGAAAAGGAATTGGGGGTACTCAAGGAATATATTGAGGAGAACCTCCAGAAGGGGTTCATACGCCCCTCCACATCTCCGGCTGGGGCAGGTATTTTCTTCGTTGAGAAGAAAGACAAATCCTTGAGACCCTGTGTGGACTACAGGGAGCTCAACAAGATCACGGTTAAGAACCGTTACCCACTTCCTCTAGTACCGGAACTATTTCAGCGATTTAAGGCAGCATCTGTTTTTACGAAGTTAGATTTGAGGGGGGCTTACAACCTGGTCCGTATTCGGGAGGGAGATGAATGGAAAACTGCTTTCCGCACGAGGTTTGGGCACTTCGAGTACTTGGTTATGCCCTTCGGTCCGTGTAACGCCCCCGTGACCTTCCAGCACTTCATTAACGATGTGTTTAGGGACTTCCTGGATATTTTTGTGGTCATCTATCTCAATGATATTTTAGTTTTTTCTGCGTCTCTGGAGGAGCATAGGGGTCATGTCAAGAGTGTGCTGGGACGACTCCGGTTGCATGGCCTGTACGCAAAGGCAGAGAAATGCAGCTTCGAGCAGCATAGTATTCCTTTTTAGGTCTAGTCATTTCTACCACCGGAGTGGTTATGGATCCCCAAAAGATCTCCACAGTCCTGGAGTGGCCGGGGCCGACGGATAAGAAGGGTGTACAACGGTTTATTGGTTTTGCCAATTTTTACCGGAAATTTATTAAGAATTTTTCAGGCCTGGTATCCCCCATCACGCAACTCACCAAACAAGGAGTGCATTTCAGGTGGACACCTGAGGCGCAAGAAGCCTTCGAGTCTCTGAAGAAGTTGTTTACTGAGGCCCCCGTGTTGAGTCATCCAGACTCCTCGCTACCCTACATCTTGGAGGTGGATGCATCCGAAAACGCGGTAGGGGCTGTACTATCCCAAAGGAAGGGCATCAAGGAGTTGATGCATCCTGTGGCGTTTTTCTCCAGAAAACTGTCGTCTGCAGAGAGGAATTATGACATAGGGGATCGAGAACTTCTGGCCATCAAGGCAGCATTGGAAGAGTGGAGGTACTTACTGGAAGGAGCAGTGCACCCAATACTAATTTTCACGGACCACAAGAACCTCGAATACTTGAGAACGGCAAAACGCTTGAGACCACGTCAGGCTAGGTGGGCACTTTTCTTTTCACGATTTGTGTTTCACATTACTTATAGGGCTGGGTCAAAGAACACGAAACCAGATGCACTTTCGTGTATGTTTGAGGATCCGAAAGAACCCCACAAACTTGACACCATTTTGTCATCTGGAAACTTTCTGGCACTTCAGACCGAGCTACGTTCCCAACTACAGGCAGCGTCCGTAAGGATTCCGAATGTTCCGGGGGTGCCACTACAGAATAAGGCAGGATTGTGGTGGAAAGAGGGACGAATCTTGGTACCGGAAGAATCCCGCACCGCAGTCTTGGGTCATTGCCATGACCATCCTCTGGTTGGCCACTTCGGGAACCGGAAGACATTGGAACTTCTACAACGTGTGTTCTGGTGGCCCAGCATGTCAACGGATTGCGAGGCTTACGTGAAGACCTGCGTGGTCTGTCAAAGGAATAAACCTTCCAGGAAAAAGGCTTGGGGGCTGTTGTGACCCCTACCCGTACCTAACAGACTATGGGAAATTATTTCTATTGATTTTATCGTGGAACTTCCACCATCTCAGGACCATACCGCCATCTTTGTGATTGTGGACCGCCTATCCAAGATGGCCCATTGTTTTTAAGAGCACACCATCTGCTGTGGAGACAGCCCAAATTTTTGTGAAAGAGGTGGTGAGACTCCATGGAATCCCAAAGGACATCCTTTCAGATAGAGGAGTTCAGTTCACCTCAAAATTTTGGAAGGCTCTATGCGAAACCTTGGGAATCAAGTTGTCACTCTCCTCAGCATACCACCCACAGACCAATGGACAGGCGGAACGCACTAACCAGACCTTGGAACAGTATCTCCGATGCTATACGTCATTCCTTCAGGATGATTGGCTAGCTCTTTTACCACTAGCCGAATTTGCGTATAACAACGCAAACCACGCGGCTACCCAGCAATCTCCATTTTTTGCCAATTATGGGTTCCACCTGACTTTTTTACTGGACACGATTCCAGAAATTTCGGTGCCAGCTACACAAGACTTACTGCATTTTTTTTCAACAAACAATAGGGTCCTACAAGAGGCGATCCAGAAGGCCCAGGAGGGCAGTAAGAAAGCTTTTGACAAGAAAAGAAGAGGTGAGCTTGTTCTGCACCCGGGGGATCAGGTCTGGTTGGCCACCACAAACCTAAAAATTACATGCCCATCAAGGAAATTGGGGCCAAGATTATGGGCCCATTTAAGGTGAAACGGAAAATTAACAAGGTGGTGTATGAGCTCATACTTCCTGATTCTTTCAAAATTCACTCGGTATTTTACGTATCCTTGTTGAAACCCGCGGCACTGGACCCATTTCCGAACCAGAGATCTAGGCCCCTGGAGGCCATAAACGTTGATGGGGAAGAAGAATTTGAGATTGAGACAATTCTAGACTGCAGGAGGAGGGGAGGCCAGACCCAATTTCTAATTAAATGGAAGGGGTATGGTCCGGAAGAGAATTCTAGGGAACCTGCCCAGAACATTCATGCCCCTAGGCTGATCCGGGAATTTTTTGATAACCATCCACACAAGAGAGAACAAGTGGGCATCCGGCGGTTGCTCGTGGGGGGGGCAATGTCAGGACGCGAGTGTTCTGCGGCATCGTGCCGGGCGGCGCATGCGCAGTACACCAGTCCTCGCTAGCGGACGAGCATCGGGACCTGGGCATGCACGGCGGCGGCGGTGTTTGCGCATGCGCACTCGTGATCGCGGACACACGCCTGGCACCAATGACAGCGCAGGGCGGGCTATTTAAACGAGGAACCAGGTATGTCAAATTGCCGCTTGGTCTTACCTGCTCTGTTCCTGATTGTGTTCCTGTGTTATTTCCGTTGCCGATCTCTGCTTGTACCTGACCTGATTCTCCTGATTGACCCCTGGCTTGCCTGACGATTCTTCTGCCTGATCCCTGGTACCACGCTGCCCGCAAACGGCAGAACCTGGCTTGTGACCCCAACCATTCTTTGCCTGCTCCTCTTGTACCGCGCTGCCCGCACATTACCGACCCGGCCTGCCTGACTACGCTTACTCACCCTCCGATCCATCCATCCATCCCGCACGGATCACTAGTAGTAAGTCTGCCTGCCTCTTCCCATCAGACTCCATTCTGGCAGACCCCTGCCGGTGCTCTCTACCACAGCCGGACGCTCTCAGGGGTCGCGACCTGGTTCCAGTCTGCACCAAGTCCATCCCCACCATCAGGGGCCCTGGTGAATAGCAGGCTGGGACTTAGACCCCGCTCCCTGGGGAAATCCCCGTGCTGTGGGCTGCTAGAGACACTGCCAGGCGGTTCGTAACAGTGCTGCTAGGATGTTGGGCTGGCTTCACACACCCTGTGCATTGCATTAATGGGTGTTAAATGCACATATGTTGATAGAGAATAAACAGGTGGCGCACACACCTAGTGAATTATCCAAGGCTTATTCAAAGGTATAAAGGATAAAAACATGCTCACAGATGAAGCATGTATCTAAAAATCATTTGCATTATGAAGATGGCCACAACGGCAAGCAAGGTGTTCCAACTGTCAGTGCAGTCAAATGGCTGACGCGTTTCGGGGACTAATCCCTTTCCTCATAGCTACTGACCAGCCTTATGTGCAGATGTGTAGTGGATGGATGATGGGAGCCTTGCTGGTGATGCCAGGCACTGACAGTTGGAACACCTTGCTTGCTGTTGTGGCCATCTTTATTATGCAAATACTTTTTAGATACATGCTTCATCTGTGAGTATGTTTTTATTCTTTATACCTTTGAATAAACCTTGGATAATGCACTAGGTGTGTGCTCCACCTGTTTATTCTCTATCCAGTGGCTGATCTCCTCGTCTGAGGAGGGCTGCACCCCTGAAGCATTTCCTTTGGTTGTTGCTGTCCTGGTTCCCTTGGCTTCCCTTTGGCTGTGCATTTCCTGAGGCGCTGGAGAGTACATACGAGCACGTATGTTGATGTATGTTGACATGCTTTTTGTTACCTTGTATTGATGTGCATTTTCTTTCCGCTGCAGGAGTTAAACTACTTTATTTTGATTTCCTTAACTCATGCTGGAATGCACTGTGATGCGTTGTAGTGCATTGGAATGTGTTTAAATGCAGCATGTTCCTTTACAAATCTGTCAGTGTGTCAGGAAAGGTGCATATATGTGTGCAGGAGCACAAATCTGAGGAACTCTGCCCATGGCCAAATTTACAGGGGTATGCATGTGCACGAGCAGCTCCGCGCGTGCAGGTGCACATTGGTGCCAGGTGAGCTATGTAAGCTGCACTAGTCCACTGTGTCATTGCCGTTTGGTATACTACATTCCTTTGCATCTGTGATCTGTTCCTGTATTGATCTTCTGTTGCCGACCTACTCTGCTCCTGACTCTGCCTGAAGGCCGCCTGTACCGACCCTTGGCTTGTTTCTGGACTACGATTCTGCCTGCTCCTTCAGCTCATCTGCCTTGCTGTTACTGACCCAGGACTGACAACTCACTACTCTCCTGCCTGCTGTCTGTACCTGATCTACACACTAGCTGCTGACCTGGACTGTCTGACCCTTTGGTTTTTCTCCTGTATCTAAACCAGCTGATCCGTGCCTGACGCTGGCTCCAGTCCTTCTGCCAGTGTGCACAAGCCAACCATTCCTGCGTATCCTGACGCACATCAGCATCTGTCAGCAGAAGACTTACCAGGCACTCATGTCACTCAGTGCTCTGGCGTTCCCTGTCACTTTACCAAGGCTCTGAGCCAGAGCTATAAGAGAGGCCTATCCATGCACTTCAGGCTCATCGCCAGGATCATTACACAGTGTAGCACTATTAAACAAAAAAGCCAGGAAGATTGCCTGTAGCCTGTCAAGGTCACCTTACCAGTTTAACCTACTCCACATTAAGCAAAAAAAGCTCCATATCAGCATTTTTCCCCTTGCATCATTTGTGTGAAGGGCTTTTGCTGAGTAAAGAGGAATCTCTAATCTTTAAATTTAGATTGTAAGTTCCATGAGCAGGACCTTCCTATTCCTTCTGTACTGAAATGTATTGTAATTGTACTGTCTCCCTTATATTGTAAAGCACTGCGCAAACTGCTGGCTCTATATAAATCCTGTATAATAACAATAATCTAAAGATGGCAATGGTGTCACAGAGGTGGTGGGGGTGGGGGTGTCAAAGTGGTACAGTGTGAGTGAGGACAGAGGCATTATCACAATGCAGAGATGAGATCATAAAAACCAGATTAGGTACAATGTAAGGTTTTTAAAGGTTTAGTCATATGTTGCATTTTCACTTTAAATCTCTTCGTCCTACCCCATTTTACATTCCCAATAACTGAATACACCTCTAAAGAGGACCAACCTCACCCTATGACCTATTGTTGTACATTGAGACTGTAATTATATTTTTCAAAATATGTAACTTACTTTTAATTTGCTTAATCAATGTGCCTATTTCAACCCTGGCTTGTGTTCAAGTGCATAATTCACTTCCGTATTCATTTGCCAAGCAATTCAAATCACGATCAGACATGGTATATAAAGCAAGTTCTGTAAATACATGTTTCTAACCTAATCACTGACAGGTCACTTGATACTCCATTTGCCCTATTCACAATTGCTTCTCCCACTCTTCCCTTGTAAAACTCTAACATAGAAAACTTTAACTGAGAAAATTCCTTTTAAACAACACATTCTCCTCTCTTTCATAAAAATATATCAGTACCAAACTAAAGTAATGAATATTATACACAAAAAAGCCAACATACTGTACTTCCTTAGTTATAATTATTCTCTTCCTCAAAACTAATAGAAGGCTATCAAAATAAACCTATGGGTCTTAGCAAAATCTTCATAATTGGCTACAATTTTGTTAACAAATATTTTATTAGCATTTCCCCCTTTGTCACTAGTTTATACTTCCAAGACAATCTTATTGCCACTTATCAGTATGCAGAGTACACCTTTATCCCTAGCTTCGTATCCTAAAATCATAGTATATATTTGACTTTATCTTTGTCATATTACAACTAGAATTTAGCCAAGAAAAACAATGAAATTAACCACCCTTCCTACATTCTATCACATAAATTAAATAACATCTTAAATAACAACATCATTTGTATTAATAAACCCAATAAAAACATAAGTGCCCAACCTTACGTTATAATATATTTCTTCCCCTTTCATTTAGTGCATTCAGAAAATTCTCTTTCACTCATCAAATGATCCATCAAACCATTTTCCCACTATTGGAAGGGAAACCTTTTTTCTTAATTTTACTGGTATTGCCTTATAATTTCCATTAAACACAGTCTATTCAATTACTCTTTTATCAGTTACATCTACCATTTGTTACATAACCCACCCTTGATCACAGGCTCTATCTAATTGTAGGTTTCTTGCTTGTACTAAACTCTGACAACAGCGAAAGACATCAGCCCCAGGCATGAAAAAGCACAAATGCATGATACAGTGAACACGCATTAGTAGAGTGCTGATGTTAAATAATAAAAAAAAATTGTACATTATGTTTCTAACATTTCCTATAGCTCAAAAGGGATGTATATACAAACAAATTAGTGTCAACCAACATAAAATAAAAACTAAATCTAAAATAAAAGAACTTTTCCCAAATATAACAAATCCTACTATAAATGTGTCTGTTACCTTGCAGGGCACTTTGCGTAAAGTGATTGTGATTTCACACGTGTAATATACGGCACCACCACCCAACATTAGATTTCTACACAGATAGCTAATTAGCGTAAAGATTTAAATTTTGCCTTGTATTACCTTCAAGCCAAATCTATCCATTGCTCTAAAAGATACATCCTTCTTTAAGTGGAATTTTTGGTGAAAATATAAAATTTGTAGGAAGGTTTTATTATCATACAAGAGAAATTCTATGTTTTCTGTTTGCAAACCTTTTACACTGTACACTGTCCTGTGCACTCACAGATCAGTATACAATCCCAGCATCTGCCCAGTGTTGAGACACATTAACTCCCATTGTGAGCCTGTGAGGGAGTTATGCCATATCAGCTAAGCCAATCAAAATTACCAAACATAATGAATCTCGAAGAAGACAGCAAAAAGATGGCATGTTAGCAGTGCAGCTCATGAATGCTACATTGCTGGAGAGGAGACGAGTAAAGTTCCACTTTAAACCATAACCCTGGAGAAGTGCATAACTGTAGATAAATTAAAACTCAACCCTTCATAATGTTCCAAAGGTAAGAATCCAGGGCCAGGTGTAACAAATAATAGTTCTACACAGGGGCTGACTGACCATTCAAGCACTTGGGCACTGCCTGAGGGCCTGGGTTCAGTAAGGGGCCCCATGAAATGCCCCTGGTACCCTTTATAGGCTTTTTTGGGTGTGCTTTGAGTGTGGGCAAGGACACAGGGGCCCCATGATCCCCTATTGGCCGGGGGCCCCATGAGTTGTCAGTCCGCTCCTGGTTCTACAAACCTTTTGTCCTGTTTCCCCTTTTCATTCCTCTTTGCCAAGGCCTTTAAATTCCATCTCCGGCCAAGTGACTTTTTTTACCCATGTTCGGTTTTTCTTATCTATGGTTCTGCTTGGGAAATTTCTCCTCACTTCCTATTTGAGATATACAGAAAAAGAAATTAGATGAAATCTTCAAACAGAAGGATAGCAATAAAGTTATTTTTTCTTCTTGAACAGTGTTGAAGGGTTAAAACTATGTCAGGTTTTTAATGTAATCTTTGTCCCAGCTAGGAAGACTGACAGCCTTCACCTGGACCATCAGTTAACGGAAGACAGATCAAAATTAAGCCGGCCATAGATGGAGTCGATTTTCTTTCCTCCAACATCGGTCAATTCTCCCATCAACACAGTCAGTGTTGATGGTGGAATCCCTCCAGCAGAGCCATTGTTTTCTTCCAGCGGGGAGTGTGGGGGGAGCAGCTAGCAGTAATAGCATGTAGAATCCAACAGGCTGGTTGTACTCAAGTTGAATTATAAACTTGGGTACATTTAGCCTGCCCAGACATGGCTCAAATCTCAGCCAGTCAAGATTCGAACTGTCTATGGCCGCCTTTAGAGCAAATCTCCATGATAGGAGCATAAGGCCTAAAAAACTAACAGAGATTCTAAGGGGCCTAGTTAAAAATGTTTTCACACAAAACTCACACATTTTTCTAATTAGATTTAATTGGAAAAATGTATAAATCCTGTGTGAAAGTTGTGTGGATCTTGTGTAAAAAAAAAAGATTTGGCTTTTATTGGCCTGTAAATTCTTTGATCACTTCCACTATCATAAAAATCTAGTCATAAAATCTTACTTATTTCTCCTTCTAAATAGTCAATTGCCCACATAACGAAAGACCACCTTTGGTTTTACTTCACCATAACTTGAGTTGTGGAAAAACTTAAAGGGTGGCACCAGCAAAAACATTTTTTTCATTTATGAATGCTGTAATTCTTATTTAGATTTAGACAGAGTTGGGGTAAAGCTTAGATGTCTTGCAGGTTTTTATTGCTCTCTGTGACCACATTGACATCAGGAAAGAATGTGAGGGGAAATCTCTAAAGGACGCACATGAAGCATAAAACCTGTGGTTCTAGAATATTCTAATAAATACACAATTTCAGTGTTGATATGTGACTATGAAAATGGTGCCAGTGGGAAATTTAATGAGGGGAAATCCACTGACTGAAATAAATGCGTCGCAGAGGTCATAACCCTTGTCCACCCAAAGCAAAAAGAGAAAAAAACAGTTTTTTTTTAATTCCAATCTGTCAATTCAGTGCAGCCAAAGCACTTACTGTATATCTTCCCAACACAGTTTTATTCAAAATGTACTGATTGAAGGAATATTTTATAAAGCCGACAACACCTTAAAATTGGAGGTGGACATCATAACAGCTAGATCTTGCTGTTTTGAAAGGGCTCATCACTGGTTGGATACTTAAACTGGGGGATCATGTGAGGATTCCCTAACCTAGGCTAATGTACCCCCATTGATAATCAATCAAGGTAACGGCCAGTGTCGGCAGGCTTTTGGGTTGTGTCAGTGACATCAGTTTGAAAATCTTCATTCAGAATTAAATGAGAAGTGCATTTTAACTACAGTTGACTTCTGTCTGACCTGCGTTTGATCTGCTTAAAGTGGGTTTTGCATTCCTATAAACTTGTATTGGAATGCAACATTTGCTTGAAGCAAGCAAAAGCCCATTGAATTATGATCCCTTGATCACATGGTAGGAGGTAGCTGTAGGTCCTGCTCTCTTTACTAATATACTAGAGATCTGTAGCACTACTCACGGAGGCAGCCTGGGAAACAAGGTGGAAATCACAGTTATTCATATTCTTATGTGTATACTTTGACAAAAGAGCTACTACATTGTTTAGACCAGGGGTGTCAAACTCAATTTTATTGCGGGCCGCATCAGCATTATGGAGGCCCTCAAAGGGCTTGTTGTATCTGTAAGACTATGTATGCAGAGTTCAGGAGTGAGCTACGTACAGAGTGCTGAGTTCAGGAGTACACAGTGTACAGAGTGCAGCGTTCAGGACAGAGTGCAGGGTTTAGGAGTGCATTACACACACAGTGCAGAGTACAGAAGTACAACTCAGTCGACTCTGACCTCTGCACCACTCATTCCCATCCTCCACCTCTGTACACATCTCCCTTCACACCCCTCATCTCTACCCCCACCCATAAAGACCTCCTTGCATCTCACCTAACTGGCCCAGCACTAGTAACTCCCAGCAGTGTAGGTGGTTCTGCATCTCTGTCTCATTTGCAATGAAATCATTGGTTGGCCTCTGTCCCCATCAGGAGTGCATGCAAGGTAGGCAGGGATCTGTAAGAGCTGCAAACTGCAGAAAGTAAAGCTGTCCTTGTAAACACAGAGGATTTCTGTGTTTTCAGGTGACAGTGGTGAGCAGGGAGAGGAGTGTGAGAGATGGAGGTGGCACAACGCAAAAAAGCCCTGGGTGTGAGGGCCGCATGAAATGGCCTGGTGGGCCAGATTAAGCTCTCGGGCCTTGTGTTTGACATGTGTTTTAGACAAAATTTGTGACTTTATATAGTTAGAGGGGGTCAGAAAGTTAAGAAAAAGATTACAGCTAATTTAAAGAGGAATCTCACCAATAAATATACTCACTTGCCCTGTGAATCCAGCATTGTCCTGCTGTAATCCACTGCCACAGCTGGGGTCCTGCATCACCATCTTCTATGACATCATCGGGAACCAGCTATCTTTTCTGGGTTCTGAAGCTGGCCTAAGGAAAGAGGAGCAAGTACTTGAAGGTCAATGTCCACGTTACTTGCCCCAGTGGGGAACACAAACCAGCAATTCTTTTATTGGGGTCTTAAATACTGAAGGACATATGAATTGGTATTAGACAGTATTGAGGTAGCAATTTTTGGAAACAGGGACATACTCTATTTAAAAATCACAGTGCTCTACCCGAAACACTAATATTAACCTAAAAGTGCTAGCCTAATTTCTTACAGTAAGAAAATCTAAATAAATATTCAAAAAATATACAGCTAAATATATAAAATACATATGTACAAAAGTGGGGCTGTGTGTTTATTTGTATTTATTTCATTATGGGTGGGATATAACCTTTGTTGTGAATTTCAGTGTGATTGTGGGTGACTACTGCCGCAATAAGTTTATAGATTTTTTCAAAATAGTTTTATATTGCTTTTTTTTTCAAGATTAAAAAAAACCCTGACATTTTACTTTAGATTTACAGGTTCTGGGAATACTGTTTAAAGGTATGAAATATCACTACAGTCTCTTTATCCTGGTGTAATCCAGACGTTATGAAGCACGTTGAACGGAGACAGTCCCCACTGTATGGAGAATGCAATTTGAAGAATCAAAGATGGGGAATACTGTTTTAATTACAAACAATGCTGGGGGTTATGATTGCATCCACTGAGATGAATACTGGGGGGTGTATATTGCATCCACTGACACCAATGCTGGGAGTTACTGCAGCCACTAGCACCACCTCTGGGTTGACCATTACTGCCAATAACACCAATGATAAGACTTATTTTTACTCCCACTTTCTTTGTATTGTGTTGCAGCACAAAAATGCACCAGGACTGACATTTGTGGCTGTTGAGGTGCCTTACAGCCCATTTGGATTGCCTAACTTGATGCAAAGCCCAAAAATGCATTGTTATTGTGTTGCCCTCTGGAAATGCCAGGGACTACACTTGGGACCTTCTAAAATTTTCAAGTCAAACACCCACCTCAAGGCATTGTTGTGATGTGAGCAGGACATAGTTCTTCTATTTACTTTTGTAGTGACCTGCATTAACCAAGTGCAGAAAAATGCAGGTCACTGCACATGGTGTAAATGAGCGTACAAAGTCTTTGTGATCTTTGAGGTTCTTTGGAAATAAATTTCTTCATAGCACAAGCAGGTAAAACACGTGAAGCAAATATGCTGTATGTCATGAAAAATATCCTGTATACTATGAAGACATCAGCCTGCTATCAAGCAATGCAGTGATCTTTTATCATTGTTCCTTGTTATGGTTAGAAAAAAACAAACTGTATCCAGCACCTGGAAGTACGCAGAAGGAGATTGGCTCGGGCCACCACTAGCACTGAATGAAGCATTACATATTGAACTCCAGTATATCTGGATGCTATAAGTTACATCTTCAGACCTAAGGGTGTAAGTCATTTTAAATGATGATTCATTTCCAGAATCTGTTCACATAATACTGAATTATTAGATAGAAACTTTTAATATGGATTAGCTGGCTTGTTCCAGATATCTGCATCTCTATATATAATCGCACGTATATCTCTCTCTTCATGAGAACTTGGATACATTTATATGGGAATACTATTGGCATGTACAGTATGTAAAATTAAATTTACATTTTATTTTCCCTATAAAAACCATAAATCCTCTCCCACAATATAATGATTGCCATATCTTCCTTTTCAACTGTGCAATTAGTCGATTGACTCATATTAAAATATTTAGATAAGGCAACATATTTTAACTCCTTAGGTGTGAGGCTTGTTATCTCCATACACTCCACCCAGTCTGACCTGGTATTGCAGTAGTTCCTATTTTATTGTATTCATTTTCTCATTCATTTCATTTTCTGTCATTTGTTTAGTTTGTGTGTTTTTCCATCATTCACCTCTCCTGGTGTTTTTTGTTATCAGTTGCGCTTCAGATTTTTAAATCTTGAAAATGGAACCTTCTTCTATAAATGCTAGCTGCCTGGACTTTTCTTTTTTTAATACACAACCAGAACAAACATGTTACAGAGGATTATTTTTAAAAAGCCAGAAATAATTTTAGATTCATAACTCTCTGACTGTTTAATAGTTCCAGGTCAGAGACTCAATGAATTGAAGCAGTATGACATCCAGGCAATTCATCTTTTTGAGAGGGAGAGGACAGAAATGGAGTACTCTAATGACGGACTCCATTCACAAACATGTAATGTATGTGGTAGTTTTTGTTACCATGTTCCTTTTTTTGCATCTAAAAAGCATCTTTCACTTCATTAAAAGCTTTACTGCAAGCAATTTAGAAAGATAATTACACCTTAAAGCAGAACTTTACCCATAGCAACTTGATAAAAAGATAATGTTCTTTAACAAAGAACATACAGTACATTCCACGTTAAAGGATAAGTTCACCTTTTAGTAACATGTTACACCCATATTCAGTAACACTTTAAGAAAGGAACTGCCCCGCTCCCCCCGATCCCCCAGTGTGACAGCTAGCAGAGGACCTTCTCCCCCCACTAGCTGTCACAATTTAAAAAATAGTGGCCAAGTGGGGCTCTGCCAGCTCAGCTGCATGACTCATTCACAGTATTTTGTGAATGGCAAAACTACAAGTTTCGACAGCCTTTGCGGCCGTCAGCTAGTAGCTCTCAATTAACTACCATGGCGCTTTTGAGCACTCTGGTAGCTCAATGATTCTTCCTGTCAGTATGTACAGTGGGGCAAAAAAATATTTAGTCAGCCACCAATTGTGCAAGGTCTCCCACTTAAAAAGATGAGAGAGGCCTGTAATTGGCATCATAGGTAGACCTCAACTATGAGAGACAAAATGAGAGAAAAAATCCAGACAATCACATTGGCTGATTTGGAAAGAATTTATTTGCAAATTATGGTGGAAAATAAGTATTTGGTCACCTACAAACAAGCAAGATTTCTGGCTCTCACAGACCTGTACCTTCTTCTTTAAGAGGCTCCTCTGTCCTGCACTCATTACCTGTATCAATGGCACCTGTTGGAACTTGTTATCAGTATAAAAGACACCTGTCCACAACCTCAAACAGTCACACTCCAAACTCCACTATGGTGAAGACCAAAGAGCTGTCGAAGGACACCAGAAACAAAATTGTAGACCTGCTGTCAAGGTCCTACCTTTTCCCTGAGGTTATGTTACTCCATGTGCTGGCGTCCATCTTGGATTCTGCTGTGCATGGTGGGAATCCTTTTATGCCTTCAGGTTTCTGTGGTCCATCCCCCAGAGGGGTGTGGCTGATGACATATAAGCCTGTGGCCTGCACATGCTCTTTGCACTTGTGTCTTGTGTCTTTGTGCTGCTATTACTCTGTTCTGACTCTCGTGACTCTCCTGGTATCTGATTTGGCTTGTGACTCGACTATTCTTTGTATTCTCCTTTGATCTGATCCTCTGTTGCTGAACCCGACTCGTGACCTGTGATTCTCGTCTGCTGTCCTGTACTGTTTTGTCCTGTTGTTGTTGACCCGGCTTGTCTGACTACTCTTTTGTCACTTCCACCAGCTACACGCCATTGGCGGCGGCCATTACCGCAGCTGAGGTGTCTCGGGGGCCGCGACCTGGTTCCTGGCTGCGTCAAGTCCATCCCCACCATCAGGGGCCCTGGTGAAGGGCAACCTGGGACTTAGACTCCACGCCCTGAGGGACTTCGGTCTGTGGGTGGTGGTTGTCGTCAGCCAGTGCGTTACATTGTTAGGCCTGCCTGTCCGTTCCTCGGCCCCTGCCCTGACACCTGCACCAGGCTGGGAAGACTGAATCTGCAATAGGCAAGCAGCTTGGTGTGAACAAATCAACTGTGGGAGCAATAAGTAGAAAATGTACAAAAGACATACAAGACCACTGATAATCTCCCTTGATCTGGGGCTCTACGCAAGATCTCACCCCGTGGGGTCAAAATGATCACAAGAACGGTGAGCAAAAATCCCAGGACCACACGGGGGGACCTAGTGAATGACCTGCAGAGAGCTGGGACCAACGTAACAAAGGCTACCATCAGTAACACACTACGCCGCCAGGGACTCAGATCCTGCAGTGCCAGACGTGTCCCCCTGCTTAAGCCAGTACATGTCTGGGCCCGTCTGAAGTTTGCTAGAGAGCATTTGGATGAACCAGAAGAGGATTGGGAGAATGTCATATGGTCAGATGAAACCAAAATAGAACTGCTTGGTAGAAACACAACTCATCGTGTTTGGAGGAGAGAGAATGCTGAATTGTATCCAAAGAACACCATACCTACTGTAAAGCATGGGGGTGGCAACATCATGCTTTGGGGCTGTTTCTCCGCAAAGGGACCAGGACGACTGATCCATGTACGGGACAGAATGAATGAGGCCATGTATCGTGAGATTTTGAGTGAAAACCTCCTTCCATCAGCAATGGTAGTGAAGATGAAACGTGGCTGGGTCTTCCAACATGACAATGATCCCAAACATACCGCCCGGGCAACGAAGGAGTGGCTTCGTAAGAGGCATTTCAAGGTCCTGGAGTGGCCTAGCCAGTCTCCAGATCTCAACCCCATAGAAAACCTTTGGAGGGAGTTGAAAGTCCGTGTTGCCCAGCGACAGCCCCAAAACATCACTGCTCTAGAGGAGATCTGCATGGAGGAATGGGCCAACATACCAGCAACAGTGTGTGTCAACCTTGTGAAGACTTACAGGAAACGTTTGACCTCTGTCATTGCCAACAAAGGATATATAACAAAGTATTGAGATGAACTTTTGATATTGACCAAATACTTATTTTCCACCATAATTTGCAAATAAATTCTTTCCAAATCAGCCAATGTGATTGTCTGGATTTTTTCTCTCATTTTGTCTCTCATAGTTGAGGTCTACCTATGATGCCAATTACAGGCCTCTCTCATCTTTTTAAGTGGGAGAACTTGCACAATTGGTGGCTGACTAAATACTTTTTTGCCCCACTGTATATGCTTGTCTATATGAAGTACGAGCACACAGATACTTTAAAAGGTCTGCAGGAGTCCTGCATGGGACTGCTTTGCAGGTTCCCAAAACAAAAAATAGTAAATGTACATTTTTTTTACCAGCAAAAAGTGTGCATTTATTTTTTTTTGTCAAAGGCTAAACTTATCATTTAATGTTAATAATGCTTCCAAAATTAGTGTGTACTGTAAATTGCCTTCAGAGCTGCTCCTGTTTCTTCTTGCCGGATGCTGCCATTTTCCTGAATCCCAGAGCCCCTGAGCCACTGTAAATCTTTAGACTGTCAGCAGATCAGCCTCTAAATTTTCGGCACAGTGCCAAAAAATTAGGGGCAACTGAGCAGACGTGAGACAGTGTATTACTGAATTTTGAACAGTAAAGGTACTTTTTAATGTAATGTTTGACATAGGTATAGCTGCAGAAGGGGCCATCCTGAAGTCATCTAGCAGGACTTAATTTTCTGACTAAAGCTCCATTTTAAAATACTGCTAACCTCATACTATTAATAATAATGTTTTCCAGTGAGGTGGCTGTTGAGTGGTGGAAGGAAGCTGATTCTAACAGCTTGTATGGGAGCAGTTAAAGCATCAGAAACTTTAACAAACTGGCTTTCAGAGTTGATGTATGATGTTAATGGGTGTTGACAAGTATTTGAACCTCCTCAGTCTGGCCCCATGGCACATTCGTTACTGGGTGTGGTTGGCTGCTGAGCCCCCTTGATAGACTTTCCTCCCTATTAGTAGCTGCAGCCAATGTGGTGGAGGATACACAACAGGGATTTTGGGAATACATTATATGTGCAGAAATGGGAGACAAGTAGGAGAAGGAATCTGGGTCTTTTGCCTCAGACCTGTTTCATTTAGGACTGTTCCCACTGAACTCCATGGAACAATGTCATGTGCTTCTACCTGTACATGATACCCAAGAAGAAGGTACTCCTTCCACAACTTGTGTGCTGCAGGCAGATACTGAATAGCATGACAGTGCAGGAGGCAATAAAAAAAGGCCTAAAATGCATAGCTCAGTAGACTAGCTTTGAAAATAGCAGCTTCTACCTGTAGGGCATTCCTACCAAATGAATTTAGACAGCTGCTTCCTGATGCTCTTCTCAAAGTGCCTCTGCCCCTCAACAACATTCTCCTTTGCTGATCTTCAGTCTTTCCCTTTGAACCTTCATCAACTCCCCTCTGTGATACCCACAGATGGTCTACTACTTCATTCTTTACTGCCTCTCAATCAACGGAGTCTACTGCATGGTAAGTTCCAGCTGCTGGAACTCGCTACCCTATTGTTGATTGCTGCCTGATGTCCCCTGCCTGTAATGTGGTTGACTCCCCCCTCCCTGTTGGTCATTCCGCTGTCTTCCTTGATTCCACAATTCTTCTTCCAGTAGCAAGTCCACAATGGGAGAGCTAATAAATCAATTTGTAACGGTAGTTGTCAGGAATCATCCGTTCTTTTCTATTGTTCAATCCCAGTAACTGCATCATTTAATTGATATATGTACTGCTAAGAGAGGAAGATGTGTGAGCCAATATCCAGTTTTATTTATTTAGAGTTTGTAAGTCCAAAATTGTGCAAACAAATAATTCTGCAAACTCCTCATAACCAGTTTGAAAGGCTATAAAGGGTTTTGTGGAGAAGATGGAGGAGGGTGAGGAATGACACCTTAACAGTGCTGAGAGATAACTGGCTGCTCTTCACCTGGAGGAGTAAAATGAGGAAGGCTTTGTCAGCATTGTTCAGCCACTTGGTAACAGGAAACTCAGACATATCCTGCCTTTAGATTGTGTGGTTTTACCACAGAACTTTATTCTACAGGACCTGTTCTCCTCCTACTACCATTGCCTATCACTTTATGCCTGCCTACTGCCTCCACAAGCAGCACCCCTGTTTCTCATTTTAGTCCTAAGAAGAACAGTTGGGTCTATAGAACTGCACGCACATGGATATGTAGCCCACCACACTGTAATCCAGTTTATTTGCACAGAGGTGCACAGTATAGCATAGTATCTCTCAAACTCTCCCTACACTGAATTGTTAGATCACCCTAACAACTTCAAATATTGACAATATGGCTACACTAAGCCCACCATTTTATAGTCAGCAAGTTAGCACATACCTATGCTCCCAAACCTCCATTTCCAAGTCAAAATGTTTTTGTTTGTTTGGGAAAGAGTAGGAAATAGCTAAGACTACTGTCAGACTTTTTTCTGTCTTCATCCCATTTATGAGTTTTTCTTTCCCTTCTTTTTCCAGAGACATAGCAGGAAGTAAGAGGAGATCTCCTCTTTTGTCCCAAAAATAGGTTTACCTGTTCTAATGGAATCGGTGAGGGTGCATCTCTCCAGCTGTAATACAGACAGTGATAAAATCCTGAAAGATATTGTAACCCCTCACTACTCTATCTAAAACAAACAAAAATTAGAGTCAAGATTAAGTAACGCAGAAATTTCAGAGGTCAGGTGGAGAGTTCAAGTGTCAGGATTAAGTAATACACAGAGCTCAAGGGTAAGGCAAGTCACCAACTCACAGCCGCCAGCTTAAGACACACCGTGCAAGTGTCAAATGAAAATAGCATGGCTGAGCAGCCTTCAGGTGCACAGCAACATGGATAGCCATGTACTCACAGGCCCTTCTGGTGTTGCAATTTTCCAATGATGCTTGCGTAGCATGCCTTGAGTTGAAGGCTTCACACTGTATTGTGCTACTGTGCCCTGCTCCTGGGGACAGACCCGACACAATGGAACTGTTCCTGAGAAGAATGATAACCTTATTTTTGGGGGTAAATTGATCAGAGGTTTGCTATTTATAATGGTATTTTGACTGTGTATGCTGCCTTGATAAAGGTGGTCTGAAATATAGGCCAGCAAAATGCGGGTCAGCTAAAAAATGATATGTTACTTTTCTGTTTTTAAATTACCTGTGAGTGGCTCACCTTAACATTTAATACACATGAGTTCATCCAGGGCTTTTCTCAAATGCGTGTGGGGAGCTACCCAATGAATATATATATATATGTATATATATATATTTATATATATATATATATATATATATACAGTATATTCACTGGACAGGACCATAGAAGGTCCTTAACACATCAGCAGGACCAGTATCTTTTCCTTTGTGCAAGAAGAAACAGGATGAGCACTGCAAGAGCCCTATAAAATTACTTCCAGCAGGCCATTGGTATAAATGTCTCTGACCTAACATTCAGAAACAAACTTCATGAGGGTGACCTGAGGGCCCAACGTCCTCTTGTGGGCCTTGTGCTCTCTGCCCGGCACCATAGAGCTCGATTGGTATTTGCCATTGAACACCAGAATTGACAGGTCTGCCACTGGTGCCTTGTGCTTTTCACAGATGAGAGCAGGTGTGACAGATGTGAAAGGGTCTGGAGAAGTCGTGGAGTATGTTATGCTGCCTGTAACATCGTTCAGCAAGACCGTTTTGGTGGTGGGTCAGTGATGGTCTGGGGAGGCATATCCATGGAGGGATATCTATACCTCTACAGGCTAGAAAATGGCACCCTGACTGCCATTAGGTATTAGGATAAATTCCTTGGACCCATTGTCAGACCCTACGCTGGTACAGTGGGTCCTGGGTTCCTCCTGGTGCACAACAATTCCCGGCCTCATGTGGTGAGAGTATGCAGGCAGTTCCTGGAGGATGAAGGAATTGATACCATTGAATTGCCCCCACACTCGCCTGACCTAAATCCAGTAGAACACATCTGGGACATTATGTTTTGGTCCACCTGACGCTGCCAGGTTGCACCTCTGACTGTCCAGGAGCTCAGTGATGCTCTGGTCCGGATCTGGGAGGAAATACCCCAGGACACCATCCGTCGTCTTATTAGGAGCATGCTCCGACATTGTTAGGCATGAATACAAGCACATGGGGGCCATACAGACTACTGAGTACCATTTTTAGTTGCTGCAATGAAATTTCAGCAAAATGGACTAGCCTACTGCATCATTTTTTCACTTTGACTTTCAGGGTGTCTTTGAATTCAGTCCTCTGTAGGTTGATAATTTGTATTTCCATCAAACAATGGGTCATCCTTACCTTACTAACACATTACCCAGTCCATATCAGTATAGATATCCAGCATGATATTTTTCCCCATTGAGATCTGATGTGTTTTCAAAGTGTTTCTTTAATTTGTTTGAGCAGTGTATATATATATATTTATATATATATATATAAATTAAATACTAATATAATCTTTAGAACAATGGTAACATAATATGAACTAATTATTGGCAAAGCAACATTTGAAATAAAATGTAGATAATGGTTTTCATTTGAGGTATTCAGTCACAATGACTAAACATTACACACAGTATCTGTAACTCCACAAGATAATATGTATTTATTAATGAATTTTAAATATTTATCCATGCACAGGAAGATTTGTTCAGACGTATTTCCATGTACTAGGAATATAATTTGCATTACAAACTAAACCAAAGTACGCCTTGCCTTGAAGGTATGCAAATTATAGAAATTAAATTATACTTAGGCAATCAATTAGGCATTCTATTGGCTCATTCATAGGTCTCAAGTATTGCATAACTATACGAGAATTAGCATGCTTTTTGTATATAAACACCATCCTTTGCTGTATAAGGTATTCCGATCTGTTTCATCTGTCTCAGCAGGCAAACATCTTTAGCAGACACAACAATGGCAACCAAGAGTGGACAATGCAAAGATCGTAAGTCTTTTTTTAAACTGTGTTCCAGAAGTTTAGTGTGTATTACCATGTCTATGCTGTAGAAAAATCATAACTGAAAAATCAGTTATGAAAAATCAAAATTGAACTGGAATTGTTAGATGGTTTTATTTTAACATTATGCTATAACAAAATGTTGTCCTTGTTTTATACATTTGTTCTGTTCATATGACTTAGGTGAATTAACAAGTGTCTGTAGGCGCTAGTCAATATTTTGTTTGAATATATAAGGCAGTATTTAGTATCCATTCAAGTTAATTTATGTTCAACAAATTGCTAATTTTTTTTCTTAAACTATTCAGAAAGGAAGAAATCATAACCACATTGGTTTTTTTATTCTTCGCCAACTGAAGAGCTGTTCCAATTCATGTTAGTTGAAGAATATCATATACAATTAGACTGAAATCGTGCAATTGTAAATACAAAGTCTTTTGTGCCCCAAGCTATAAAAAATGCTTTTACAGAAAAAAAACCAAACCAAATTCACGAATTCCAAAATAATTACAGGTGTTTTTATAGTGCTGACATTTTTCACAGCGCTTTACATATTGTACATTTACATAGGTTACTGTCTTCACAAATTGTTGAAATTACTTGTGTCAACATTTAGTTTATTATTCTTGAATGTCAACAATCACCTTATAGTAAAATATAGAATGTTTTTGTCTGGCATAATACCATATTACATTTTGCTTTTTAGCATGCAATCCTCCAGCACCTGTATGTCAAGATCAAACACCCAAATGCCAAGACCCATGCAATCCTCCAGCCCCTATATGTCAGGATCAAACACCCAAATGCCAAGACCCATGCCAAATCCAAAGTAAGTAACTGAACTTTATTAAACGAATTACATGACCGTTTGTAGAAAAATACTATAGTGCAAGCAAATGTCTACGGTGAATGGTTAAGCAAAACCAAAACTGCTAGGTCTTTAGTACTTCAAACCAACACTGCAGCAAACTCAAGAACATGCAGAATTGCAAAACTCAAAGCAAAGAAAATGTAATTACAATACACAATGGAGCTGATTTAGTAAAGACAAGGCCTTTCACTTTGCAAGGGAAGTTGCACTTCTTAAGAACATTTGCCCCAGGGCTTAGTGAATGTGATGAAAATGTATTTTGAAATAAAAGCCAATCATGTGCAAGGAAAATAAAACAACAGTCAAAAAGTCTTGTATACATGAACCAAAAACGAGCAGGTTCAGTAGGAACCGAACAAATTTCGCTCTGCGTGTACAGCTGTCTGTTCAAGAGAAGCTGGTCTAAAGACCAGCTTCTGTTGAACAGGCCTGCTAGAAAACCAGCATTTGATCAGTGCTTGCAGCCAATAGCTGCAGCACTCATCTGTGCATTCTGACGAGGAAGAGTCCCTACTTTCAGAATACAATAAAACATCTTGGGAGATCCCTACATCCACAACACTTTTGTAGATGCGGGGATCTGTATACCCAGCTTTATGCTTGCATATGATTAGTTGATGAAAGTCCACAGAGTTTCACCGCATTTATTAAGCTCCGAAACAAAGTCCTATGCAAAGTGAGCAGTCTATTTGTTTTTTGTAAATCAACCCCAATGCATATGCAAATGCATCAACAAGAAAACCAAAATGGGCAAAATTGTAATGAATTAACAGCAAATTTAACAATAGCCAGTATGTTCACCTATTTATGTTTGTTGGGTATTTGGCATAGCCTGAACTATAGGTTATTTTTTACAAGTAAATTACCGAATACCCATATCTTGTTAAATTCAGTTCTTCTCTAACGGGTCTTTCAACACAGATTCCAAAATTTTTCCAAAAAATGTATGTGAAAGTGTATGGATCTTGAATGAAAGTTGGGGAGATCTTAGGTGAAAAAAATGATAAATAGAAGTACTTTTGCCTTTTATAAACCATAGCAACAGACTTCAGGGTGTTTAGATAAGCCCTGCATGGAAAGTCTAAACAGGCCAGACCAAGGACCTAAGGCCTGACAAAAGCAAGGATTTGGGACAAGTTATGGTTCAGTAATGGAAGCTACTCTTCATTGCAAGGGATTGTATGTCCCTTGACTATTACTTTTTTGAAAGTAAGGATCCTAAGCCCAGTATGTTAGCTTTGAGAATTTTGCCTTTTAGTGTCTAAAACATGTAACATTTTCATATCCAGTACTAATTAAGATGTGTTCACTTCTTCCTCTAGATCCATGTGTCCAAGTTGATCCCTGCCAGCAACAGGGCAAAGGAACTGGTGTAAAGAAATGAAGGGAATGAACATTCTATGACACGAGTAAACCTATCTATTTACAAATGAAAGAAAATTATTACGGTTTATCCAACTGATTCTCTCTGTTATCTTATCTATATGAAGAGGAAACACTTCCAAACTCATGTTTAATTGTCTTAGCTGAGTGAATAAATGTATTCTCTTGATTTGTTCAAATTTGCGTCTTTGTATTATTATTACCTAGAATCAGAACATAAAATCAGAAAACATAACATGGGATTTCTTGAAGTTATTTATAGGGCAAGTGCAGAAAATTGCTTTTTTTGTTAGTGTTGGATAATGTGGGGAAGAATTCGAACCTATGCTAGGATCTTACTTCTGCAGCGAGGTTTTAATTCTTTCGAGAGATTCTTTTCTTTGTTACTCCCTTGGACAGATCTCAACATTTTCACCATGATAGACATGAGGGAAAGTATGCAATGGGGTAACAGACAGCAAACATAAACTGATGGTGGTTTAGCTTTCATCTACTTTACTGAAAATACACTTTTTCTCTGGTAAAGCCATTGTCACCAGACCAGGATGGTAAGTGAGGGGAAATTTCTCTAATGGATGCCCAGTTATTAGTTGACATATAACCTGAAAAGGGTTTACATCCTTCTCTCTTTTCATGACTAAAAAATGGCTTTGACTGGACATATACTTTAATCACTACTCACTTGGTAGTCGATTCCAACCAATGTGGTAAGTCACCCAGGGCATGTCACCCACATCTCCGGCCAGGTACCCTGGATGTCAATGCTGTGACTGCCCGAACTGCATGCAACCGGCATTCTATCTGCTGCAATAGAGCCAAGGAAACTTCCATAGGCTCTTCCTTAGTTCTTTTGGGACACATAACACAAGTTGAGGGGGATCAGGGAAGGAGTCCCTACAGTTCAGGGAGGGAGAGGAGAATTAAACTAGAGGCATAATGACCTGGGTGGGGAGTGGGAACAAACATTTGTGTTGGGAGGAAAGTTTGGGGGAATGAAGACGTTTGCTAGAAAAGAGATAAGGGGGCTGAAACCTTGTGCTGGTAGGAGAGTATTAAGGAGGGGGCGGGGTGCTAAAGATTTTGTTTGGGAGAATGTTGTAGTAGACATTGTTTATTGTTACATACTCCTGACCCCTACATTCTGTGTTATGTACCTCTAATCCATACTCTCTGGGCATTACTTACCAATGACCCTTTCACTCTGTGTTCTACACTCCTGACCCTTGCACATGGTGCATTACACACACATGCCCCCTGAACTCTGTACATTACAAACGATTGACCCCTCACTCTGTGCAGTACATGTTCCTGACCCCTGCACTTTGTGCATTATGTAGTCCTGACTGCAGTACGCATATCACATTATTACTCTCCTTTGGTTGCCCAAAGGTGTCCCAAGTCTTTTACATTCTTAGCAATGCTTCTGCTGACCCCATTTACTTTTCCACACCGTTTTATTTGAAAGGGACTGAAGCCCAAGTTGACAGTTTATGGACCAGAAAATAGGGCTGAAGCTAGTGATGTTTTTCTGTGTCTGTCAATCTGAGTTGATCCATCTCATTCAGCATTTGTTTTGTGTGTGTCTGCTAGTCTACTTCTTTAAATGTAAGGCTGTAAATATTTAAATATTATACAGGATATTCACAGCCTGCAGTAGTCTACAAGGTTATGAAACATATTAGTGTTTGTGCCTTTATATTTTCACAGAACGCCTTCTGGACAACTAATACATACTAATCTTACTAGTATGCTAATTGATTCCTGCCTGTGAATGTTTTCCCTAGTGAGTGTGTGACTGTGCCAAGAACACTAGATCATTGGGCATGGATGCAAATGACAGACATGTACCTAATAAAATTATATGTAATATGCCAGACTCAAATCAAAGTGGGAAATAATTTAGTGTGCTAACATTATTTCATGTAAAAAGAAGATAAACTTTTAAAAAGACAACAGCTGGGTTATTTGTTGTAATTTGGAATGGACAAAGGTGCCTCATACATTGATATTCTCCATTCTGGATATTTTCATGGGTATTAGGCAAGCCATTTAAAAAAATGACATGGGAAGGTAGACACTACCATGGGGAACATTTCACAAAGCAAAGAAAAAATAATATTAATATATTAAATTAATAAATTAAAATATTTTTAAATACCATACTATGGGGAAAGGGCCCTTTAATGCTTACTCAAGGGTAACATGCAAAAAAACACCAATCCTTTCAACTACATGCTTGGGAGATGCCAGTACATTTTTACCCCTTCACGCCAGCGCCTCACGGCCCTTTAAGGGTTTCAGAAGCCGGGAGGCGGGGAGGTGTTTAGGGTCATGTGACCGCTGTGACATGCCGTCACAGCTGTCACATGATCGGGAAAGGTCCTGATCAAAAGAGGAGATCGGGACCTTTCCGTGAGTACCGGACATGTGTGCTGGGAGCACGCACGGTGTGCGCTCTCAGCACATATGTTCTTTTTTAATAGAACGCAAATGTGCAGCCGCTCGGCGTCTAGGCCTAGATGCCGGGAGGCTGCACATTTGCATTCGGCAGGTGTGAAGAGGTTAAGTAGTGTTACAGAACAGTACAATTTTCACAAACTGAGACAGCGATACCTTATTCAGACAGCACATATTTTGGATGTGTAATTTATTTTTTAACTTTTACATCTAGCTTGGCATAAACATGGCATCAGCACTCCAATTTAAATAATTTTAACATGAGAAAAAGTTTTTTTTTCAAGTGGTATTAAACCGCAAAGCAGACATTTATTATATTGCAGATTACCAATTGTTAGATGTAATGGCTGCTTTCGTTTTCTTTTTTAGGCCTCCTTTCTGGTAGGTCCTTGTGACTGCGGAGTCTCATGATCTGGTAAGCAGTTTTGGGAGCAGGTGGAGGAGTATGAAAAGGAACATATGCACAAAAGATTCACATGCCTTGCAGTGAGGTATCACTCACATACTTTTGGACTTTATTCACTTATTTAAGCACTTTGCATATGGATCACTGTGATGTATGTTAACAGTAAAACAAAATGGGTTCTATTGAAAGAAGGGTTTTTGCAAATGTTTTATTACATTTTAAAATCTTTGTGTACATTTATTTATAATTGTGTGTGTGTCTTTATATGTAGCACGACCGCCTTAGTGTTTGCTGATGAATTGGGTCACCTATAGTCCTGCACAGCCAGACAGTCTGTATTCTCCACACAAGCTTGCATCTACAGTCAGAAAATCCGTTTTTTGAGCTTTGGTTTTGTTATTTATTGAGGGGATTTGAACTAGGATAGGTAAAGGGGGGTATGGGAGGGTATAGGATGCCCAAGGGAACTGATAACTGAGGAAAAACTTCCTGGAACTATTCACAGCTTCTCTTCTGTAACACAATCTCTGTTGGAGAGCTAGCCAGCATCTCCTAGTTGTACCACCCCAGGCCCTAGATGAACTCCTCTTCACCCAGCAATATGGAGACTTTTCCTGAGCAGGGGATCTGACTCCTGTCCCTTTAAATGGATAAACAGTCATTAGTAGGGGGCTAATCTGGTTTCCCATCAGAGTGCTCCTTATTCTATCTGCTCAGGGGGCTGCTCCTTCCTTACTATACAGGTGGTCCCAGCTCAGGGGGCACGTGAGTTCCATGTTTTCCGCCCCTCCAGCTCCAGGATGTTAGGCAGGCCCCATCCCACTAGGCCTCCTGACAGCCTTCTTCCTTCAGCCTCACATCTTCCTCGAACTCTCTACACCTCTCCCACCACCACACTCCTGCTACTGCGCAGGTTCCAACACTTTTAAGGGAGTCCCAGCCCTTTGCCAAGCCTTCTGTTGGGGATTGGCTGAGGTACGTCAAGAGTGCAGACAGCCACACCTCAGATCCACCCACTGCCTCCAAGGCCCTTCTCAAAAGGTCTCAGAGCAAGGGGAAATTCCAGAGGGGCTGGCCTGCAGAGCCTCTCAGCCCTGACCACAATTTGACCCCTCTGGCTATTACACCTGAGTTGCTAACCAGCTCTTATCTAACAATACTAGGAAGGTGCTACATATATATATATATATATATATATATATATATATATATATATATATATATATATACACACATACATACATGTGCACACACACAAATGTGTGTATTTGAGCTCTCAGGTGCACACCCTGATTCAAGGCATCAGTACACTATTTTCATATGCCCCTGTCCTAGTGAAGCACACTGGGTGATACCTTTACAAAAATGGAAATCCTAGGCCTCAACATCACCCAGTCCCCATATCTGGGAACTTTTGAAAAGAAGAATTTCTGAGATATACAGGTGAAACTCGAAAAATTAGAATATTGTGCAAAAGTTCATGACTAGTGCACCCGAGATAGGTTCATCCAGACCCCACTACACCACCATTACCCTTCCATACCAATCCCCTTTACTTACTATACTTACAGAAAACACAACACCAATTTTGGAGTAAATGGCCAGCACGGCCTTTTATTAACCAATCAAGTTTAAACACATCAACCATTCCTTATAACAGAAAACATAAAGAGTTGTCGTTGGTCTTTGAAGGCACCACCAAAACGATCCGAAATGCACCTGCGGACAACCATATTCCACTAGGCCTCCAGCCGCAACCAACCAGCTCGGAGACAACCATACTGTCCGCAGTGCAGCACCACCACCTTCCAGTTAAACCTCGGTTAACTGGGAATGTTCCCGGGCACACCATACCAACGATGGGTCCCACACCATTTTGTACCTCCAAGATAAGAACCGCCTCCAAAGACCAACCACCGCCACAGCACGCTGGGTGAGCCCTTACCAACCGCAGTCAGATGTACCCCAGCACTCCAAAGATACCTCCAAGTATCCACCTCTAGCTCCAGATGCCGGACCACCAGCCCCCCATTATGGACAAAGAAGCGCCCCACCTCCTTGTCGACCTTCAGATCGATGCCACCCGCAGGAAGCACCAGGACATCCAGTGGGCCATCCCGTCGAGTCAAACGCTGCCCCCCTGCAGCACACGACCCCACAACATACCCGGCACACCCATCTAGCTGACAGAAGCTTCCTGCCTAGCCAACCCCAGCTGCCTACCAGTAGGCCTAACATCAGCCCACCGGGCCCCCCAAGAACACATAGGAGTGACCCAGGATCCACACCAGGCCACACCGCTCCCTCTGAAAGAAAAGGACAAGCAATACCCCCAGGACAATACATCACCCAGACAGGACAGGCACTCCCCCCAGGCCATGACAACAGAACACGAGACCCCACTAGACCCCCAACAGATGCGGACGAACGCACAGTCGAAATCTCCGTGAATCCCACCTACCAATACGTGCGACCCATATCCAACAAACCCCACCCGGCAGCTTCCGTAGTAGCCCCCATCCAAAGCGAATGCGAAGCACACAAGGACGCATCCAACCAGCCGCCGTGAAACACCGTCAGAAAACTGACACAAAGTGAATTAAGAGGACCCCTCAGCGTGCTGGAAAAAAGGACCCCTGCCCCACCGGACGATGGGATAGAAAATCTGGCACCGCACCCACTGGGCACACATAAGATGCTGGAAGAGCAAAAAACTGCACCCCATGCACCACGCCCCAACTGGTCCGTCCTAGACCGATGGACGAGCACCTCCCACCCCAGTAAACCCAGCACACGACCACATCCCCCAATAACCCCCCAATAACTGATGTAGACGGACTACCAAACTCACCAAAACGCAATGCCCCCAAAAGGCCACCGCAAAGGCCGTACCGAAACAAACACCTCGAAGCCCGAAAGACACACAGACCGCAGGCGCACAAACCAAGACCCTAACAACTCAACGGACACCGGATGCCGTGAATCCCTTCAGCGTTGAGCCCTACGGGAACCCCGAAGGGCCTGTCGAACCCAAAAAGGCTTTCGTGAAAACCCCGACACCCCAGCAACTTAAGAAGAAGGCCAAACCAGCCAACCGGCAATCAAACACAGCAGCCGACACCCCCCGCTCTAATTTCCGTGCCAAAATTACAACACAGCGAACCCACCTCAGGTCCCCATGGATCAATATTGACCCGCTGCAGCAGGTCCACCACTCCCGCCAGTAAAAATGCACCTGCGGACAACCATATGCCACCAGGCCTTCAGACGCAACCAACCAGCTCGGAGACAACCATACCATCCACAGTGCAGCACCACCACCTGCCAGTTAAACCTTGGTTAACTGGAATGTACCCGGGCACACCATACCAACAATGGGTCCCACACCATTTAAGTCGAGTATGCAGACCATGTCGCCTCACTCCCCGACTACCGGATCCAGCCTGCAACGACCCCAAGGCAAAATCCCACAGCCAGTCGGGACAAGGAACCCCGCGGTGCTCCTCCCCCAGCACCAACCCTCGGAATGTGTCCCACTGAAAATGAGCCAAAGCGACAACCAGAGTTTGCTCAATCCCAGGGAGATGCACAGCATGAAGAAAAATGGTCAGCTGCAGGCAACGCAACACGAAATGGCGAAGCAGGCCAACCACCGGCCGCGAAGAAGCTGAGACCCGATTGATGACCCGAACCACCCCCAAAATGTTACACCGAAAATGAACCTTTACTTCCGAAAAATGCTCCCCCCACACGGAAACCACCAGCACCACCGGAAAAAAAAAATACCAACAGCACCAAGATACGAAGAACAAACCCCCCGCCTCCCACCAGGAAGCAGGCCATGGAACCGCGCTCCACCGACTTCAGCAAAAGGCCCCATATCCCACGGAAGCCACCGCATCCGGGAACAAATCCAGGTCAAAATAGCTCCCAGGGCCAGACATCCACAGAGCTCGCCTGTTGAAGGAATCCAAAAAGGTGAGCCAAATCTGCAATCGGCGGCAGAACACCCAACCCATCGGCAGTATACGGTAAGCGAAGGTAAGCTTTGCCCAACAACGACTGCCAGGCCCGCAGCTGAAACTTACACTTGCCCAGTACCCCACGAATCTCAACTTTGAAGGCCAACAGCTTGTCCTCAGGCAGCCGGCACTCCACAGCTCCGGAATCCAAACAACGCCCAGGAAAGTAATCACCGCAGCCGGGCCCTCCGTCTTGTCCAACGCCAGCGGAATAACGAAACGTTGTGTAATGTGTTGCAAAGTGGCCAGCAAAAACTGCACATACCCCGGAAGCTGGCGGACCCACACAAAGAAAATCATCTAAATAACGGATGACCGCAGGCACCCCGGAGACATCCCGCACCACCCACTCCATGCATGAACTGAACTTCTCGAACAAAGCGTAGGATATAAAACACCCCATGAGAAGGCACTTCACAACATAAAACGAGCCCTCCCAACGACAACCCAAAAACACGAAGACCGGCCGGATGTACCCACAACAGCCGAAGCGCTGACTCAATATCCCATAACGCCAGGAGCGCACCACGCCCATACTGAAGAACCCAGAAAACTGCCGCATCGAACGACGTATAATACACCGCACCTGACTCTGTATCGATGGTGTCACTGTCAGGAAGGACAGGTGAGGAATTAACCGAAACGCATGAGGCTCCTTTTTGGGCACAACCCCCCAAGGGAGAAAAAGGAAACGGGCCGCCCACGCGGTCTAAACCCACTTCCTTACGCAACTTATCCGAAACCACCGCTGCATACTGCAAGGCCGACCGTGAGTTCCGCGCTAAAAGGAGGAATCGAAGTCAAAGTACACGGATGCGGAAACCCTCCGAACAAAACTGGAACCGCCAGCAGAACCCCTACGCTTTGAGGCTGATTGTCCCGGGGAGAACGAACCACCGGCCCACCCCGAAAACAGACCAGAGGGCCTCGCCGGAGTCATGAGCTGTATCCAAAGGCCACGGACCGTATTGTCCCAGCGCAATGACGGGTAAACCGCCCTACGCTGCCGAAACTGTTCATCGCACCGTAGCCCAGCGATCCCCCCTTAAACCCAGGAGCCTTGCTAATAGCGTCAAGGGAACAGAAAAACGCACTGCTCAGGGGCCGTTTCCCCAATGACACTGGCCACAATCGCGAAAGCCTGCAACCAATTAGCAAAAGCACGCAGAATAAACGAAAAAGAACGCCGCTTCTCCTCATCCTACCGCCTGCCCTCGTCAACCCTCGACCCATCGACAGGCAGCCGCTCCAAGAGCAAGAGCGTGAATATCCCGACATACACACCTCACCCAATCTACTCCCGTACATCCGAATGTCAATGCACACCAACGGGCCCTCGAACCACCGTCACACTGCGAAGCCGCCCGGCCCTGGCACCCCCCGCACCCTCACCCAAAACCGTGGATGGGGCCGCCTAGCCCAGAGCACCGGACCCCGCCGTAACCACCCCTGACCCTAACCCGGAGAAGAAAACACCAGGCCCCCGTGCGTCCCCATTATCCTGCCCTAGGCCCCCGCAAACATCCCCACCTGCAGGCGGGAATCACACAGAAGCAGGCCCAGCGCCCCCACTACCGCCCAGCGCAAAGGGCCGCAACAAGTCCCCAGCCGGACCACAAAACGCAGACCCCCGCACCAATACCCAACGAGATGACGCCGCCCCCCGACACCGCAGAAGCCCGCCCCCAACAGTTACCGGAGAGCAGCTGAAAAGAAGAGAGCAGACCCCAAAAAAAATGGTAACTCACCAGGCTGCCCAGGAGACGTCCCAGCAGCCGCGCGTCCAAAATCCACCGGTGCCGAGCGGCCAGCTGTCGCCCCCGGATCGGGTTCCGACAGCTCGCCCTCCGATCGGTCCTCCTCCTCTTGATGACTGGATGGCCTCCCAGTCCCAGGAGCCACGGGTCCTGCAGGTCTGTGCCGCTCCTGCCGCCCAGCACCAGCCACGCTCCCTGACGACCCTGGGCACTTGCCAGCCCTCCGCCTAGCGCTGCACCTGTGGAAAAATTTTCTTTTTTTTTTTTTTTTTAATGGAGCCACTGCTCCATGCTGACAGGGGGCCTGCCGGCCGCAGCACCAGACAGCCCGGCAGCTGCAGCAGGACATCTCCTCCCGCCGGGCACCCTCCCTGACAGGTGCCTTGTCAGCGGAGGAGCCGCTGTCATCCCGTCCTCACTGCCGTGCGGGCGGGGCTTCGTCCACGAGTGACCCCGCCCCCCGAACTCCGCCGAAGCCTAGGATTCCTCCCGGCCTCCCCGGGAGCAGAGGCAGGAGAGCGCCCTGCCAGCGGGGGCCGGAGGGTCCCGAGTGGGGCTCCCATCATGGAGCCGAGCCCTGGGCTAGTGGGGAGACCGGGGGAAAGCTCTCCGGAGGCGCAGACCTCCCAGCACATGGGTGCTCCCGCCCGACTACCTCCGAGGAGCCCGGGTCCTGCAGAAAAGCAGAGACCCGGCTCCGCAGCCAGGCCCTCCCCTTGGAGGCCGCAGACTCACCCAGCCCAGCCCAACCGTCCTTCTACTTCCCGGCCTCCCCACAGGCAGACTCAGGAGAGCGCCCTGCCAGCGGGGCCGGAGGATCCCGAGTGGGGCTCCCGTTCTGGTCCTGAGCTCTCTGTGGGGCGGGCAAAAGTGCTCCGGAGGCCTAAGCACATGGGCGCTCCTGCCCCCCTGCCGCTGGTGACAAGCCCGGGCCCCGCAGTGAGGCAGAGACCCGGCTCCACAGCCAGTACAGCCCCTGCAAGCCGCAGCCGGGCCAATCGTCCCTCCCTGGCAGCTGCCACTGTACCTAAACCTCAGGGAAGGACACCCTGGTGGAGGGCGAGAGGGAAGCTCTCTTTCCCACGTCCAGCTCCCAACTGACGCCCCTCCCCAGAACACTCCACCCTAAAGTGCAGGAGACCCCACCTACACTCTCCTCTACCAACCAGATCCCCCAGCTATCCTTTACCAACCCTAATACTAACATTAACCCTTACACATCTTCCTTCCCACTCTGGGCCTAGTCATGCCTGCCCTGCGCTAATTCTTTTCTTCTTTTTTCGCTGCGGGCATTTCTTTTATTTCAGTAATGCAACTTAAAAGGTGAAACTATTATATGAGATAGACTCGTTACATGCAAAGCAAGATAGTTCAAGCCGTGATTTGTCATAATTGTCACGATTATGGCTTACAGCTCATGAAAACCCAAAATCCACAATCTCAGAAAATTAGAATATTACATGCAATCAATAAAACAAGGACTGTACATAGAACAATATCAGACCTCTGAAAAGCATAAGCATGCATATGTACTCAGTACTTGGTTTGGACCCCTTTTGCAGCAATTACTGCCTCAATGCGTCGTGGCATGGAAGCTATCAGCCTGTGGTACTGCTGAGGTGTTATGGAAGACCAGCAGCTTCAATAGCGGCCTTCAGCTATTCTGCATTGTTCGGTCTTATGTCTTTTATCTTTCTCTTGGCAATGTCTTATGTCTTTCATGATTCTCTATGGGGTTCAGGTCAGGCGAGTTTGCTGGCCAATCAAGCACAGTAATCCCACGGTCATTGAACCAGGTTTTGGTGCTTTTGGCAGTGTGGGCTGGTGCCAAGTCCTGCTGGAAAATGAAGTAAGCATCCCCAAAAAGCTTGTCTGTGGAAGGAAGCATGAAGTGCTCCAAAATCTCCTGGTAGACGGCTGCGTTGACCCTGGACTTAATGAAGCACAGTGGACCAACACCAGCAGATGACATGGATCCCCAAATCAACACAGACTGTGGAAACTTCACACTGGGCTTCAAGAATCTTGCAGTGTGTGCCTCTCCATTCTTCCTCCATACTCTGGGTCCTTGGTTTCCAAAGGAGATGCAAAAGTTGCTCTCATCAGAAAAGAGGACTTTGGACCACTGAGCAACAGACCAGATCTGTTTTTCTTTAGCCCAGGTAAGACGCTTCTGACATTGTTTGTTGTTCAGGAGCGGCTTGACAAGAGGAATACGACATTTGAAGCCCATGTCCAGGATTGTGTGTGGTGGCTCTTGATGCACTGACTCCAGCCTCAGTCCACTCCTTGTGAAAGTCCCCAACACTTTTGAATGGCCTTTTCCTGACAATCCTCTCCAGGCTGCGGTCATCCCTGCTACTTGTGCACCTTTTTCTTCCACACTTTTCCCTTCCACGTAACTTTCTATTAATGTGCTTTGATACAGCACTTTGGGAGCATCCAACGTCTTTTGCAATTACCTTTTGAGGCTTTCCCTCCTTATAGAGGGTGTCAATGATGGTTTTCTGCACAACTGTCAGGTCAGCAGTCTTTCCCATGATTGTGATTCCTACTGAACCAGACTGAGAGACCATTTAAAGGCTCAGGAACCCTTTGCCGGTGTTATGGCTTAATTAGCTGATTATAGTGGGACACTTTGAGCTGAGAATATGGCACCTTTTCACAATATTCTAATTTTCTGAGATTGTGGATTTGGGGTTTTCATGAGCTGTAAGCCATAATCATCAAAATTATGACAAATCACGGTTTGAACTATCTTGCTTTGCATGTAATGAGTCTATCTCATATATTAGTTTCACCATTTAAGTGGCATTACTGAAATAAATGAACTTTTGCACGATATTCTAATTTTTCGAGTTTCACCTGTATGGTGGATGTGACAAAATTGTGCTAACAGTAGGAGGAGCTTAACACTTGAGCCTAAGTACAGGGTGCAGGAGTAGGTAACCTATATAGTACAGGGCTTCAGGTATGGTAAGGTACAAAGTTCAGGGATCTGGGTTTGGTAATGTACATAATGCAGGGGTCCAGGTTGTGTAACATACATAGAGCAGGGGTCTGGGGGGATAACATAAATCGTGCAGGGGTCTGGGGTGGATAACATAGATTGTGCAGGGGTCTGGGGTGGCTAACATAAATAGTGTGGGGTCAGGTGGGAAATGTATAGAGTGTGGGAGTCAGGAGCATGTAATCCACAGAGCACCAAGGTCAGATGTATGTAATGTACATAGTTTAGGAGTCAGAAGTATGAACAGCCCAGTGCACAGCATCCCCTTTGGTTCTTTTCACCATCACTTTCTTTTACATAGCACAGCAGTACCACCTATGCACATACACATACATGAATACAACTGCATACACATACATGCAACATAATCCCTGCATACACATATATACAACATACACACCTCTACATACATGTACACAATCAAACACTAACCTCTCTGTTGGTATCGTTGGCATCTTTAGTTCCCCCACTCCTGCCAGCAGAAAACTGTTAGAGGCAGGGGTGGACTGACAACTCATGTGGCCCCTAGGCAATAGGGGATCATGGAGCCCCTGTGTCCTTGCCCAAACTCAAAAAAGCCTATGAAAAAGGTACCAGGGGCATCTCATGGGGCCCCTACTGACCCCAGGCCCTCGGGCAGTGCCCAAGTTTCCAAATGGTCAGTCCGCCCCTGATTAGAGGCAAGGAGCTGGCTAGGAAATGCAGGGCACGACTAAGAGAATAACATCATGCACACAGCACTTTGCATCTCTGAATAGAATTTCTAGAAATTCAACTAATCCATGATAATGACTCACAACCAGAGCTAAATTATGGTATTGCCAGGTCAGTTCCAGTAAGTTCTCAGCTATGCTTCTTCATGTGCAAAATTAAAAAAAAAATGGTTTCCTTGCATGCTGACAGCTTAGACACTGACGTCACAGAGGTGATAGCTAGAGATGAGCGAATCAAACTTGGCGAAGTGGAATTCGTTTCGAATATTAGGAAAAATTCGAAGCCGAATCCGAAAATTAGCAGACTTCGGATGCGCGAATCGAAATTTTTCCAAAAATGGCGGTGACATGTGCGGCGACGGAGCGGGGATCTGTGGGAAGGCGCGCAGACAAGGCGCGCTGACCCATAATGCATTCATTCATGACATGTGATCGCATTAGCCAATCAGCAGCCAGCCAGCCAGCACTGTGTAATGGTATAAATTGCGGCCATTTTAGAATTCTCCATTAGCCTCCAGTCATTCAAGAGAGACAGACCACCTGTCTGTATTGAGGGATAGAGTTAGGGCCACAGAATCGTTACTTAGGGACACAGAACCGTTACTTAGGGACACAGAACCGTTACTTAGGGACACACAATCGTTACTTAGGGACACAGAACCGTTACTTAGGGACACACAATCGTTACTTAGGGACACAGAACCGTTACTTAGGGACACAGAACCGTTACTTAGGGACACAGAACCGTTACTTAGGGACACAGAATTGTTACTCAGGGACAGACACAGAATTGTTACTCAGGGACAGACACAGAATTGTTACTGAGGGACAGAGAATTGTTACTGAGGGACACAGAATTGTTACTGAGAGACACAGAATTGTTACTCAGGGACACAGAATTGTTACTCAGGGACACAGAATTGTTACTCAGGGACAGACACAGAATTGTTACTGAGGGACACAGAATTGTTACTGAGGGACACAGAATTGTTACTCAGGGACACAGAATTGTTACTCAGGGACACAGAATTTTTACTCAGGGACACACACAGAATTGTTACTGAGGGACACAGAATTGTTACTAAGGGACACAGAATTGTTACTGAGGGACACAGAATTGTTACTCAGGGACACAGAATTGTTACTCAGGGACACAGAACTGTTACTCAGGGACACAGAATTGTTACTCAGGGATAGACACAGAATTGTTACTGAGGGACACAGAATTGTTGCTGAGGGATACAGAATTGTTACTGAGGGACACAGAATTGTTACTGAGGGACACAGAATTGTTACTCAGGGACAGACACAGAATTGTTACTGAGGGACACAGAATTGTTACTCAGGGACAGACACAGAATTGTTACTGAGGGACACAGAATTAATACTGAGGGACACAGAATTGTTACTGAGGGACACAGAATTGTTACTCAGGGACACAGAATTGTTACTGAGGGACACAGAATTGTTACTCAGGGACACAGAATTGTTACTCAGGGACAGACACAGAATTGTTACTGAGGGACACAGAATTGTTACTCAGGGACAGACACAGAATTGTTACTGAGGGACACAGAATTGTTACTGAGGGACACAGAATTGTTACTGAGGGACACAGAATTGTTACTCAGGGACACAGAATTGTTACTCAGGGACAGACACAGAATTGTTACTGAGGGACACAGAATTGTTACTCAGGGACAAACACAGAATTGTTACTGAGGGACACAGAATTGTTACTGAGGGACACAGAATTGTTACTCAGGGACACAGAATTGTTACTCAGGGACACAGAATTGTTACTCAGGGACAAAGAATTGTTACCGAGGGACACAGAATTGTTACTCAGGGACACAGAATTGTTACTCAGGGACACAGAATTGTTACTCAGGGACAGACACAGAATTGTTACTGAGGGACACAGAATTGTTACTGAGGGACACAGAATTGTTACTCAGGGACACAGAATTGTTACTCAGGGACACAGAATTGTTACTGAGGGACACAGAATTGTTACTCAGGGACACAGAATTGTTACTGAGGGACACAGAATTGTTACTGAGGGACACAGAATTGTTACTCAGGGACACAGAATTGTTACTGAGGGACACAGAATTGTTACTCAGGGACACAGAATTCTTACTGAGGGACACAGAATTGTTACTCAGGGACAGACACAGAATTGTTACTCAGGGACACAGAATTGTTACTCAGGGACAGACACAGAATTGTTACTGAGGGACACAGAATTGTTAATGAGGGACACAGAATTGTTACTCAGGGACACAGAATTGTTACTGAGGGACACAGAATTGTTACTGAGAGACACAGAATTGTTACTCAGGGACACAGAATTGTTACTCAGGGACACAGAATTGTTACTCAGGGACAGACACAGAATTGTTACTGAGGGACACAGAATTGTTACTGAGGGACACAGAATTGTTACTCAGGGACACAGAATTGTTACTCAGGGACACAGAATTGTTACTCAGGGACACACACAGAATTGTTACTGAGGGACACAGAATTGTTACTAAGGGACACAGAATTGTTACTGAGGGACACAGAATTGTTACTCAGGGACACATAATTGTTACTCAGGGACACAGAATTGTTACTCAGGGACACAGAACTGTTACTCAGGGACACAGAATTGTTACTCAGGGATAGACACAGAATTGTTACTGAGGGACACAGAATTGTTGCTGAGGGATACAGAATTGTTACTGAGGGACACAGAATTGTTACTGAGGGACACAGAATTGTTACTCAGGGACAGACACAGAATTGTTACTGAGGGACACAGAATTGTTACTCAGGGACAGACACAGAATTGTTACTGAGGGACACAGAATTAATACTGAGGGACACAGAATTGTTACTGAGGGACACAGAATTGTTACTCAGGGACACAGAATTGTTACTCAGGGACACAGAATTGTTACTGAGGGACATAGAATTGTTACTGAGGGACACAGAATTGTTACTGAGGGACACAGAATTGTTACTCAGGGACAGACACAGAATTGTTACTGAGGGACACAGAATTGTTACTCAGGGACAGACACAGAATTGTTACTGAGGGACACAGAATTGTTACTGAGGGACACAGAATTGTTACTCAGGGACACAGAATTGTTACTCAGGGACAGACACAGAATTGTTACTCAGGGACAGACACAGAATTGTTACTGAGGGACACAGAATTGTTATTCAGGGACAAACACAGAATTGTTACTGAGGGACACAGAATTGTTACTGAGGGACACAGAATTGTTACTCAGGGACACAGAATTGTTACTCAGGGACACAGAATTGTTACTCAGGGACACAGAATTGTTACTCAGGGACAGACACAGAATTGTTACTGAGGGACACAGAATTGTTACTGAGGGACACAGAATTGTTACTGAGGGACACAGAATTGTTACTGAGGGACACAGAATTGTTACTGAGGGACACAGAATTGTTACTCAGGGACACAGAATTGTTACTGAGGGACACAGAATTGTTACTCAGGGACACAGAATTGTTACTCAGGGACACAGAATTTTTACTGAGGGACACAGAATTGTTACTGAGGTACACAGAATTGTTACTGAGGGACACAGAATTGTTACTCAGGGACACAGAATTGTTACTGAGGGACACAGAATTGTTACTCAGGGACACAGAATTCTTACTGAGGGACACAGAATTGTTACTCAGGGACAGACACAGAATTGTTACTCAGGGACACAGAATTGTTACTCAGGGACAGACACAGAATTGTTACTGAGGGACACAGAATTGTTAATGAGGGACACAGAATTGTTACTCAGGGACACAGAATTGTTACTGAGGGACACAGAATTGTTACTGAGAGACACAGAATTGTTACTCAGGGACACAGAATTGTTACTCAGGGACACAGAATTGTTACTCAGGGACAGACACAGAATTGTTACTGAGGGACACAGAATTGTTACTGAGGGACACAGAATTGTTACTCAGGGACACAGAATTGTTACTCAGGGACACAGAATTGTTACTCAGGGACACACACAGAATTGTTACTGAGGGACACAGAATTGTTACTAAGGGACACAGAATTGTTACTGAGGGACACAGAATTGTTACTCAGGGACACATAATTGTTACTCAGGGACACAGAATTGTTACTCAGGGACACAGAACTGTTACTCAGGGACACAGAATTGTTACTCAGGGATAGACACAGAATTGTTACTGAGGGACACAGAATTGTTGCTGAGGGATACAGAATTGTTACTGAGGGACACAGAATTGTTACTGAGGGACACAGAATTGTTACTCAGGGACAGACACAGAATTGTTACTGAGGGACACAGAATTGTTACTCAGGGACAGACACAGAATTGTTACTGAGGGACACAGAATTAATACTGAGGGACACAGAATTGTTACTGAGGGACACAGAATTGTTACTCAGGGACACAGAATTGTTACTCAGGGACACAGAATTGTTACTGAGGGACATAGAATTGTTACTGAGGGACACAGAATTGTTACTGAGGGACACAGAATTGTTACTCAGGGACAGACACAGAATTGTTACTGAGGGACACAGAATTGTTACTCAGGGACAGACACAGAATTGTTACTGAGGGACACAGAATTGTTACTGAGGGACACAGAATTGTTACTCAGGGACACAGAATTGTTACTCAGGGACAGACACAGAATTGTTACTCAGGGACAGACACAGAATTGTTACTGAGGGACACAGAATTGTTATTCAGGGACAAACACAGAATTGTTACTGAGGGACACAGAATTGTTACTGAGGGACACAGAATTGTTACTCAGGGACACAGAATTGTTACTCAGGGACACAGAATTGTTACTGAGGGACACAGAATTGTTACTCAGGGACACAGAATTGTTACTCAGGGACACAGAATTGTTACTCAGGGACAGACACAGAATTGTTACTGAGGGACACAGAATTGTTACTGAGGGACACAGAATTGTTACTGAGGGACACAGAATTGTTACTCAGGGACACAGAATTGTTACTGAGGGACACAGAATTGTTACTCAGGGACACAGAATTGTTACTCAGGGACACAGAATTTTTACTGAGGGACACAGAATTGTTACTGAGGTACACAGAATTGTTACTCAGGGACACAGAATTGTTACTGAGGGACACAGAATTGTTACTCAGGGACACAGAATTCTTACTGAGGGACACAGAATTGTTACTCAGGGACAGACACAGAATTGTTACTCAGGGACACAGAATTGTTACTCAGGGACAGACACAGAATTGTTACTGAGGGACACAGAATTGTTAATGAGGAATACAGAATTGTTACTCAGGGACACAGAATTGTTACTCAGGGACACAGAATTGTTACTGAGGGACACAGAATTGTTACTCAGGGACACAGAATTGTTACTGAGGGACACAGAATTGTTACTGAGGGACACAGAATTGTTACTCAGGGACACAGAATTGTTTCTGAGGGACACAGAATTGTTACTCAGGGACACAGAATTGTTACTCAGGGACAGACACAGAATTGTTACTGAGGGACACAGAATTGTTACTCAGGGACAGACACAGAATTGTTACTGAGGGACACAGAATTGTTACTGAGGGACACAGAATTGTTACTGAGGGACACAGAATTGTTACTCAGGGACACAGAATTGTTACTCAGGGACAGACACAGAATTGTTACTCAGGGACAGACACAGAATTGTTACTGAGGGACACAGAATTGTTACTCAGGGACAGACACAGAATTGTTACTGAGGGACACAGAATTGTTACTGAGGGACACAGAATTGTTACTGAGGGACACAGAATTGTTACTCAGGGACACAGAATTGTTACTCAGGGACACAGAATTGTTACTCAGGGACAGACACAGAATTGTTACTGAGGGACATAGAATTGTTACTGAGGGACACAGAATTGTTACTCAGGGACACAGAATTGTTACTCAGGGACAGACACAGAATTGTTACTGAGGGACACAGAATTGTTACTCAGGGACACAGAATCGTTGAATTAAAGAGTATGTCAGACAACATGCAGAGGAGTGTCAGAGGAGGCCATGTTTTAGGAGCGAGCAGACGTGGCAGCAGAGGAAGGGGTCGAGGCAGCACTAGTCGCAGCCAGAGGCCAGTGCTCCCGGTGTCATCCAGCGGTTGTGTCTCCACCGACAACCCTGCCGTCATCGATTGGTTGGCTCGGTCGTCTTCCTCTTCCCAGGTCACCTCTGACACCTACAGCCAACGGTCGGTGGGTACGTCAGACACAACTGTTAGTTGGCATGGCCCGGGAGCAAGCCCACTGAAATCACGTGTCCTCTACCTGCCCCTGTCCTTTGGTGTTCCCTCACCAAGCGAAGTATCGCATGCTTTGGGCTCAGCCCCACTGTACAGTGAGGAAGAGCTAACAGAGGGCAGTCAGGAACGGGGGGAGACATCCGCCTCTTCAGCAGCCAGGCAAAGAAGTACTGGCGAGGAGAGTGGCTCGGTAGCCGGTCTAGAGACAGGTCTGTCTCCTGACCCACACGCAGCCGAGGGGGCTAGTAGTGACGCGGAGACCCTAATTGATGATGATGAGGCTGATCGCACTTGGCAGCCTCGTCGTCATCAGGCTATTTCTTCCGCATCATCAGGAGAAGAGGGTGCCAGCTTGGCAGCGAGCAAAACAGTCGGTGGGTTGCCCAGGAGGCAGCAGGGTCGCAGCAGTGTCAGTGGAGGCAAACGGCCACGGAGTAGAGCACCAGCTCCACTGCAGCCTACCACCATGGCCAGTAGTGGTGCCGGTGTGCACGGAGGAAGTAGCAGTCAGCCAGTGAGGAGTAGCGGGGGCAAAGTTTCCTACTCGGCGGTGTGGCAATTTTTCGTCAAGCCGCCCGAGGAAGTAAACGTAGCCGTATGTCGACTATGTGGGCAGAAAGTCAAGCGTGGCCAGGGGGCCCATGTTGGGACTACAGCGTTGCGTCAGCATATGCAGCGTCGCCATTCGGTGGCCTGGGAAAACCGTGATAAAGATATGGCGTTTCTGCCTGCCCCAGCCCCAGCCCCCGCTCCATCACCCGCTCCGTTACTTGCTCCGTCACCCGACGTCAATCGCCCTCTATCAGCCAGTCAAGGCTCCAACACCTCTGCTGAGGGGAGTTGTCGCTCGTTGACATCTTCCGCTCGTTCAGATGCTCCTTCTCCTGCTACTCCTCTTCACGTATTCCGTCAGCAGTCTTTCTTGGAATCCGTTTCCAAGAGACAACAGTTTGCGAGCACGCACCCGACGGTGCAAAAGCTGAACGTCCTCCTGTCGAAGTTGCTGGTGCTGCAGTCCCTCCCTTTCCAAGTGGTGGACTCAGCACCTTTCCGAGAAATGATGGCTTGTGCCGCGCCGCAGTGGAGAGTGCCAAGCCGGCATTTCTTCGCCAAAAAGGCAGTGCCAGCCCTGCATTCACATGTAGAAGAGATGGTGGGCCAGTCTTTGAGCATGTCAGTCTCTGCCAAAGTGCACGGCAGCGCCGACGTGTGGAGCTGTAACTACGGTCAGGGACAGTACATGTCATTTACGGCCACTGGGTGAATGTGGTACCGGCACAGCCGCACCAGCAACTTGGACAGGTCACACCTCTTTTGCCTCCACGTTTGCACGTCCTTGGTCCAGCAAAGATGTCCGCCTCTACCACCTCTTCTTCCGCCGTGTCCTCAGCCGCCACCCCCGTGCCAAGTCCCATTACCCGACCGGCATATCACATGTGCAGGGCGCTAAGGTGTCACGCTGTGCTGCACCTGGTATGCCTTGGCGAACGTAGTCACACAGGGGAAGAACTTCTGAGTGTAATGAACAGAGAAATCGACAGATGGCTGTCTCCGCGCAAACTGAAAATCGGAACCATGTTGACCGACAACGGAAAGAACATGGTGTCTGCTCTGCGTCAAGGAAGGTTGTGCCATGCGCCATGCATGGCTCACGTGTTCAATCTGGTTGTCAAGCGGTTCCTAAAATCCACCATCCCACTGCAAGACATCCTTAAAATGTCACGTAAACTTTGCATGCATTTCAGCCATTCCTACACCGCAAAGCACACCCTCCTTGAGCTGCAGCGGCAGAACGGAATTCCACAGCATCGCCTGATCTGCGACGTTGCAACAAGGTGGAATTCAACCCTACATATGTTAGACCGCCTTTACGAACAGCGAAAGGCCATCACCGATTTCCTGATGTTACAAGCGGATAAAGGTACTCTCCTGTGTAACTTAGATGTCAGCCATTGGCAGCTCATGCGTGACACCTGCCGCTTGCTCAGGCCCTTTGAGGAGGCCACGCTATTCGTGAGTCGGCAGGACTATGGGGTGAACGACGTCATTCCTCTGTTGCACGTCCTGGAACAAATGCTGTTAACAATGGCTGGTCAGGGTGCGGTAGACGTGGCGCACAGATCTCAACACCACATGACCCCTGTGGGGGCAGGACAGGAAGAAGAGGAGGAGGTAGAGGAGGACATTGGTGCTCAGGAATTATTGAGTGAAATGGGTGGTTTTTCCACTCAGCGGACAGGAGTGGAGGAGCAGGAGCATCTGGTAGAGGAGGAGGAGGAGGAGACAGAGGACCGAGACGCACCGTGGCAGTATGCTGTGGAGATGGAGGCAGGGAGTCCCTCGCATTCCTTGGCACAAATGGCCCATAGCATGCTCGGTTGCTTGCGTAGCGACAGCCGAATAATAACCATCAGACAGAGGGATGACTTTTGGCTGTCCACCTTGTTGGACCCTCGCTACCGTTCAAAAATGGTGGCCTTTTTCACACCTGCTGAGAGGGAGGCCAAAATAACGTACTATAAAAACCACCTATGTAGTCAGTTGGTCTCTGCCTTTGTGCGCCAACGTCCATCCTCAGACACTGTGGGCCCTGTGCGCTCGCGTTCCGCTGCCATGGCAGCAGGGGAGGGGTGGGGTGGTAGGAACAGTGGTAGCTCCACCAGCAGCGGCTGCCTCAGTCTGCAGTCGATGATGAGTAGCTTTCTTCACCAGCGCAGTGAGGAAACTACTAACCAGCCGCAGCAGCAGCAGCATCAGGTGGACCTGGAGCAGGACCTCAAACAACAGGCTTGGGCCTACTTGGACAGCACCCTGCCAACCGAGGTAGACAATCCCCTTGACTACTGGGCAACGAAACTTGACCTTTGGCCCCAACTAGCTGAATTTGCCCTTGAAAGGCTGTCATGCCCGGCCAGTAGCGTGGCATCGGAGCGCGTGTTTAGTGCGGCAGGAGGTATTGTAACTCCGCGGAGGACACGACTGTCCACCCAAAGTGTGGAGAGACTCACGTTTGTGAAAATGAATCAGGCGTGGATTAGTCTGGATTTCAAACCACCAGTTCCTGACACAACTGACTAAATCCGCCATGAATCATGCCCCAAACATGTTATTATTTTTAACATAGGCCTCTGTATGGCCTTCAATTTAAGCTGCTTATGCTTCGCCACTCTGCCATGGGCCCCTGTACCGCCTCCTCTTGCTGCTGCCAGGTCCAGAGTATGTCATGGGTCCCTGTACGGCCTCCCATTGCTGCTGATTTCATCGCCACACTCTGCCATGTGCCACTTTCAGGTCTCCTTACACTGTTGGTGGGTTCCATTTTGTCATAGGGTGCTGGCAGATTACGGGCCTCCCATTGCTGCTGCCAGGCCCGTAATGTGCCATGGGCCCCTGTACCGCCTCCTCATGCTGCTGCCAGGTCCAGAGTGTGTCATGGGTCCCTGTACGGCCTCCCATTGCTGCTGTCTCCATCGCCACACTCTGCCATGTGCCACTTTCAGGTCTCCTCACACTGCTGGTGGGTTCCATTTTGTCATAGGGTGCTGGCAGATTACGGGCCTCCCATTGCTGCTGCCAGGCCATAATCTGCCATGGGCCCCCGTACCGCCTCCTCATGCTGCTGCCAGGTCCAGAGTGTCTCATGGGTCCCTGTACGGCCTCCCATTGCTGCTGTCTCCATCGCCACACTCTGCCATGTGCCACTTTCAGGTCTCCTCACACTGCTGGTGTGTTCCATTTTGTCATAGGGTGCTGGCAGATTACGGGCCTCCCATTGCTGCTGCCAGGCCCGTAATGTGCCATGGGCCCCTGTACCGCCTCCTCATGCTGCTGCCAGGTCCAGAGTCTCTCATGGGTCCCTGTACGGCCTCCCATTGCTGCTGTCTCCATCGCCACACTCTGCCATGTGCCACTTTCAGGTCTCCTCACACTGCTGGTGTGTTCCATTTTGTCATAGGGTGCTGGCAGATTACGGGCCTCCCATTGCTCCTGCCAGGCCCGTAATCTGCCATGGGCCCCCGTACCGCCTCCTCATGCTGCTGCCAGGTCCAGAGTGTCTCATGGGTCCCTGTACGGCCTCCCATTGCTGCTGTCTCCATCGCCACACTCTGCCATGTGCCACTTTCAGGTCTCCTCACACTGCTGGTGTGTTCCATTTTGTCATAGGGTGCTGTATGGCCTCCCATTGCTGCTGCCTCCACCGCCACACTGTGGCTCCACACTCTGGTTTTGGCCCCGTGACTGCCCAAATGAGTGAAGTGTGCGGTGATTCTAAGATCGACGGCACTCATCTGCATGTCATACTGACTGACAGTATTATTTCTCTTCCCCAGCAGACTCCAAGGGCATTTAAATTAAAGGTACAGTGTTCTGCACTAATATAAAGGCTCTCTGAAGCCTAGAAACACCTTTTTATAAGTTAAATTCGCAGCGAATATATTCGCATCGAATCAAATTTATTCCTCGAATTCGCCGAATCAGCCGAATCGAATTTTTGAATACTTCGCTCATCTCTAGTGATAGCTGCAAGGAACTCCACCTTGTAGGTGAGGGTAAAGGGAGGAATATGTATAATGTTTTATAATTGGCCCCATTTGAACTGAAGAGAGAGTTAGGTTAGAAATTAATGAAGTAGGTAAAGGCCAAGGCTTTCTGAAACAATATAGAAAGAATATAAAATGTGTTGAGAGTCCACACCAAGTTATTTCCCACCCACCAACAATAATTATTTATGTTTTTATTTTTTTTAATATTGTTTAAATTTTACTTCAATAATTAAAAGATAACAGAGGATATAACAGTTTAAAATTGGGCAGCAGCAGAAAAATTTTAAATAGCAATTTAGGCTGGAATTTACCACAGAAAGAGAGCACAGGTAGGATTTTTTTACAAGATACCGCATGTGGAAAATTGGCCAGCAGCTGGACACGTTTAATTAAAGTGATTCTAAAGGCTCAAGGTTTTTTACCTTCATGTATTGTATGCATGAAAGTAAAAAACCTTCTCTGTGCAGCATCCCCTCCAATCTTTACCTGAGCCCCCACCAGTCCAGCGATATTTTCAACAGCCTCTGCTGTCTGAGGACTCTTCCTCCTCATTGGCTGAGACAGCAGTGGAATCCTACTTGCTCCCACTGCTGTCAGTCACAGCCAGTGAGCCAATGTGGATAGGGCAGGGCCGAGCCCAGGGGTGGACTGGCCATTTGGAAACTCGGGCACTGCCTGAGGGCCCGGGGTCAGTAGGGGGCCCCATGAGATGCCCCTGGTACCTTTTTCATAGGCTTTTTTAGTTTGGGCAAGGACAAAGGGGCCCCATGATCCCCTATTGCCCGGGGGCCCCATGAGTTGTCAGTCCGTCCCTGGCCAAGCCGCAGCTGTATGTGTCTTATGGACACGTAGAGCAGCAGCTCGGGGATGAGCATGCAGTGGTGCCCCCAGGGTGAATGGCTTTCCTGGGGGGGCTCTGCTTTAGGAGGAGGAGCCAGGAGAGCCTGTGGGGACCTGAAAAGAGGATCTGGGCTGCTCTATGCAAAACCTTTGCACAAAGCAGGCAAGTATACACGCTATTTAAAAAAAAAGAATCTTTAGTGTCACTTTAAGAAAAATATAAAGTTTTTTCCCATGCATGCCTGAATATTACTTTATCTATGGGGATACAGTGGTATAGGGAATGTGATTGATGTAATAGTAAGCCGTTTATGTGCATTGTTCTTTCTATGAATTATTTTTCATTTTACTCAATGCAAAAATGAAAAAGGGAAAATATCTAATTTATTAGAAAAAGTAGCTAAGGCGTTGACGATTGAAGAGCTAGCTATCAATCAGTAGTTGCAGACAAATATTGGCCCATGAGAGGATTTTTGAGCATACAGTATAGGTCAGTGCACAGAGGCAGGACACTTCAACTAAAACAATTCAAGCATAGTTTGTTGAAGCAAATGTACAGGACCACTAAATTATCATATACGTTTAACAGTTGATGATGCCGATATAAAGGTCCTTGTTTCTGCACTCTGTTTTGTTGAATGACAACGCTTTGCGCCCCTGCCTCCCACAATTTCCTTTTTTTAAAATGATGCTTGAGTCAAATGTGAACCTCATACTTACTGGTTCTGCCTTTGTTGCAGATTTCTCATCAATTCCCATCTGTGAAAATCATTGTCATCAGGCCAGAACATGAGGGGAAATCTATTCCATGGAGAGTCAGATATCATTAAAAATCTGACAGGGTTCAAACCCTTCCTAAATCTACTAAAAAAACTAAAAAAAAAAACTTACACTTTAAATCAGTATTTTTATCAAATGGGACCCATGGAACTTAAAAAGAAGCATATGACCAATAGATAGTTATATAATCCATACACATGATAGTGAATGTATTAATACCCTATGTACATTTCTCATGAAAATTAAATACAATAAAAAGTAAATAATCTTGAGCTGATTTATAAAATATATATAATTACCCATGTAAAATAATCATGTTATAAATTAATTCTTAATAGTAATATAAATCTCAAGTACATATATAACATAGATACATGATTGTATGGTAAATAGCATTTCAAGACTTGATGTGTCTCGTGGATTTCTGTCCACTTCCTCAGGAGTAAATGCAGGAATCTACCCCTGGAGCTGTGGCAAAAAGACTCATGAAGACCGAATGGACAAACAAGGGTCACAACGACTGGTGACGGGATATGGCTCCAAATGTCATAATCCATATTGCTACTCATCCAGAATTAAATCCTCAATGTCCCATACGAACGTAGAAGAAAAAGTAACATGCTCCATCTGCCACTGGTTTATAACCACAAGGTCTAATCACGGGTCCCAGCAAGCGCCATGTTAACACTGCCAAATGGTGAGAGACCCTTACATCCAAGCAGTGTGTGCTGCACAAGCAAAATAGTGCTGAAATAGGTATTTTTACACAAACCATTTGGGCTCTGAGCAAACTAAAACTTATCCATGTAATTAACAAAGTGTACCTTGTGCAGCCACATGTATAATCAGCTGCCCTTTTGAAATTTTATTCCCTACACTTCAGGGCACAGCGGATTAGTAATTAAAGGTGGTGTTATATACACTCTACCAGTATGTGCAATAATGCAAATGGACATTTTTTCAATAAACAAAACAGAAACAAAAAAATGTATACAAAATTCCTAATAAATGCTCAAGTGTCTACTGTGCAACCAAAAAGTCCTGTGATATTGTCAAATTACAGGTGAAACTCAAAAAATTAGAATATCGTGCAAAAGTTAATTTATTTCAGTAATGCAACTTAAAAGGTGAAACTAATATATGAGATAGACTCATTACATGCAAAGTAAGATAGTTCAAGCCGTGATTTGTCATAATTGTGATGATTATGGCTTACAGTTCATGAAAACCCCAAATCCACAATCTCAGAAAATTAGAATATTGTGAAAAGGTGCAATATTCTAGGCTCAAAGTGTCCCACTCTAATCGGCTAATTAAGCCATAACACCGGCAAAGGGTTCCTGAGCCTTTAAATGGTCTCTCAGTCTGGTTCAGTAGGAATCACAATCATGGGAAAGACTGCTGACCTGACAGTTGTGCAGAAAACTATCATTGACACCCTCCATAAGGAGCGAAAGCCTCAAAAGGTAATTGCAAAAGAAGTTGGATGCTCCCAAAGTGCTGTATCAAAGCACATTAATAGAAAGTTATGTGGAAGGGAAAAGTGTGGAAGTAAATGGTGCACAAGCAGCAAGGATGACCGCAGCCTGGAGAGGATTGTCAGGAAAAGGCCATTCAAAAGTGTTGGGGACTTTCACAAGGAGTGGACTGAGGCTGGAGTCAGTGCATCAAGAGCCACCACACACAGACGGATCCTGGACATGGGCTTCAAATGTTGTATTCCTCTTGTCAAGCTGCTCCTGAACAACAAACAACATCAGAAGCGTCTTACTTGGGCTAAAGAAAAATAGACCTGGTCTGTTGCTCAGTGGTCCAAAGTCCTCTTTTCTGATGAGAGCAACTTTTGCATTTCATTTGGAAACCAAGGACCCAGAGTATGGAGGAAGAATGGAGAGGCACACACTGCAAGATGCTTGAATTCCAGTGTGAAGTTTCCACAGTCTGTGTTGATTTGGGGAGCCATGTCATCTGCTGGTGTTGGTCCACTGTGCTTCATTAAGTCCAGGGTCAACGCAGCCGTCTACCAGGAGATTTTGGAGCACGTCATCCTTCCTTCCGCAGACGAGCTTTATGGGGATGCTGACTACATTTTCCAGCAGGACTTGGCACCTGCCCACACTGCCAAAAGCACCAAAACCTGGTTCAATGACCGTGGGATTACTGTGCTTGATTGGCCAGAAAACTCGCCTGACCTGAACCCCATAGAGAATCTATGGGGCATTGCCAAGCGAAAGATGAGAGACATGAGACCAAACATTGCAGAAGAGCTGGAGGCCGCTATTGAAGCATCCTGGTCTTCCATAACACCTCAGCAGTGCCACAGGCTGATAGCTTCCATGCCACGCCGCATTGAGGCAGTAATTGCTGCAAAAGGGGTCCAAACCAAGTACTGAGTACATATGCATGCTTATACTTTTCAGAGGTCTGATATTGTTCTATGTACAATTCTTGTTTTATTGATTGCATGTAATATTCTAATTTTCTGAGATTGTGGATTTGGGGTTTTCATGAGCTGTAAGCCATAATCATCACAATTATGACAAATCACGGCTTGAACTATCTTGCTTTGCATGTAATGGGTCTATCTCATATATTAGTTTCACCTTTTAAGTTGCATTACTGAAATAAATGAACTTTTGCACGATATTCTAATTTTTCGAGTTTCACCTGTATATTATCTGTCTCTCCTCTCCCCCCCCGTGAAACTGTACTACACCCAGTGTATGTAATAAAAATGCTCACTCAAACCAATATGACCCCTTAATAATAAGTAGGTCAATGTGTGCATTGTCTTAATGTGAAGACCTGTCCACAACACTTGCTCCAAATGCACCAGGTCCCCCAGTACCTAGTTGTCTATCTGTTCACAATTCCAACCAAGCTCTCTCAGTCTCTTTACCATGCCATCAATAGATACATAAAGGCCAGCAAAAATACTCTCCTAGTCTAATATTTATTATTAAACAAACCACCATAAAACACAGGTAAATATTTAACTCACATTTAAAAGTGCCCAACTTGGCACTAAAACAACCAGCACACTGTTTAATTAGAAGCACTGCCGCTCCTCTCTCACCTGGAGCTGACGTCAAAAACTTCCTGACAACGTCGAATAGACAAGATCTGTAGAGGCAGGATTTCCAGCCGTCACTTCCAGTTCTGGTTACATCAGTTCTGCTACATGGTTCCTGGCAATTGGAGTGCACTTCAGCTCCAAGGGAAAGGGGAGCGATGGCACTTCTAATTAATCAGTGTACTGAGTTGGGCACTTTTTATTCTGAGTTTAATATTTACTTCTGTTTTATGGCAGTTTCTTTAATGATAAATATTACACTATGGGACCATTTTTGCTGCTCTTTGTATACCTATTGATGATATGGTGAGTGTGATCTCTGGGGTCACAATCTTTTATTCCTTTATTGAAGTTATTCATACAAAACACAAAATGGAAAAGTAGTCACAAACTGTGGTATCGAAACACTTTACAATATACAAACATATAAATTAAAAGACAGAGTTGTCTTGGAACATCTGTTAGTAAACTGGTAAAAGGGGCTGTGCTTTTTCTTTAAAAACAGACAATTAAATAAATAAATATATATATATATATATATATATATATATATATATATACAGTGGGGCAAAAAATTATTTAGTCAGCCACCAATTGTGCAAGTTCTCCCACTTAAATAGATGAGAGAGGCCTGTAATTGGCATCATAGGCAGACCTCAACTATGAGAGACAAAATGAGAGAAAAAATCCAGACAATCACATTGGCTGATTTGGAAAGAATTTATTTGCAAATTATGGTGCAAAATAAGTATTTGGTCACCTACAAACATGCAAGATTTCTGGCTCTCACAGACCTGTACCTTCTTCTTTAAGAGGCTCCTCTGTCCTGCACTCATTACCTGTATCAATGGCACCTGTTTGAACTTGTTATCAGTATAAAAGAAAACCTGTCCACAACCTCAAACAGTCACATTCCAAACTCCACTATGGTGAAGACTAGAGATGAGCGAATCGAACTTGGCGAAGTGGAATTCGTTTCGAATATTAGGAAAAATTCGATTTGCGCCGAATCCGAAAATTAGCAAACTTCGGATGCACGAATCGAATTTTCCTCGATCGGCTGATTTTCATCCCTTCTACAGCCGGCAAAAAGTGTCCCTGCAGAGAGCTCCGCTATTTCTGACAGTTCTCTGACAGTTCCTTCACATTTACAGCGGTTGAAACATTGTATCTATTTGTTTCCATTTAGGATACAGATGTTTTTATTCGGAAACAAATAGATACAATGTTTCAACCGCTGTAAATGTGAAGGAACTGTCAGAGAACTGTCAGAAATAGCGGAGCTCTCTGCAGATACACTTTTTGCTGTACTGGAATTCTTCTTCTTTTCATCCTACTTCTTCTTCTTCTTCATCATCCTCATCCTCTTCTTCTTCTTCTTCATCCTCATCCTCTTCTTCTTCATCCTCATCCTCTTCTTCTTCTTCTTCATCCTCATCCTCTTCTTTATCCTCATTCTCTTCTTCTTCATCCTCATCCTCTTCTTCTTCATCCTCATCCTCTTCTTCTTCATCATCCTCATCCTCTTCTTCTTCTTCTTCATCATCCTCATCCTCTTCTTCTTCTTCTTCTTCTTCCTCATCCTCATCCTCTTCTTCTTCATCATCCTCATCCTCATCCTCTTCTTCTTCTTCTTCTTCTTCTTCTTCCTCATCCTCATCCTCTTCTTCTTCTTCATCATCCTCATCCTCTTCTTCTTCTTCTTCATCCTCATCCTCTTCTTCTTCATCCTCATCCTCTTCTTCTTCTTCTTCATCCTCATCCTCTTCTTTATCCTCATTCTCTTCTTCTTCATCCTCATCCTCTTCTTCTTCTTCATCCTCATCCTCTTCTTCTTCTTCATCCTCATCCTCTTCTTCTTCTTCTTCTTCTTCTTCTTCATCCTCATCCTCTTCTTCTTCTTCCTCATCCTCATCCTCTTCTTCTTCTTCTTCTTCCTCATCCTCATCCTCTTCTTCTTCTTCATCATCCTCATCCTCTTCTTCTTCTTCATCCTCATCCTCTTCTTCTTCTTCTTCTTCATCCTCATCCTCTTCTTCTTCTTCTTCTTCTTCATCATCCTCATCCTCTTCTTCTTCTTCTTCTTCTTCTTCTTCTTCCTCATCCTCATCCTCTTCTTCTTCTTCATCCTCATCCTCTTCTTCTTCTTCCTCATCCTCTTCTTCTTCTTCATCCTCATCTTCTTCTTCTTCTTCTTCTTCTTCTTCTTCTTCTTCTTCATACTCATCCTCTTCTTCTTCTTCATCATCCTCATCCTCTTCTTCTTCTTCTTCTTCTTCCTCATCCTCATCCTCTTCTTCTTCATCATCCTCATCCTCTTCTTCTTCTTCTTCTTCTTCTTCATCCTCATCTTCTTCTTCTTCATCCTCATCCTCTTCTTCTTCTTCTTCCTCATCCTCTTCTTCTTCATCATCCTCATCCTCTTCTTCTTCTTCTTCTTCTTCATCCTCTTCTTCTTCTTCATCCTCATCCTCATCCTCTTCTTCTTCTTCTTCTTCTTCTTCATCCTCATCTTCTTCTTCTTCATCATCCTCATCCTCTTCTTCTTCTTCATCCTCATCCTCTTCTTCTTCTTCCTCATCCTCTTCTTCTTCTTCTTCTTCTTCATCCTCATCCTCATCCTCTTCTTCTTCATCATCCTCATCTTCTTCTTCTTCTTCTTCTTCTTCTTCATCCTCATCCTCTTCTTCTTCTTCTTCTTCTTCTTCTTCTTCATCCTCTTCTTCTTCTTCTTCTTCATCCTCATCCTCTTCTTCTTCTTCTTCTTCATCCTCATCCTCTTCTTCTTCTTCCTCATCCTCTTCTTCTTCTTCTTCTTCATCCTCATCCTCTTCTTCTTCTTCTTCATCCTCATCTCCTTCTTCTTCTTCTTCTTCTTCTTCTTCTTCTTCTTCTTCTTCATCATCCTCATCCTCTTCTTCATCCTCATCCTCTTCCTCTTCTTCCTCATCCTCATCCTCTTCTTCTTCTTCTTCTTCTTCTTCATCCTCATCCTCTTCTTCTTCTTCTTCTTCATCCTCATCCTCTTCTTCTTCTTCTTCTTCTTCTTCATCCTCATCCTCTTCTTCTTCTTCCTCATCCTCTTATTCTTCTTCTTCTTCTTCATCCTCATCCTCTTCTTCTTCTTCTTCTTCTTCCTCATCCTCATCCTCTTCTTCTTCTTCTTCATCCTCATCCTCTTCTTCTTCATCTTCTTCATCCTCATCTTCTTCTTCTTCTTCATCCTCATCCTCTTCTTCTTCTTCTTCATCCTCATCCTCTTCTTCTTCTTCATCCTCATCCTCTTCTTCTTCTTCTTCCTCGTCCTCTTCTTCTTCTTCCTCATCCTCATCCTCTTCTTCTTCATCATCCTCATCTCCTTCTTCTTCTTCTTCATCCTCATCCTCTTCTTCATCCTCATCCTCTTCTTCTTCAATTGAAGCTGCTTCTGCTCCGCCTCTCTGCCATTGGACTCTTGATAGTCGTCTCCCCACACTGCTGCTGGGGGGACTTTTTAACATAGGCCTCTGTATGGCCTTCAATTTAAGCTGCTTACGCTTCGCCACTCTGCCATGGGCCCCTGTACCGCCTCCTCATGCTGCTGCCAGGTCCAGAGTGTGTCATGGGTCCCTGTACGGCCTCCCATTGCTGCTGTCTCCATCGCCACACTCTGCCATGTGCCACTTTCAGGTCTCCTCACACTGCTGGTGGGTTCCATTTTGTCATAGGGTGCTGTATGGCCTCCCATTGCTGCTGCCTCCACCGCCACACTGTGGCTCCACACTCTGGTTTTGGCCCCGTGACTGGCCAAATGAGTGAAGTGTGCGGTGATTCTAAGATCGACGGCACTCATCTGCATGTCATACTGACTGACAGTATTATTTCTCTTCCCCAGCAGACTCCAAGGGCATTTAAATTAAAGGTACAGTGTTCTGCACTAATATAAAGGCTCTCTGAAGCCTAGAAACCCTTTTAATAAGTTAAATTCGCAGCGAATAAATTTGCATCGAATCGAATTTATTCCGCAAATTCGGTGAATCAGCCGAATCAAATTTTTGAATAATTCGCTCATCTCTAGTGAAGACCAAAGAGCTGTCGAAGGACACCAGAAACAAAATTGTAGACCTGCACCAGGCTGGGAAGACTGAATCTATAATAGGCAAGCAGCTTGGTGTGAACAAATCAACTGTGGGAGCAATAATTAGAAAATGGAAAACATACAAGACCACTGATAATCTCCCTCGATCTGGGGCTCCACGCAAGATCTCACCCCGTGGGGTCAAAATGATCACAAGAACGGTGAGCAAAAATCCCAGGACCACACGGGGGGGGGGGACCTAGTGAATGACCTGCAGAGAGCTGGGACCAACGTAACAAAGGCTACCATCAGTAACACACTACGCCGCCAGGGACTCAGATCCTGCAGTGCCAGATGTGTCCCCCTGCTTAAGCCAGTACATGTCCGGGCCCGTCTGAAGTTTGCTAGAGAGCATTTGGATGATCCAGAAGAGGATTGGGAGAACGTCAGATAAAACCAAAATAGAACTGTTTGGTAGAAACACAACTCGTCGTGTTTGGAGGAGAGAGAATGCTGAGTTGCATCCAAAGAACACCATACCTACTGTGAAGCATGGGGGTGGCAACATTAAGCTTTGGGGCTGTTTCTCCGCAAAGGGACCAGGACGACTGATCCATGTACAGGACAGAATGAATGGGGCCATGTATCATGAGATTTTGAGTGCAATCCTCCTTCCATCAGCAAGGGCATTGAAGATGAAACAACATGACAATGATCCCAAACATACCACCCAGGTAATGAAGGAGTGGCTTCGTAAGAAGCATTTCAAGGTCCTGGAGTGGCTTAGACAGTCTCCAGATCTCAACCCCATAGAAAACCTTTGGAGGGAGTTGAAAGTCCGTGTTGCCCAGTGACAGCCCCAAAACATCACTGCTCTAGAGGAGATCTGCATTGAGGAATGGACCAACATACCAGCAACAGTGTGTGCCAACCTTGTGAAGACTTACAGGAAACGTTTGACCTCTGACATTGCCAACAAAGGATATATAACAAAGTATTAAGATGAACTTTTGATATTGACCAAATACTTATTTCCACCATAATTTGCAAATAAATAATTTCTAAATCAGCCAATGTGATTGTCCGGATTTTTTTTCTCATTTTGTCTCTCATAGTTGAGGTCTACCTATGATGCCAATTACAGACCTCTCTCATCTCTTTAAGTGGGAGAACTTGCACAATTGGTGGCTGACTAAATACTTTTTTGCCCCACTGTATATATATATATATATATATATACCTGTAAACATATAAATATATATATATATATATAGTATATATACACTATATTGTGTACACTATATTGACAAAAGTATTGGGTCATGGGACACCCGTCCAAATCATTGGATTCAGATGTTCCAATCACCTCCATGGCCACAGGTGTATAAAATCAGACACCTAGGCATGCGGACTGCTTCTACAAACATTTGTGAAAGAATGGGTCGCTCCCAGGAGCTCTGTGAATTCAAGTGTGGTACTGTGATAGATTGCCACCTGTGCAATAAGTCCATCCCTGAAATTTCCTTGCTGCTAAATATTCCATGGTCAACTGTCAGTGGTATTATAACAAGGTGGAAGCAACTGGGAACAACAGCAACTCAGCCACAAAGTGGTAGGCCACGAAAAATGACAGAGTGGGGTCAGCGCATGCTGAAGCACAGAGCACGCATAAGTTGCCAACTCTCTGCAGAGTCAATAGCTAAAGACTTCCAAACTTCATGTGGCCTTTAGATTAGCACAACAGTGTGTAGAGAACTTCATGGAATGGGTATACATGATCAATCAGCTGCATCCAAGCCTTACATCACCAAGTGCAATGCAAAGCGTCGGATGCAGTGGTGTAAAGCACGCCTCAACTGAACAATAGAGCAGTGGAGACCTGTTCTCTGCAGTGACAAATCACACTTCTCTGTCTGGCAATCTGATAGACCTGCCAGGAGAGCAGTACTTGCCTGACTGCATTGTGCCAAGTGTAAAGTTTGGTGGAGGGGGGATTATGGTGTGGAGTTGTTTTTCAGGGATTGGACATGGCCCCTTAGTCCCAGTGAAGGGAACTCTTAAGGCATTAGCATACCAAGACATTTTGGACAATTTCATGCTCCCAACATTGTGGGAACAGTATAGGGATGGCCCTTTCCAGAGTCCTGACTAGAGATGAGCGAATCGAACTTGGCGAAGTGGAATTCGTTTCGAATATTAGGAAAAATTCGATTCGCACCGAATCCGAATATTAGCAAACTTCGGATGCGCGAATCGAATTTTTCCCGATCGGCCGATTTTCATCCCTTCTACAGCCGGCAAAAAGTGTCCCTGCAGAGAGCTCCGCTATTTCTGACAGTTCTCTGACAGTTCCTTCACATTTACAGCGGTTGAAACATTGTATCTATTTGTTTCCATTTATGATACAGATGTTTTTATTCGGAAACAAATAGATACAATGTTTCAACCGCTGTAAATGTGAAGGAACTGTCAGAGAACTGTCAGAAATAGCGGAGCTCTCTGCAGATACACTTTTTGCTGTACTGGAATTCTTCTTCTTTTCATTCTTCTTCTTCTTTTCATTCTTCTTCTTTTCATTCTTCTTCTTCTTCTTTTCATTCTTCTTTTCATTCTTCTTCTTCTTTTCATTCTTCTTCTTTTCATTCTTCTTTTCATTCTTCTCATTCTTCTTTTCATTCTTCTTTTCATTCTTCTTCTCATTCTTCTTTTCATTCTGCTTCTTCTTCTTTTCATTCTTCTTCTTCTTCTTTTCATTCTTCTTTTCATTCTTCTTCTTCTTCTTTTCATTCTTCTTTTCATTCTTCTCATTCTTCTTTTCATTCTTCTTTTCATTCTTCTTCTCATTCTTCTTTTCATTCTTCTTCTTCTTCTTTTCATTCTTCTTCTTCTTCTTTTCATTCTTCTTTTCATTCTTCTTCTTCTTCTTCTTTTCATTCTTCTTCTCATTCTTCTTTTCATTCTTCTTCTTCTTCTTTTCATTCTTCTTCTTTTCATTCTTCTACTTCTTTTCATTCTTTTTCTTCTTCTTTTCATTCTTCTTTTCATTCTTCTTCTTCTTCTTTTCATTATTCTTCTCATTCTTCTTTTCATTCTTCTTCTTTTCATTCTTCTTCTTCTTCTTTTCATTCTTCTTCTTCTTCTTTTCATTCTTCTTTTCATTCTTCTTCTTCTTCTTTTAACTTCTTCTTCTTCTTTTCATTTTTCTTTTCATTCTTCTCATTCTTCTTTTCATTCTTCTTTTCATTCTTCTTCTCATTCTTCTTTTCATTCTTCTTCTTCTTTTCATTCTTCTTCTTCTTCTTTTCATTCTTCTTTTCATTCTTCTTCTTCTTCTTTTCATTATTATTCTTCTTCTTTTCATTCTTCTCATTCTTCTTTTCATTCTTCTTTTCATTCTTCTCATTCTTCTTTTCATTCTTCTTCTTCTTCTTTTCATTCTTCTTCTTTTCATTCTTCTTCTTCTTCTTTTCATTCTTCTTTTCATTCTTCTTCTTTTCATTCTTCTTTTCATTCTTCTTCTTTTCATTCTTCTTCTCATTCTTATTTTCATTCTTCTTCTTTTCATTCTTCTTCTTCTTCTTTTCATTCTTCTTTTCATTCTTCTTCTTCTTCTTTTCATTCTTCTTCTTCTTTTCATTCTTCTTTTCATTCTTCTCATTCTTCTTTTCATTCTTCTTCTTCTTCTTTTCATTCTTCTTCTTCTTCTTTTCATTCTTCTTTTCATTCTTCTTCTTCTTCTTTTCATTCTTCTTCTTTTCATTCTTCTTCTTCTTCTTCTTCGTCGTGCCCTGTGACTGCCCAAATGAGTGAAGTGTGCGGTGATTCTAAGATCGACGGCACTCATCTGCATGTCATACTGACTGACAGTATTATTTCTCTTCCCCAGCAGACTCCAAGGGCATTTAAATTAAAGGTACAGTGTTCTGCACTAATATAAAGGCTCTCTGAAGCCTAGAAACCCTTTTAATAAGTTAAATTTGCAGCGAATAAATTCGCATTGAATCGAATTTCTTCCGCAAATTCGGCAAATCAGCCGAATCGAATTTTTGAATAATTCGCTCATCTCTAGTCCTGACCCCAACCCGATAGAACATCTTTGTGATGTATTAGAGCGGAGATTGAGCGGAGTGCCTGACCTCACAAATGCACTTCTGGAAGAATGGTAACACATTCCTATAGACACTCTTCTAAACCTTGTGGACAGCCTTCCCAGAAGAGTTGAAGCTGTTACAGCTGCAAAGGGTGGGCCAACTCAATATTGAACCCTACGGACTAAGACAATGATGCCGTTAAAGTTCATGTGCATGTAAAGGCAACCATCCCAATATTTTTGGCAATATAGTGTGTATATATATATATATATATATATATATATATATACATACACACAGCTGGAACCAATCAATAGGCGAGGGTGTGCTCTGGTTGAAAGGTTAACCGTATGCGAGTAGGATGATTGGGGTCCGATGTGTATGAGAGGGAAGCAGTGTATTGGGAGGGTGCCTGCCCTCACTGAGAGCTACAGCCTAGATTCCACACAGCAGGAGCCATCAAAGGTGAGCCAAGCCTAGGAGGATGGTGGGTCATGGAGGTGACAGGCGGAGGAAGGGGCAGACAATAAAAGGGTGAAAGGAGCGGATGCTGATTACTCATGTGGAACGCCACTACATCATGAGTGATCCTTCAGCTGAGGGGAAGGACAGCAGAGGGGGAGGAAGAAAGGACAGAGGAAGATGCGGGGTGTCTGTGGTCAATGTAGCAACTGAGCTGCAGCTCCTTCCAGTGTTACTCTCACACTCAGTCTCTTACTGCAAGCCACCTGGCGGCTGCTGATTACTGAGTTTTGTAACTCTGTCTCTTTTTTTTTTTTTTTTTCTCTGTCTGATTGGTTAATACAGTTAATTTATATTTGGTTAATATGTTTTGTCTTTAATATTGGTGCTGGTGGCATCTTATGGCATTTATTTTTGCAAATTAAAAGAAATTTAGCAGTTTTATGTTTTGTATTTAATATTTTCTACTGTTTTTAAAATATGTTTTTTTTTTGGAGGGAGGCGCAAGTAGCTGGTCTTGCCTAGGGCACAAAATAGTTTATTATCAGTCCTGAAGATAGAGCCTCTTGATATGCCAGCTGTGGTTGGGGCCCAATATACATCGGGAAAGGGTGCAAGACACAACGTATTTGCAAATATGTAGTGCTGTGCTGGAGCTGAACTTAAAGCAGAGTTCAGTTGCATAAAAAAAAAAAAATCAGCAGCTACAAAAACTGTAGCTGCTGACTTTTAAAATACAGACACTTACCTGTCCTTCTATCCAGCGGTGTCCTCAAAACCGCTGGTTTCACTGGCCATCTTCTCTCCCCGACACTGGGATCTTCAGTGTGGATATCCGGCTGTGACACCTTGTGGTTTTACAGCCGGGTGCCCACTACGCATCTGCGAGCAGCGCTAAGCTTTGTGAATGGTCCTGTAGCTTTCTGGAAACTGTCACGTGTCCCAGAAGACTACGGGGAGGGAAGGGGGAGGACAACTTCCACTTTTGATTGCTTTAGACAGAAGTGGGAGCGGGTACCTGTCAAATTCAGGTACCCGCCCCCACTCCCCAAAGGTGCCAATCCTTAACGGGGAGTGGGGACAAATCCTTGAACCGGAACTTCCCCTTTTGGGTGGGGCACCATTTTAAGAGCCCTCTGCAGGGCTGAACCACCAGGGTGATGATAGTGGACATTTAGGAACAGAGAGCCCTTGCCACCTCTGACCCTCAGCTATGGGTTTGTGGCTAGGATTGGATGGGCTCTGGGCCTATGGAGGATCTCATTTATGCGGGAGGAAGAACACCTTGAGTGACCAATACCTTGATAGATACACTGTAACATCTGAGGAAGATGGCTTTACTGACTTGGGAAACTATTAGGTGTTCTGCACTTGTGTGACTACTGCATGGCAAGTTAGAAAAAAGAGAAGAGTGCCCTGTACTGTGAACTGTTATTAGTGAGTCTGAACTGCTAATGCACTGCTGTTTTCCTGTAACTGAGGAATTGTGCTAGAGTGACAGTTATGCAGTAAGGCAGTGCAGCTTGTTTGGACATTTGTTTATTCTGTGTAACAGGTCTTAGGCTGGGAGCATATGTGTGAGCAGGCTTCAGGTCACTAAAACAACAGGTGGGTGACTTGTCTTATGCAAGAAGAAGCAGGGAAGATTCAGGGTCCACATGGTGCCAATAGCCAACCAATGGGGACCCTCCTTACAGTTACAGTAGTCAACAGGATAGGACATGTCACTGCCTACAGCATTTGTTGGACTGTGTGATTGACCATTGAGTCAGCAGATGGAGTGAGGTCAGAAGGCACGAGGAGGGTCTGTTGCAAATGCTCTGGAGTTGCTGGAGAGTTTGGAAGGCTACACTATACAAGTCCTAAGATATGCAGTGGCCAGGGTAGCTCCCCCACTCTTTGTGATCCCAACTATCAAAGACATCACACTGAATACTGGGCTGAGGGGTAATGCTGAGGCATGGACTGGCTGTGTTTCGCAAAGGGACAACTTAGACTTTGGTCATGGTGTGCACTGAATGAGGTACCATAACATCTGCTCTAGCTCTTTGGGGCCCACTGAGGAGGATGAAGAGCCTTCCAATTCAATGCATTTCCAGCTGGAGAGGCACCTTGTGAGTGATGGGTTCCATGGCATGAGGGCACTATAGGGAGGTTAGCAAGGGTTGAGCACATATTGAAGCTGCTGGAGGAGATGCATTCAGGCTTCCTGGAACTGGTGCTCCCCCAGGGAAAGAGTGGTTGAGCTAATCCAAAGAGATCCCAAAGAGGAAGATCATGCCCTCATACCCCTGTACCAGCAGTCAAGCATCTGATGATCAGCGAGAATGCCAGAGAACCATTGACATCCATGAAGCAGGCATCAGGACCACCAAAGTTGGACCCTCTTGCTTCAAAGAAAGAGAAATTGTCTTCAGTACAAGATATGTCAATGCCCAAGGACACCAGGGGTTTTGTGGAATACCCTGAGGGGTGCAGTAGTGACTCAGCGGTTGAGCCAGTGAGTGCCCTGGAGGGTTCAGAGGCTAAGGAGTCCTGCCTCTATGTCAAAGAGAGGGATTCTGGAGGGAGAGATGGGCCTGAGGTGAATTTAGGGCCGTGACTGATTCCTTATTTGTCCCCTAGGGTGGGGTTGGTGACTGACCCGGTTGTCCTGGCTCCACTTAAATCTCGTGCCTTATGTCCAGGAATTGTGTGGTCTTGAATTTCTCTGTGTTCCACAACCTTTGCTTCAGTTCTTGGAAGAGAAATGTCCCAAAATGTATATGACAGCTATATGGGATTATTTGGGGGTGCCTGAGTCTCAGCAGTCCTGGAAGAAGGATCCACTGTTGGCTATAGAATTTTGCTGTTTAGAATGGTATAACGACTACTACATTTATTTGAACAAAGTGGTGATAGCCAAGCATAGTAAAGACATACTTGCAGTGGCAGCATTCGGGGACTAGGAAAAGGAGAGAGTGCCATAACCCATATTTCTACCTCTAGTTTCACAAACTACTGCTGTGTAAAGATTGTAAAATGTTTTAGTGTGTTATACTTCTTATAGTACAAGAAATTCTGATTTTTTATTATTGATGAATGCCTATATTTGCTACTGTGTTCCTGTTTACCATGTATGTGATGTTAATTAACTAATATTTGTCTGACCATATTTTTTTGCTTACTGTGTATGCTACTGTTTATTTGTTCTTATATAATTGATGTACCTGTTATTGTTTGCTACTGGTTCAGCATTGTGCCAGATATGATCTATTTATATGCATATAGCTATGTTTACTACTGTTTATAGAAAAGTTTTTCTTTGCTGCTTTTAATCTGTGTAAATTTATGTGAGCCATTTTCCCTGTTATGGGCATCCACTGGAACAGGGACATGCCATATTTAGCAGGATGGGGTGAGGGGTTGTTGGCAGGCGTTAGTGCCCCTTTTACTGTTGCCCCTCCTGTATTGAAGCAATAAGTGGAGATAGTGACCCTTGATATAGCAGCTGTGGATGAAGCCAAATGCACATGGAGTATGGGAATAGGACACCCCTGAATCTGCAGAGATGTAGTGCTGTGCTGGAGCTGAACTAAAGAGCCCTCTGCAGGGCTGAACTGCCAGGATGATGATAGAGGACACTTAGAAGCAGACAGAGAGACCTTGCCACCCCTGACTCTCAGCTGCATGTTTGTGACTAGGATTGGATGGACCCCAATGCTTATGGAGGATCTCCTTTTTGTGGGAGGAAGGACATTCTGAGTGAATAACACCTTGCTAAACAGGCTGTAATATCTGAGGAAAATGGCTTTACTGATTAGGGAGACTATTAAGTGGTCTGCACTTGTGGGACCACTGCATAGCAAGTTATGAAAACGAGAAGAATGCTCTGTACTGTGAGTTGTTATCAATGAGTATGAATTGTCAATGTGCTGCAATGTTTCTCGAAGTGAAGAATTGTGCTGGAGTGACATTTATGTAAAGCAGTGAAAATGCAACTTGTCTGGACATTTGTGTACTCCGAATAAAAGGACTCCAGTCGGGGATGTGTGTGTGAGAGGACTTCAGATCAGGGTATGATGACACAATATGACAGAGTTTGTCTAAAACAACAGGTGGGTGACTGTCCTGTGCAAGAAGAAGTGGTGCTGGTCCACCTGGAGACAAGATAGCTCTATGGCGATAACTCTAAGGAAGAAGACTGGATCCCCAAGACACATTAGCGGCTTATTGTCATATTGTCTCCAGGTGGAGTTTGAGAGTGGACTCTTCTACGTGGCTTTATGCATTTTCATGCTTTTAAGCTCGCAGTGTTTGTGAATATATTGTATACTTGATTTGCACCATAAAATGTCAAGGGTAATGCACTAGGCTTTTGTACCCTCTCTGTTGTTTATGTTCTGTACAGTGCTGGATTTCCCCAATCTGAAGAGGTCTGCATTGCCGTTTCCCTTTCCATACCCTGGTTGCTATAAGACTGGCCATCATGGTTATGTGATGGTTGCCTCTGTTCACTGCTGAGCACTTGAGTGTCATCTGGTGCATCTCTGCATAGAGACCAATCACCTTTTGCCAAAGCATAATTGAACAAGCTGAATTTAGAATCTGATTAGCTACCATGTACAGCTGCACCAGATTCAGTTTTAGTAAATCCCCCTGTATGTCCTAACTGTAGCAATATGTTATATGCTGTGTATGGCCTCTAGGGGTCTCACTACTTAGATACTGGTACAACTGTGTTATTGCCTCTCTTTGGTTGTAGTTCTAGGGCAGACACATGTATAATGGCAGCTAGAAGCACGTAATAAAATGTCTCCTGTTAACTACAGTGTGTGAGCATCTGAGCAGGATCGACTAACAGAACACTAACAAAGGGTTATGAATTTAGAATCTTTACTTCTGTATTATATGTTACTGATGGAAATACGGCCCATCCTCAGCCTATTAGGACAGACTCATTTTGGAATTGTTCAGAAATGTTTGCAGTCTGCCATGAGGCCTTTTCCTAAGAAACTTAGAATTTATTAAAATTATTTTTTAGGTGTGCTGTGTGAATGGGAACGCACAAACAAATAGTGAGGATCTCTCAAATTTGACTGTAAAAGTAGAAATACACTTTAAGTTTTTTTTTGTGGGGTAATGTAGTATGGTTTTCATGTGTACCCCTGCATCGTGACCTGACTTATGCTTCACTTTTGCTGTACTAATATTGACCTGGTTTGCATTTTTTTTGGCCTAACTCTGGATGTGGCCTCTACCAGACTGATTCCTGCTCCAGCATCTACTGTCTAAACTTCTACTCAATTGGGTTGATTTACTAAAACTGGAGAGTGCAAAATCTGGTGCAGCTCTGCATAGAAATCAGCTTCCAGGGTTTTTCATAAAAGCCCAATTGAACAAGCTGAAGTTAGAAGCTGATTGGCTACCATACACAGCTGCACTCTCTACTCTCTCTAAATCAGCCCCATTGTGTAATCACTGTTTCCAATTCTATGGCTGTTGCATTTTGTATTTTGGGGTTATGCATCCATCATCACTGCAACATCCTGCAGGCACTCTATTGCTTCTGTGCTATCTGTTACCCTAAAAATGTAGTTATGAAGTATGATTATTATTATTTTTTGGGAACAAGAGGAGTATTGCACCCTGCCCTAGTCAGGCTAAGTTTAGTTTTTGGCTCTGCTGTACTCAGGGGAGTAGTCATTTGTTTTCTAGGGCTGGTGGTTAACAGCTTCTGTCTGCTTCTGAAAGATGCTTCCAGTGATACACTAGGAGCATAAGCCACTGATGTTATGAATATTTATCTGACCTCAGCAAATTTTTGGAAAGAGACACACAGAAGGTGGCTAGGAGAAGATAAATGTTTGGAAGTCCTATTTAGCAGGATTATTCTCCCAGGCCTCCTTCCCCTGGGAGGCAGCCAGTGTGTATTACTGAGAGGAAATGTTTGGCCTCAACATGTGTTGGGCTGAGAGCGCAAAATAAATTTGACTAAAGAGATATTTGCTGGAAGGTATCACCTGTGGAGGCTGGTCTGGAGAAGGTTCCTTTTCTCCTTCACTGGAGAGTGTCGCATGAAGGCTGGGTGTGCAGACAGCTGTCCTTGGACACTGTGAGTAGGAGCACGATCTAGGGCTCCTGTTGTGCTTGGGCTTTGGGGTAGTGAATGCCAGAGGTTGTTACATGGACTGGGACTGCTCATAAAAAGTCTCAGATTAGCTAGCTATTCCATCTACCGCCAACAAAGGCTGCTGTCTTGTCACCACTTGTCTGATCTTCTCCAGAGCTCCTGAAGATGGAGGTGGGTTGAACTATAGACAAGTTCCTGGTTGTGGTTCTCATACTCACCCAAGCAGGCAGCCACTGGGAATGGAGGGCTGTTAAACAGATAAGAATCCCCTGCACAGGACAGTAGAGAGTACAGCTCAAGTTGGCAGGTTTGTATGGAAACACAGTCACTGGAAGCAGACTGCAGACACAGGTGATGCTAACAAATAATAGGCAGAAACTCACAGGATATCACATTTGCAAAGGTACACCTGGACAACATAGGTATAGCACCTTCCTAGGTAGGTGCTAGGGTTAGAATTAGTTATGTTTTTGACAAGTTTAGCTGTCACTCTGTAGTCAGAGTGGCTATAATTATTTGTTAGGTAAAAGCATAGTTAGCTCATTGTACTTGGTGTGCGGTGATCATTTAGTTAGGTCTGCTCTGTGTATTGAAGTGCTGCTGGTCTGTCTATAGCTTCCTCTGCATGCAGGAGACTTTAGAACTTTCTGGACAATAGGTGCAGAGTTATGCAGATGGCAGCATGAATATTGATACAGCCTTAGCCTATCCCAAAAGAGACTGGCTCTGGTGGCATGCTGGGTAACTGTATATATCCAGTGAGCTCACAGGGCTCTGGGTTCTTTCCTGTCAAGGACTGATCCAGTCTGGAAGAGGGCACATTGCCCTCCCAGGCAGCTACTGTCATGCGGCCTCAGGTGGGTGACCTGAATGCCTGGATGAATGCTGAGCCCCAGGTTCTTCTATGCTGACTGAGGGGCTGTCTACTGAAGATCTGGTCTGGTATCATGGAGGAAGGCATCCAGTTTCTCTTGGGCCTTGTGAGTACAGACACCCCTAAAGGATCTTAGAGACTGTATGCTGTTTAACCCCATCTGGTGCTAGGAAGTCAGCTGCGGTTTTAGCAAAGGGAACACTGGCTGGTGTTCCAAAGACCTCTGTCCATCTGGCCTACTTCTTAAAGGGACATCGCTTTGGGGCTCTAAAGAAGTTACTGCTACTACCACTGTTACTACTACTGCTACTACTACTTTGTTACTACTGCCCTAAAGTTGAAGTCCTCTGTTTGATTCAAGCATGGACTCTGACATAGCTTGCCCTGAAGACTAGACAAAGTCCTCAATGTGCACAGTTCCTATTTTTGGAGTATCCCACTCATCTCCCTCATCCCTATCCTGATTCTTCAAAAATAAAACAACAAAAACATCACCTCTAGACTGGTTATTGGAGAAATGTGTGAATGTGCCTGGCTGTGGGGCAAATTAACTAAGGAGGACCTGGACATTATTTCTGTGGCTACAACGGGAGTAGAGCTACAGAGGCACAAAAGACATTTGAATGCTTAAAGTATACATAGGGTGCAAGAATACAGTTTGTAGGAGAAACACACTGAGGGTCACAAAGGACAGACTGGAAGATGCTGGGGGTACAGAGATCACACTGGAAAGCACTTGCAAACAGACATTAGGAAAAAGAACCATGCTACTACAAGAGTGCTAGGAATATTGGAATCATTTGTAGTCACTCAGATTGTAGGACACTAGGACTATAGGGGTCATTTGGAATCTTCCCAGAAAGCCAGGGACACAAGGGGTCTGGAGGTCACAAGGAATATTTTCAGGAAGCAAGGGACACAAGGAAGCACTGGGGGTACACTAGGAAACATCTCCATGAGGAATGGGGGTACACTAGCAACCTACCATGGACACCAGGGAGATGAGGAAGCACTGGGGTACACTAGGAACTACTTCGCTAGGAAAGACAGGAGACACTAGGAAACGTCTTGAAAAATCATTTGGTGGACCTGGTGCTAGGAACATTTGCTGTTGGTCAGGCAGAGCCTGAGGCAATGAGCCCAGCTTCAATAGAAGAGGAGATGGTCTAGCTGCGTATGTAGCTGACTGAATCAACAACAGATGGTTAACCAGTCTTGAGAAATAACAGGTAACTGCAAAACTTTGCAAGTTAATGTGTACTGTATGTAAACTCTCACCTTGTAAAACAACCCATTCAGTTTAAAAGAGAAACAAAAGGCAATACATTTGTGTATAGATATAAAAAAAAACTTATAAATATCTTTTTTTTTAACCGTTTTTAGAAGTGAATACATACCCTACAGTTGTGGCCAAAATTATTCAACCCCCACTGAAATTGAGTGTTTTGGCCAGTTTGACATTGCTTTTGATCATTCAGTCATCTTGCTTACATTTACATTAAAGAGGCACTTGTAGGTCAGACAAATATAACATAACAGTTATAATGAAATAACCACAAATGTCTTTTCTGTGCTCACAGCATTATCAGTTTTATTCAACCCCCAAGTGACATTCAATCTTAGTACTTAGTACAGCATCCTTTTACAGTTATAACAGCTTTTAAACGTGAAGCATAGCTTGACACAAGTGTCTTGCAGCGATCTACGGGTATCTTCGCCCATTCTTCATGGGCAAAGGCCTCCAGTTCAGTCACATTCTTAGGCTTGCGCACTGCAACTGCTTTCTTTAAGTCCCACCAGAGGTTCTCAATCGGATTTAAGTCTGGTGACTGCGATGGCCACTCCAAAATGTTCCAGCCTTTCCTCTGCAACCATGCTCTAGTGGACTTGGAGGTATGCTTGGGATCATTGTCCTGTTGAAAGGTCCAACGTCTCCCAAGCCTCAGGTGTGTGACGGACTGCATCACGTTTCCATCCAATATCTCCTGGTACTGAAGAGAATTCATGGTACCTTGCACACGCTGAAGCTTCCCTGTACCTGCAGAAGCAAAACAGCCCCAAAGCATGATTGACCCTCCACCATGCTTCACAGTAGGCAAGGTGTTCTTTTCATCATAGGCCTTGTTCTTCCTCCTCCAAACATAGCGTTGATCCATGGGCCCAAACAGTTCTAATTTTGTTTCATCAGTCCACAGAACACTATCCCACAACTTTTGTGGTTTGTCCACATGGCTTTTGGCATACTGCAGTCGACTCTTCTTATTCTTTGGAGACAGCAAGGGGGTACGCCTGGGAGTTCTGGCACGGAGGCCTTCATTACGCAGTGTGCGTCTTATTGTCTGGGCTGAAACTTCTGTACCCACATCTGACAAATCTTTTCTCAGTTCCTCAGCAGTCACACGGGGACTTCTCTCCACTCTACGCTTCAGGTAGCGCACAGCAGTCGAAGTCAGCATCTTCTTTCTGCCACGACCAGGTAGCGTTTCAACAGTGCCCTTTGCCTTGAATTTGCGAATGATGCTTCCTAAGGTGTCTCTTGGTATGTTTAACATCTTTGCAATCTTCTTATAGCCATTGCCCTTCCTGTGAAGAGAAATCACCTCTTCTCTTGTCTTCCTGGACCATTCTCTTGCCTTCACCATGTTTGTAACCACACCAGTAAATGTCTAGAAGGAGCTGAGTATCACAGTCATTTTAAAGCTGCCTAATTGGTGCTTATTATGCTTGATTGCTGCTCGGTGACATCCACAGGTGTTTTCAATACCTGATGGAAAGCACCTGTATGAACCTCTGTTCTTCAGAGTGGTAGTCTTTAAGGGGTTGAATAATTGTGGCAATGAAGAAACCACATAAGAACCATTTACTACTGTATTACATAAACAATTGATGTCATTTTAGTTGCATTTGGGTAGTTACAACGTCCTTGTAGGATTTGATTCTGAATACAATTCCAAATGTACACTATAGTCCCTAAACCCCTTTACAGCATTGGGGGTTGAATAATTTTGGCCACAACTGTATGTTCTCAGCTGCATAAGGAGCTCAGAGAGGTGGGGGAGGAGAAAGAGCAATATGTTTATCTTCCCAGAGAATATCTGTGCAAAAGGGGGATGTCAGGAAAATAGGCTGAGCTCTTAGAACAGCCAGAAAACTGACCACGGTGTGCTCTCACGCCTAGTGTGGTTAGTTTTTACTAGGAAGAGTGGCTGTCAGGAACACCAGTTATTTCAGAGAAAAGAAGCAATATGAAGAGAACAGGGTACTTTTTCATACAAATACATGGTACAGCAGGTACATATCAGGAATATGTATGGGTTTTCATATTCTCTAAAGTTATGAAACTCCATGTGCCAGCATTCCTGCTGACTTTTATGGATAGAAGAGGCAGATCTGCAGAAAGATTGCAGATCTGGGACACCCGTATTCCTAGATCCTAATCTTTCCTGATCGTTACTGTCTACATGCCTTTATACATGTGAGTTTACTAATGCTCAAGGCTCTTTTCACTCTCTCTGCTGTGGGAGCCTGCTGCTGAGTAAAAGTGGCTGACAGAACACTAAATGGGCAAAAGTGCTGCCCATCATTAAGCACCTTCTTAGCCAGGTGCCAACATAACTTTACCAACAAGCAGATGTTTTGTTTTTTTTATGCTATGGACTTGCTGATGAAAAAATGTAAAACCTTCTGCATTAAAAACTGTACTTGTGTGCTGCCTTGGTAAATAAAAGTGCAGGAAAACCTGCTTGGACTGTTCTTTGGTGTCTCATTTGTGGTTTACCACTTCCAACTCCATTTGAGCATTCCCCACTCTTACAATATATAGATGTAGAAAACTCTAATTAGACAGGAGTTTTTGTCTCTGAGCCAGAGGCTTGCTAAAAGCCTGGGATGAGTTAACCTGAAACTGAGGCAGTAAGGTTACCTTAGTACAGGCTGGTAGGCTCTACAGGTCAGGGCTTTTGGAGCCCTCTCACCCTTCTAGAAACTGCTGGAACTTTCTAGAAGAAGGGTGGAAGAGGGGAGGAGGCCTGGATTTGCATGTTTGGGGGAATCTGGATAATCCCCAGGCAGGAGGTCTGGCATGGTGGCTAGGATAGTCCTTAAATGTGGGAGAGGCTGAACAGCAGGGGCCGGGTGGAAGATGGAGTGAAAGAAGGTGCTGGTGTGTGGAGCCTGGGAGGGGCCCAGCAGAGTAGGGCCTATCTACAGGTCAAAGCTGGACAGAAGAATCTCCTGTGTCCCACAGTCTGCTAGGAGAGACAGCCTGTCAGCAGGGAAGAAGCCAGCCCAGTGTAAGGCCTGAAAGCAGCTGCAACCCACTAAGCTACAGGAAAAGGACAGTGTGAGTACTTCTACACCCCCTGACCCAAAGAAAGGAGAGGGCGGTCAGGTGCAAGACCCAACTAGTTCTCATTGGGACTACTTCATTGTAGATCTTGGAATCCCTTGCTCAGGGACACCATCAGGACAGCCAAATGTATAAGGAGATTTTCTTCTGGGGTCTGAGGAGGTTCACCAAACGGGACTCAGTGCTCCTTACAGAAATTGTTTGCATATTTTTTGTCTGTTTTTGAGAAGTTTGTCCTCAAAGTTGTACAGTTCCTTGGGCATTCCGTATATCCCCAGACCCATCCAAGTTGTTAACCCATAATAAAAAGAACAAAACAAAGCTCAAAAACTGTTTTACTGACTTTGGATGAGCGTGTTGGAAGATGTGTGTTGCCTGGCTGTGCAGAGTTTAGACAGAATCCAAAAACTAAGTGGCCCTCAAGAGGCAATTAGGACAAAAATTGGGCATTTGGTCAGAATCAATGGTGCCCTTAATTATGAAAAGTATGTTTGTTTGCACTGCAGCAAAAAAGAAATCCATTGTGTTAATTTGCCATTTGTAAAATGTTTGCTAGGCAGTACAATCACAGGTTGCCTGTGTACCTTTGTTTGTACTGCACCAAACACACACACATACACATACACACAACTACACTATCTTGCTTATGACAGGATCATGGCGTGGTAGCACAGCAGAAAAGAATAGTGGTATCGAGCTCGAAATAATTGCTGGATTGTAGATATTGGAGCACCTTGATTGTATGTCAGACTGGTTCATAATGCTGGCCAAGTCTACATTGTTGACTTTTGCCAGTGCTGCTGTTTTTTTGACAAGTCTTGGTGAATGGCACAACAATCCAGCATTGTACAAGGATATAGCGTAGACATTAGAGATGCCTCTTGATGCTACTTGTTACAAAAGTACAACACTTGCTGGCCTCTGGTCATATGGCCTTATACCCGTGAAAGGAAGACTTGACAGCTCACGGATTGCATACTGGACCATTTCTGGATTGCATACTGGACCATTTTTAGATTGCATACTGGACCATTTCTGGATTGCATACTGAACCATTTTTAGATTGCATACTGGACCATTTTTGGATTGCATACTGAACCATTTTTAGATTGCATACTGGACCATTTTTGGATTGCATACTGGACCATTTTTGGATTGCATACTGGACCATTTCTTCTACGGTTTACTCAAGACCGTTTTTGAGAGAAAAGAAGGAGGCGCCAACTGAGTGTAGTAAATTAGCAAGCAATTTAATGACACAGGATAAAAGGCACTCACAAGAGTAAATCTAAAATAGGGCTCATCCATAAATCCATGGGACGCTCCTTTGCGTTCTGCAGCAACCACCAGCCGCGATCCTAGGGGTCATAGAGATGAAGATGGACACCAGACTGCTACCAAGTCCAGGAATCTCCACGCCACACCAGCGTAGAACGTGCCTGAGGAAATGACGTCACCAGAAGAGCCGGAGGGCCGGATCACAGAGACACACAGGCTACGCATTCAGAGCCTCTAGCTCCTTCCACAGGCCTCAAGGCAGCCACTACCTTCAGCATTCCTGAGACTTTGACTATTTTACGGACTCTCATGATCCTGGCTCTGTACGGCACTCCCACAGCCACTTGACTATTATGATTGACTTTTATCTATATTCTGGATAACACACCTCTGTGTGTCAGTTTTACGTTGTTTATATTCTACTGTTTTTGACAGTGCTTACAGAAATGCAGCTGCAAAAAATGCAAACGTAGAGAAAAAATGGCGTAAAATAATTAGGTGGATCAGCAAAATTTCTACTTGGAGAGACTCAATCCAATTTACTGCGAGACAAAACTATTTCTTAAATATTACTCATGAATATGTTTTGCAATTAATACATTTTAGTAGTTGGGTGCACATCACTGCCACTCAGTGGTTGCTCTTGATAATATAATTCCTTCTTCCAGTACAACAATCGCTCCTCAGTCAGCCCTTTTATTGGTCTTTTTTATTAAGCTTTAAGCAGAAAACGCGTATAGCTAACTCATGCTGCACTGAGCAAGGAGGAAAATCTAAGAGTAGTAGAAATGGTAGTCACAAAAATATTTTACATACAAGGTTTTGCATTAGATATCTTCTGTTCTATGAAATAATATATTTTATTATAAAAAGTTAGAAGAAATCTAAACAACAGAACTATCGGCAGGTTATACCTAAATGTTAGTATTTGTGTTTTTAAAACTCATTATTGCATTCAGCAGTGCTATCCACTGTTTGTGTTTCCTCCTGGTATTAGTACTTATCCCTGCTAATCCTTTTATTGCTTCTCTGGTGCCTGATGTCACTCATTTTTTTTACAGTGTAATAGTGTGGAAACATGGCTCAGAATATAAAGTTGGGAGTATAGGCCATATTTGGCTATTTAAGATAAGTACAGTGAACAGAAATAGAAAGCTGTTATAAACCTTTGTTTGCCCTATAATTATATAGTAGAATAATATCAAATTACATACAGTACATACATTCATCTATAACCAGTTCATTTAATTGAGACTGAGAACAAAACATCTATGTACTAAATATTCAATCTTAAAGTAGTTGGGGGCTGAAGGTTTCCTTGCATTCAATGCATGAAGGTAAAAAATCTTCTGTGTGCTGCTCCCCCCCACAGCCCCCCCAATACTGAGCCCCCTCTTGATCCAGCAATGTGCACGGGAGCCTTGGCTGTCCTGGGTCTCTGATTCTTCATTGGCTGAGACACAGCAGTAAGAGATATTGGCTCTCACTGCTGTCAATCACAACCAGTGAGCCAATCACAAAAGAGCGGGGTCGGGGCCGAACTACAGCTCTATGGGTCTCTTGGATGCGTAGAGCGGGACTTGGGAGCGAGCATGCTATTGGGGCATAGTCAAGGGGGGGAGCCAGGGGGACCTGAGAAGAGCAGGATCAAGGTAAGCGTAATATCTTTTTAACCACTTGCCCTCCAGAGGATTTATCCCCCATCATGACCAGGCCATTTTTTGCATTACAGCACTGAGTTACTTTAACTGACAATTGTGCTGTCATGCAACACTGCACTCAAATTAGATTTATGTCCTTTTTTCCCACAAATTGAGCTTTCTTTTGGTAGTCGTCTGTGCGTTTTTAATTTTTTGCGCTATGAAAAAAAAGTCCTATATTTTGGACTTTTTGCTATTAAACATGTCCAGTAAAAAAATAAAAAAAATTTAACTTTAGGCCAAAATGTATTCTGCGACATGTCTTTGCTAAAAAAAAATCCCAATACATGTAAATTAATTGGTTTACGTGAAAGTTACAGCATTTACAAATGGCGGTATAGATACTGGGATTTTTTTTTCTACTAGTAATGGCAGCGTTCAGCAACTTTTAGTGGGACATTCTAACACTGGGGGGAACTAACTGACACCCCAGTGACACCAATACGGTGATCAGTGCTAAAAAAAGCACTGCCACTGTACTAATGGCACTGGGCAGGAAGGGGTTAATGTGAAGGGTTAACTGTGTGCTGGGAACGTTTTACTAGGGGGTGGGGGGTGTGTTCTTCACTGTAAGCACACTGATCGGAATGGCTGTACTGTGCACAGCCATCCCGAGCAGTGTGTTCGAGTTGACAGGGAGGAAAATCGTTTGTAAACAAAACAGTCTTCCTCCCCGTTGGAGATGCTCGGTAATCACCGGGCGCCGGGGGGTAATTACCGACCAGGACCCGGTGATTGACATCCGCGGCCGTGAATTGCCCCTATCCAGAAATGCAGAATGACGTATATATACGTGATCCTGTGCACAGGTGCCACCCTGTAGAAGTATATCTGCTATAGGGCGGTCCTTAAGCAGTTAAACATGTTATGTTATTAATCGCTTCCAGACTGCCCTATAGCAGAACTACTGCTACAGTGCAGCAGGGCTGCACAAAATCACATATACATTAATGTGATTTCGCATTTCTGGGTAGGGGCGCACACTCGGTCCTACCCGCGCCGCCATTGCCGGCTACAGCTGTTGATCACCAGGCCCTGGTGGACACTGACAGGGGAGAGGACTATATGTAACAATACAGATCTCTCTCCTGTCAGCACCAACATGCTGCTTTGTATTGCTCTGCATAGCATGCTTACATTGTAAAGCACACACAGACAAAATATTAAAACAGCACACTGTTAACCCTTTGATCGCCCCAGATGTTAACCTCTTCCTGCCCAGTGTCATTAGAACAGTGTCAGTGCTTTTTATTAGCACTGATCCCTGTATTAGTGTCACTGAGGATGTCAGTGTCATTTAGTCAGTTCCCCCCAGTGTCAGAATGCCCACCGCAGTTCTGCTATAAGTCACTGTTCATCGCCATTACTAGTATAAAAAAAAGAAAGTTCCAGTGTATAAACTGCCATTTGTAGACGCTATAACTTTCACATAAACCAATCAATTTACACTTATTGGGATTTGTTTTAGCAAAGACAAAGCAGAATACATTTTGGACTAAATTTATGATGAAATTTGATTTAGTAAATTTTAGGATATGTTTTATAGTAAAAAGTCAAAAATATTGTTTTTTTTTCAACATTGTCAGTCTGTTTGTTTAAAGCGCAAAAAATAAAAAAACGCAGAGGTGATCAAATACCACCAAAAGAAAGCTTTATTTGTGGGGAAAAAGGAAAAAAACATGAATTTTATTTGGGTGCAGCGTTGCATGACAGAGCAATTGTCAAAGTAACTCAGCGCCGTATCCCAAAAAATGGCCTGGTCAGGAAGGGGGGTAAATCCTCTGGAGGGCAAGTGGTTGAACATGTTTTTGAAAAAAAAAAAAAAAACCTTTTGAATCACTTTACGACTAAATATAGTCTTCCCAGTTAGATTTTTTTTTTAAATATCTACAGCTGTAATATGTGGTCATGATGCAGTTCCCTGCATCTATTAGTCTTAAATCCAACCCTATGGAAAAGCTGCTTGCCTCGAGCATGATGGGGAAACCATTATCTTTCATTTACCTTACACTCTCCCTTGCTACCAAACTGACCTATACGTTTAAGAAAGGGACGATGGCAGATCTTGAGGAGGAAGACTGTATAGACCACTATCAGGGGCGGACTGACCATTTGGAAACTCGGGCACTGCCCGAGGGCCCGGGGTCAGTAGGGGGCCCCATGAAATGCCCCTGGTACCTTTTTCAAAGGCTTTTTTGAGTTTGGGCAAGGACACAGGGGCCCCATGATCCCCTATTGCCCGGAGGCCTCATGAGTTGTCAGTCTGCCCCTAGCCACTATATCACAAATATGATTTTTGCCAAAGACAGATTTATACAGCTAAAGGGCTCTTATTAGGGCCTATTGCACACCACAAAGATAGGCCAATATTTGCCCGTCGGTCACAATGCCACTCATTTTAGGGTACAATCTTATTACATGGACTTCCACTGTGCTGTGTAATAAAGGTTAAAAAGGTTATAAAGGCTGAAGGTTTTTCACCTTAATGCCTTCTATGCTTGAAGGTAAAAAATCTGTGTGCAGCAGTGCCCCCAGCCCCCTCAATACTTACCTGAGCCTCATTGCGATCCAGCGATGTGAATGACTGCCTTGGCTGCCCGGAGTCTCTGTCTCCTCATTGGCTGAGACAGCAAGCAGGAGGCATTGGCTCCCTCTACTGTCAATCACAGCCAGTCAGCCAATGAGGAGAGATAGGAGCTGCTTGCTGTGGGGGCACCCGACAGGAGGGAGGGGCCAGGAGAGCCTGCAGGGAAACTGAGAAGAGGAGGATCCAGACTGCTCTGTGCAAAACCACTACACACAGCAGGTAAGTATGATGTGTTTGTTATCCCCCCCCCACAAAACAAAAATGAACCTTTAGATTCACTTTAAGGAAACAAGCATATTGCTTCAAAACAATGGACTGGATGAGGCAAACAGAACCATTTCAAAGAACATAGTTTATTGTCTTCATTAAAACAGACATAGAATACTGTTAAAACAGCCCCTATATGTGGATAATATACAATGCCTTGAAAAAGTATTCATACCCCTTGAAATTTTCCACATTTTGTCATGTTACAACCAAAAATGTAAATGGAATTTATTAGGATTTTATGCACACAGTTGCACATAATTGTGAAGTGGAAAGAAAAGGATAAATGGTTTTCAAAATTTTTTACAAATATGTGAAAAGTGTGGTGTGCATTTGTATTCAGCCCCCCTGAGTCAATACTTTGTAGAACCACCTTTTGCTGCAATTACAGCTGCAAGTCTTTTTGGGGATGTCTCTACCAGTTTTGTACAGGTAGAGATTAAAATTTTTGCCCATTCTTCTTTGCATAATAGCTCAAGCTCTGTCAGATTGGAGAGAGAGCATCTGTGAACAACAATTTTTAAGTCTTGCCAGAGATTCTCAATTGGATTTAGGTCTGGACTTTGACTGGGCCATTTTAACACATGAATATGAGTTAATCTAAACCATTCCATTGTAGCTCTGGCTGAATGTTTAGGGTCGTTGTCCTGCTGGAAGGTGAACCTCCGCCCCAGTCTCAAGTCTTTTGTAGATTCTAACAGGTTTTCTTCTAAGATTGCCCTGTATTTGGCTCCATCCATCTTCCCATCAACTCTGACCAGCTTCCTTATCTTTGCTGAGGAAAAGCAAACCCACAACTTGATGCTGCCACCACCATGTTTCACGGTGGGAACGGTGTGTTCAGGGTGATGTGCAATGTTAGTTTTCTCCCACACACAGCGTTTTGCTTTTAGGCCAGGGGTGGTCAACTGTGGCCCTCCAGCTGTTGTAGAAATACAAGTCCCATGAGGCATTGCAAAAATGACAGTTACAAGCATGACTCCCAAATGCAGAGGCATGATGGGACTTGTAGTTCACCAGCAGCTGGAGGGCCACAGTTGCCCACCCGTTTTAGGCCAAAAAGTTAAATTTTGGTCTCATCTGACCAGAGCACCTTCTTCCACATGTTTTCTGTGTCCCCCACATGGCTTCTCGCAAACTGCAAACAAGACTTCTTATGACTTTCTTTCAACAATGGCTTTCCTCTTGCTACTCTTCCATAAAGGCCAGATTTGTGCAGTGCATGACTAATAGTGGTCCTGTAGACAGATTCTCCTTCCTGAGCTTGGATCTTTGCAGCTCCTCCAGAGTTACCATGTGCCTCTTGGTTGCTTTTCTGATTAATGCTCTCCTTGCCCGGCCTGTCAGTTTAGGTGGACTGCCATGTCTTGGTAGATTTGCAGTTGTGCCATACTCTTTCCAATTTCAGATGATGAATTGAACAGTGCTTCGTGAGATGTTCAAAGCTTGGGAATTCCCCGTGAAGCACGACAATATATTGATCTGGAAAAATACACAACATTTTCATGTTTATGTCATACTGTATGACATTACTGATAGGTGTTTATTTCCGATCCATGTTGCACAAGATTTGTATATTATCCCCATATAGGGGCTATTTTAACAGTATTCTATGCCTAATTTAACAAAGGCAATAAACTATGTTATTTTATATTATTCTGTTGTGACTCATGTTGGGTCTGTAAAAGTCCAATTTATTGGAGCAATATATTTGTTCCCTTAATATTTACAATTTTTTTGGTAAATTCCTTCAAGATATGGACCTGTATACAAAAAAAAAGAAAATATCCATGGTAGACAGGAAACAGTATACACACGGGATATAGCTAATAATGTGTACAGTAATATTGGTAGATATTATATCAAATAGGTCATTCACAAGTGGGAACAATGTAACAAAAGACAATCAAATAAAAATGAAAACTACTACATCAGTAGCATGCCTGAAAACTATTCCTGGAGGTTTAGTGGGATACTAGACAAAAAAACCCACTAAAATGGCTAAAACTAGGCTGCCTCTTCATATTTGGATTTGGGGAACTGGTATATGTCATTTTGGAGACAGCACACTCCCTTCTTTAACCTTTTTCAATGGGAGCATGCTGTCTCCCAGAATGAGTTCCCAGCATGTATTTTTACCAAGCTCACAGCGGTGTTACAGCATAGGATTCCTTTCACAGTTTTCTGATCACAGCAGCTTAGGGGACTACAGTAGTTTAAGATCTGGCGTCATCCGGCTTCCTGGTGGACAGTAATAAATATTTGCTTTTCCAACCACTTAGATCATTATCTAGCCAGGATGGCTAGAGCTTTTTTTTTTTTTTTTTAAATCATTTTTGTTAAAAAAAAGTTAGGTACATACACCGGGATTGATTTGCTAAAGGCAAATAGAATGTGCACTTTGCAAAGTGCAGTTGCACTCTGCAAGTGCAGTTAGTCCAAAGCTTAATAAATGAAGTAAAGCTTCATGTTGCAAAGAACACCCATCACATCAAGGAAAATAAAAAAAAAACATTTTTGCTTGCACATGATTGGATGGTGGAAGTCAGCAGAGCTTCTGTTCATTTACTAAGCTTTGGAGAAACTGCTCTTGCAAAGTGCAACTGCATGTTGCAAAGTGTGCAGGCCTATCTTCCTTTAGTAAATCAACCCCATTGCACAAATGCCAGTCCTTGAGCATCTAGCCAGGGTTTCCACAGTTTATCAAATTTTTCTTTATTCATCCTGGCCTCACATAAGTAAATATCTCTCTCACTAGTGTATTGTTGACCTCTTTCAACCATTCTGAATAGGAAGGTGGTGAGGAAGATAACCACTTCTGGGCTATAAGTTAACGAGTGTGATAGAGACAACGCTGGACCGCTCTCTGTGTAGCGGAAGGCAGACTCCATGTAACTCAGTACACATAACTTAGGATCTAAGAGCAGAGATGCTTTGAATGTCGAGTTTATTGTATTCAGTATACCTATCCTGTAGCTATATAACTTAAGGCATCTCCACCACATATGAATGAGAGTCCAAGGTGAGCTCCCACACCTTGGACAAAAAGCTTCCGGTCATTGCCCATACAAAAAAACTTTTTGTGGTGTGCGATAAACTCTATGGAGTATAAAAGTTGTTTCAATTTTTGAGATGGAGATACTGAGACTAAGGAAACTAATTCTAAAATGTAATTCCACTGTTCATCTGTCAAATCTCCCAAATCCTTCTCCCAACTGGAGCTTTCAATACAAATTTGTGTAATACAAATGGACAGCTGGGATATGGCAATCTGTTCTCTGCTGGACACTACTGGGTTTACTTTACACTGCACCATCATTTTATGGATCACTCATAAAATATAGGCCACTGTCAGGAATGGATTCAGCACTGGTGGTGGGACTCTCCTGCCGTGTGGGCTGCAGTACCAGAGCTGACCAGCGGGTGCTCCCAGCACTGGTGGTGGGACTCTCCTGCCGTGTGGGCTGCAGTACCAGAGCTGACCAGCGGGTGCTCTCAGCACTGGTGGTGGGACTCTCCTGCCGTGTGGGCTGCAGTACCAGAGCTGACCAGCGAGTGCTCTCAGCACTGGTGGTGGGACTCTCCTGCCGTGTGGGCTGCAGTACCAGAGCTGACCAGCGGGTGCTCTTAGCAGCCAGAAGCTCACAATCAGCCAAACCTGGGGCTGATTACAGAAAGGTGTATATAAGGCATGACCAGGCCTGTGCTCTGGGCCTTGGTGTATGTTTTCCCATGAGCCCCTGTATCCTGTTCCTAGTTCCTGTGAGAAGATACCTTGTTGCCGACCCTGCCTGATCCTGATTCCTGTTGACCGTCTCCTGTTCTGACTACTGGCTCATCCCTGACCATCCTTCTGCCTGATCCTCTGTACTGCGCTGTCCGTGAGTTACTGAACCCGGCTTGTGACCTTGACCATTCTCTGCCTGCTCCTTTGATACCTTGCTGCCCGCACGTTGCTGACTTGGCCCGTCTGACCACGCTCACTACTCTGCCATCCATCCATCCTGCACGGATCCAGCCGTACCTGCACATACCTCTGGTGGATCCCTCTATCACTAGCAGGTGTACTCAGGGGCCGCGACCTGGTTCCTGTCTGCTCCAAGTCCATCCCCACCATCAGGGGCCCTGGTGAATAGCAGACTGGGACTTAGACTCCGCGCCCTGGGGAATCCTGCCCTGAGGACCGCTAGAGGTACCACCAGGCAGTCGTTACAGAACCCTACGGCCGGCCTGACCATTCCACCTCTCCAGCCCTGACTACGCCTGTGTTCCTGCACCTCCTAAGATTAGTGGAAGGTTAGTTTGCTCACTGTGCGTTTATATATATATCTGGGTGGCTAATAATAACCTGTATTATACTATACCTGAAACCTGCGTTTCCCTGTGTCAGTCCACACCTTTCTGGTCACTCCTTGATTCCTGACAGCCACAGTGTACAGCCTGCAGTGCCCATTGGAGGATTGTCTGCATAACAGAACACACTGTGATAGGTTGAGAGACCGATCAAGTAACTATGGCAGATCATGTGACTGGGCTTCAGTCCTCCCAGCTGTTTTCCATTTAGTAAATTGAATTGGGCTTTGGTTGCTTCAGAGTCCTGATTAAAGGACACATTTATAAAGAACACCACTGTGCTTTATAAATGTACATTATATGTTCACATCTTTTTTTTTTATAATTGGGCCCCTTACAGTAACAAAGTACAAAAGCCACTCCATAAGCCCCCCCCAGTAAGTCCCATGCATGCAGCAATATAATGTAACAGAGTGTAACTAATGCTACTCTTCTTTTATTTGTATAGTAGTTTTAGGCCTTCCCTAGCTTAACCTCTTATCTACCATGCTATGTTTCTCAATGGCAAAGTGGTGGACAGATTTTTACCTGGTGCTGTTCATAACAACAGAATAAAGCACTGCCAAGCAGCCACTGTCCCCTTTAATGACCGTGACACAAGCCATCATTAGATTCACAGACACAGTGTACTGAGCTGATCTAAGTGGTTGGGTACCCTGTGATTGTTGTGATGACCAATCACAGCGATCACCAAAGTAAACAGTGTAATGTTTACACAGGTAAGCTTACCCCTTCCAATTACAACAAACAGAGGAAAAAGGAGGAGCTAATCAATAAATTACTCATGTATTCATTAGTTCCTGTTCAGTGTCTGCAGCAGATAATCAAGGTCCGTGAATAGTATTTAACCCAACCCCCACCCTGTATATCTCAGATCTTTGCTTCTGCATTGACTTATATATTGACTCCTCCACCTTCATCCTCCCACTGTATGTGACATATACATTAACCTCCTCCTTCCTCTGCGTATGAATTGTACATATCTGGTACACCATTTTTTTTAATCCAAACAGTTTTTATTGTCAGGAAAATTGAATCATAGCATACAGGATGTAGAAAAAACAAACACCACACTATACAGTGCTAACCCGTGGATGCGCAGATCCATTGACAGCTGAAAACAGCAATCAGTAAACATATACAGTATAGCCATGGAATAAAGGGAACCAAGACAACAAAAACAAAACATGAAATTAAAAACCATAAACAGATCACCTGGTGCACAGTGCTAAGGATCAGTTTGACTTCACAATCACTAAGAGAGGGATCTGTAATGGTGACTACATAGAGGTAGGGTATGACATTTGTAATAGCCTATCCATTATCATTTGAGATGGGGCAAACCCAGGTATATCTAGCCAGCCTTGCCAGAGAGTCTGAAATTTATGATGGGCATTTTGATGTTGGTATGTGAGTTTTTCTCTAAGCAGTAATAAGTTAACATATTCTGCCCATTGCTTTCTGGTTGGTGGGATAGGAGACACCCATTGTCTAGCAATTAGTTTCATGGCTAGATATAGTAGTCTAGAAACCATAGTATACTCTCTGGGTTGTAATGCTTCCTGATCTAATGCACCTAGTAGGAAAATTAAAGAGTTCTGAGGTATGGTGTGTTGCGATGCTAGGGAAATAATACCTCCTTCCAATACCTATTCAATTATAGGCAACGCCAGATCATATGGATAAAGTCACCCCTGTGTACACTGCATCTTGTGCAGTTAGGAGAATCTCTCCTGCCCCTCTGGTGCAGTTTCACAGGGGTCTTATAAGCACGGTGGAGAATAAATAATTGTGATAATTTGTGGGAAGCCAAGAGAGAGATCACTAGTACAGACTCCAAGGCAACATCCCAAATGTTGCCAGTAATCTCACCGACATCTTGGACCCATTGTGTTCTAATGCGCAAATTGGCGGGCTCTTGTACAGCAGCCAATAATTGTGAACAAATATGAGAGATCATATTTTTGTGTTTTTTTTAGTAACATCTTTAAGCAGAGCGGATTCCGTCAGTGTGAGATTAGAAAGGAGAGATTGGGCTTGCAAAGCATAGCATACTTGAAGATACTAGTAAAATTGTTTGTGAACAAGTGCAAATTCAGTTTGGAGTTGTGCAAAGGACTTTAGTGTTCCCCCAGAATACAGCTGAGCCACAAATTTCAATCCTTTTTCCCTTCAGTCTTGGAATCCCTCTAGTTTAGCTAATTCTGTATAATTAGTGTTAAATAGTGGGGTACTGGGCAGACACCCAGTTACATCAAGAGAAGTTTCCACAGTTTGCACAGTTTCTTTAGGAGATCAGCAATGGGAGCTTGAGGAGGGAGGGCTGGTAGAGCCATTTCTAGGTGGGCAAGAGCAGGGAAAGTAAGATCTGAAAGGGAAATTAGGCCCATGTTAGGATACCCAGTATTCAGTAAGTCCCACCCAAGTAGGTGCTGAAGTTGAGCCACCAGGAAATACATCCTGGGGTCAATAACCGCTAAGCCCCCAGAATCCTTGCCATACTGTAAGTGAGTTTCCATGCAGTAAAACCATTTCTTAGGAATCCATACAGGACAGTTGTGAAATATGTAGAGGAGTTGTGGGGCCCATACCATTTTAATTCAATTTACTGTACCCATGACTGAAAGAGGGAGCTTACACCAGCTGTTACACTTCAATTTATGTTTTTGGAGCAGGAGTATAAGATTGACGTTTAAATATTATCTCAGATCAGGTGTGACCACCACCCCCAGATACCTAAATGAAGTAACTATTTGTATCTGCAAACTGGGAGGGGAATATCTACAGGATCCAAGGGCATTAAGACCGATTTATGCAAGTTAATTTTAAATCCTGAAAAAATGCTGACACGATCTATTAGGGACATAACAGCACCTAGGGATTTAGAGGTGTCACCCAAGTGCAGATGGGTATCTGCATAAAGGGATATTTTCTCAGTGAGAGTTCCTATAATGAATCCCACAATGTCCGGGGATCTCCGTACCAGTATTGCCAGAGGTTCCACAGCCAGGGCGAACAGCAGGGGTGAAAGAGGACACCCCTGCCTTGTACCTCTTTGCAGCTTGAAAGAGTCCAAGAGATCTCTATTAATGCACAGTCGAGCAGTGGGGGCAGCATATAGTATGCGTACCCATTTGATAAAATGAGGTCCGATTCCGAATCTGGACAGCACCTCCCAAAGATATGACCATTCTACACTTTCAAAAGCTTTGGCAGTGTCTAATGACAAGATGTCCCTGCCTCCAGTTTTATCTACTGGAATTTGTAGGTTCAAAATGAGTCTACAAAGATTATTGGCCATCGCTCTTGAGGGAATAAATCCTGATTGATCTTTATGTATAATTTTACCAATGACCTTTGCTTGTCTGGAGGCCAAGACATGGGCCAGCAGCTTAGCATCTGTATTCTGGAGGGAGATAGGGTGGTAGGATTCTGGGTATAGCTTATCCTTTCCCGGCTTCAATAATACTATGACTATGGCTTTGTTCATTGAGGGAGGTAGTCTACCTAATTCAGCTGCAGCATGTAATGTTTTAAGCAAGGCCAGGAGAAGTGTTTCTCCATACCTACAGTTGCAAGAAAGAGTATGTGAACCCCTTTGGATTACGTGGAGTTTTGCATGAATTGGGCATAAAATGTGATCTGAACGTCATCTAAGTCACAACAATAGAAGAACACAGTCTGCTGTACATAATACTACACAAACATTAGATGTTGCCATGGTTTAATTGCACATAACATGTAAACATTCACAGTGCAGGGAGGAAAAAGTATGTGAACCTTTGGACTTAATAACTGGTTGACCCTCCTTTGGAAGCAATAACCTCAACCAAACGTTTCCTGTAGTTGCAGATCAGACCTGCACAATGATCTGGAGTAATTTTGGACCACTCCTCTTCACAAAACTGTTTCAGTGTAGCAATATTCTTGGGATATCTGGTGTGAATCGCTCTCTTAAGCTCATGCCACAGCATTTCAATCGGGTTGAGGTCAGGACTCCGACTGGGCCACTCCAGAAGGCGTATTCTGTACTGTTGCAGCCATTGTTTTGTTGAATTACTTGTATGCTTTGGGTCATTGTCCTGTTGCATCACCCATCCTCTGCGGAGCTTCAGTTGGCGGAGAGATGGTTGTACGTTTTCCTGCAAAATGTCTTGATAAACTCTGGATTTCATTTTCCCATCAATGACAACAATCCGTCCAGGCCCTGAGGCAGCAAAGCAGCCCCAAACCATGATGCTCCCTCTGCCATGTTTTACAGTGGGGATGAGGTTTTGATGTTGGTGTGCTGTGTCTTTCTTTTTTTCTCCACACAGTGTTGTGTGTTCTTCCCAAACAACTCAATCTTGGTTTCATCTGTCCACAGTACATTTTGCCAGTAGTGCTGTGGAACATCCAGGTGCTCTTTTGCAAACTTCAAACGTGCTGCAATATTCTTTTTGGACAGCAATGGCTTCCTCTGTGGTGTCCTCCCATGTACTCCATTCTTTAATGTTTTCCTTATTGTAGATGTGTCAACAAAAATGTTAGCATGTGCCAGAGATTTCTGTAGGTCTTTAGCTGACACTCTGGGATTCTTCTTTACCTCATGCAGCATTCTGCGCTGTGCTCTTGCAGTCATTTTTACAGGATGACCACCCCTAGGGAGAGTAGCAACAGTGCTAAACTTTCTCCATTTGTAGACAGTCTGTCTTACCGTGGACATGAACATCAAGGCTTTTGGAGATACTTTTGTAACCCTTTCCAGCTTCATGCAAGTCAACAATTCTTGATCGTAGGTCTTCTGAGAGCTCTTTTCTGCGAGGCATGGTTCACATCAGACAGTGCTTCTTGAAACCAGTAAACCCAAAACAGGTGTGTGTTTTTTAAGGGCAGGACAGCTGTCAGCAACACATCCAATATCATCACACTGATTGGAGTCAAGGTTGGCTCACTCCTGGCTCCAATTAGCTCTGGGAGAAGTCATTAAGCTAGGGCCTCACATACTTTTTCCTCCCTGCACTGTGAATGTTTACATGTTATGTGCAATTAAACCATGGCAACATCTAATGTTTGTGTAGTATTATGTTCAGCAGACTGTGTTCTTCTATTGTTGTGAATTAGATGACGTTCAGAGCACATTTTATGCCCAATTCATGCAAAACTCCACCTAATCCCAAGGGGTTCACATACTTTTTCTTTCAACTGTATTATAAATTTCAAAAGGTAGGCCATCAGATCCTGTGATTTATTATTGGGAGCCATTGCCAAAACTTCTGACATTTTCTCTATAGTAATGGGGGATTCCAACTCCTTCCGGTCAGCCTCAGAGAGACTAGGGAAAGGGCATGAGTCTAAAAACTGAGTCAATTCAGAGTGTGTGGTGGTAGTTTTAGAGGCATAGAGGTCCAGGCCCGGACAATTTGCAGGGGAGGGGGTGGAAGGGCATTCACGGGGGCAGTTGGTGACAGAATATTCACAGAGTTGGTCCTCCGCACTGTAATATAAAAGGGCACAGTGATATAAAGGGGACTGCACTGTAAAGGGGCACTTTATTGATTATGGTGCCTCTTTACAGTGCAGCCACCTTTATATCACAGTGCCCTTTTACATTACAGTGCCCCTAGAGATCTAATCACAGTGCCCCCTATATATTCAAAAAGATGATCCAATCCCTATATAGCAAAGATGGGATGTCTCTTTGTTGGACAGGGAAGTCTCCCTTGCTGGATGGGGATGTCCCTTCTTGGACTGGGCTGTCTTTTTGCTGGATTGGGATGTTTCTTTGCTGCATCCAACTGGGCAAAGAGACAGCCCGTCCAGCAAAGAGACAGCCCGTCCAGCAGAGACAGCCCCATCCACCGCCGCTACAGAGCTGTCACAGTGGGTGAAGGAGAGAGGCTACCGTTGTCCCTTCAGTGCAGCAGCCAGCTGAGGAGGTGTCATTTTGTCAGCAGCACTTCCTGCTCATCACTGGAGCCGTCACTGCCGCTCTTCCCGTCGGCTCTGCTTTAGGCATAGTAGAACAGCGGAAGGTGAGCAGTAGCCACGGTCTGTATTAACCCCGTTCAGACCACGGTCGCCGCATAATGCAGCTGTGCAGCCTGGTCATCTTAAGCCCAGTGGCCCCGGCCCACCAAATGCCCGGTGTGCCCTCAAAGTCTCACAGGACCCCTCAATCAGGCATGTGACCGTCACATGCCGGATGAAGGGATCTTGCAAGACTCTGAAACTTTGCCTTGCTGTAACTTAATTAAAACTTTTGGTCCCATATTGGTGATCCTTGGTGTGCTGTTGACATTCTCCCTTGCTGATTCTGTTTGGTTCCAGCCAACGGTCACTGCAGCACCCACTTATACACAAAGCCATTTTTAATGCAGGAACGTGTGCATTTGGATTGTACACTTGCATTCTGTATAGAGGCAGGGGCTCCAGAAGTTCCCTTCAGTTTTTCCAGGAACAAATGCATAGAAATAAAGTTTTAAATCTTGTCTCCTCACATGATAACAGAACATTCTCTGCACAGACTCAAGCCTAGTACACACGGGTCGAATGTTGGGTAGTATCAGCCAGTTCAATAAAAACCCTCTGACATTTGTCCCGTGTGTATGGTGGCTGGTCCATCAGAAGGCAGCCTTTAGGCTGGCTTCTGTCAAAGGGGCATGACCAAAGAAGGTCTGCCGATCAGCACTCTCAGCCAATGGGTGAGAGTGCCTACCGATGTGTTCTGGCAAGGGGGTTGTCAGAACACAATAGCACAACAGGGGAGAGCGCCATACCTGCATTGGTTTGTTAGTACTGCAGCTCCTCTTGAGCTCTGCAGTTTTTTTTGTTCAGCCCGCTGAGTTGAGCGAAAAAAAAAACTGCTAGCGTGTACCAGGCTTCAGCCTTATTTGCTGGGCTGACATTGGTATCTTGATCTTCTGAACTCCCGCGGTCACAGGCTGCCCAATTCTGTTGTCAGTGTCAGCCGGGCAGTAAAAGGCTGACCAGGAGTGTGCAGTGAACATTCACTAATCAGGTTAGGAGATTAGCACCTTACTACCCTGCATTTCTTTGGTTGGCTACACTTAACGACTACTGTAGATAGAGTTTAACCACTTCCTGACTGAGCTATAGCCAAATGATGGCTACAGCGTGGTCGTCCAGTTCTGGGAGGGTGTCATATGACGTCCTCCCAGAACAGTGCCCCCAGCAGCATGCACCTTGCGTTCTCTGTGTTCGCTGTGTCCTTTGGACATTGCTGATCACATGACATGGTAAATGGCCAATCACAGCAGCCTTATACTAAGTGATCAGCTGTATCCAATCACAGCTGATCACCATGTAAACACACACTTGCTGGTTATCGGTAGTACTTTCCTCACAGTGTCAAACAACGAGGAAACATTGCTCCTGATAGAATATACACCCTGCTACTGTCAGAATAAACAGATCAGTGCTGCAGCTGATTGGTGTTCCTGCAAAGCAAACAAACTATTAACAATAACACGCAGTAACAAAATAACATTAACTCAGTAAAAAAAACTACTTTATTACATTTTTTTTTACTTTTCACTTTTTTACTTTTTTGTAACTTATCAGAACCATAAACTTTCCAGACTTTTATTTTAGGGTCTTTCAAAATGCAATAGACAGTTTTCTGACAATCTAACATCTTTCAAGCCCCTTGTGTGTGAATTGTGTGCCTTAGACTGTGCCATGCTGTACTCTAAACTAATATTACACTAGCGTGAGGTAGTGAAGGAAGCAGTCCTTGATGCAGAAACCATGTTGGCCAGGACAGGGGGAACAGAAAAAACAGATGTTCCATTGTATTCTACATCTACTACAGACAAAACATCTTCTTTGGGATGATCTTTGGGTTGGGGTACCAGAGAGGACAACTGGAAAATGCCTCTTATTCAGCCTGCTAACTGCATCTGGATTTGGGCAACAGCATCTTCTGGATACAAAAGGGCCATGATGATGGCTTCATAAAATTTTAGTAAGGATCCACTTCTTCCAGTTGTTTTGTAAACTGCAAAAGCATATACAGCCAATTTAAATAAATAAATAGACACCTTTTTTGTACCAGGGTCAAACTCTGTGGGAAACTAAATACAGCTTCATCATTTGGTTGTTGCAGTCTACACTTTCCATATTGAGATTATACATGTGGACACAGAAAGGCTTTTAAACAATGCTGTGATGCAAATGAAATGCAAATTTGGACTGTCATATCTACATTAATGGAAATCAGGACGAATACATTCCATTTGTCCTACTTGTGAATAATACACCATTCTGTAAGCAGTCTTTCTTCCTTTTTCTAAGTTGGGTGTTAATGAGCCATTGAGGGAAGCCCTGGCAAATAGATCTCATGGTGCCATAACAGCCAATTCCAAAAGTGAATACGTGTCTAAAAAAGTGGCACGCTGATATAGAAATTATCCATATACAAATGGTACCCCTTCCGGAACAAGGTTGACACCAAGTCCCATACTATCTTGCCAATGCTCCCCATGTAGTCCTGGGATTTGGGGAGCTCCACTTCACTGTCTCTTCCCTCACAGACTCTAAATTTGTATTTGTAGCCCTTTGCTCTCTCACATAACTTATACATTTTAACCCAAGATCTGGCATGCTTGCTGGGGAAATACTGCTTGATTGCAAAACGGTCAGTGAAATATATGTTGTGGCATATACACCTGAAAATTTCTCTTGAAGAGGTAGTTTATGAGAGACCGAATTTTGTAGAGCTGATCATATTCAGGATCACCCCTAGGATGACAGTGTATTATCACTATAATATTTCTGTGCTTAAAGACTGCTTTGGTCCACAATCAAATGATACAGATCGTCTGTGAAAAACAGCTCAAAAAATCCAGAGGAGTTGTTAAATTTGCTGTTTCCACCTGAATTCCGGGTTGGGCTGTGAATTGAAGGATAACGTTTGCTGCTGAATATGGGGGCTGCCAATCAGGATTTGCAAGCACCTTCGGAAGGACGGACTTTCTGAACCTGTGCACAATGTCTTGGTGGCTGTAGGATGGTAGTAGTGCTAGCCACTTCACCAGTTTGAACTATATTTCTGGGAATTACTACATCCCTATGAGCTACGGCAGTCCTGGTGTGTAAAAGGCCAGGATGTACTAGGTCACTGGTGCTTGCCTGTCCACCAAAAAGTAGGGTAGCACTAGTACTGGAACTCTGCTGCATAGGAGAAAAATCATGCATTCCTAGCACTTCAGCTACCAGGGGTCGGGTACACCTGATCTTAACAGGGACCTCTTCTCAATTGTCAGAACTCCCTGTCAGTGTTCCGCTGTTTTCTACAGGTTTGATTCTGAGCTTGATTCTAACAGTGAGGCTTCCCCTTTACTCTTATCTGTCATATTAAGAACCATGTAGACCTCTTCACTAGTGTAATTTTCTTTGGACATTTTAGGCGCTAAATGTAAAGGTACCTAGTGCGACTAGCAGGACAAGGAGCTCCTGGCTGTCAAGGGCTGCTTAAACTGCTAGAAACAAAATTTACCTGCTAGTGCTAGCAGAGATCAGGCCTTATTCTGCTAATGCTGTGGATTTGTGTACAATGTGTTAGAGATGGCAGTGATCTACTGACACTTATTGGTGGGGAGGCAGAGGGGCCAAACACAAGTGCTGGCAGTTATTGGGGCTGATGCTGCTAACGCTGAATTTTTGGAACACTATACTAAGGGGGATACTAGTATAGTTCTGTTCATGATCAAATATATTCATCATTATACTAGTAATGTTGGTGATCAGTGACCTGTAGTGTGAGTGCGATAGTGTGCGGGCTGACCCTGGTTGGGAGGGACTGATCCTGATGCTATCTGAAGCTATCTAATGTTGAGAGCAATCAAAGGGTTAAATGTGCCTTACTAAGGCATGTAGGTGTATAGTGTGCTGGTTTTACTCACAGTATGTTTGTCTTCTCGTCCTGGACCAAAAATGGGTCCAGAAAGAGAAGAACCAGGTAGATTGAGTGCCTGTATTTACAAATACAAGCACAGTGGTGATCTATCATTATAAAAAATGATATAGCGAGCGCTACAAACAGGAATGTGTAAGCAGCTAGAACACCAAAAAAGGCAACCAACCAACCTTATAGTAATCAATAAAAAGAAAGGGATAGGTGCAGCGCTTAAATCAGAATACAAAAAGAGTACTCTATAAGATATATATGCATATAAGTCTCAATGCTTAAAACAATTTTAAACTAGATGCAAATGTGATACAATGGTGAATAGTGCGCTAATCCATAGAATATGTTAGAGCACGCATAAAGTCCTCATCCCAGATCAGTGGTTAGAGAGGTGAAGAATCCTATAAGCAGATAGAGTGCGCACTCACCAGAAGTGCGTATAAATAACGCATGTAGAGAAGTAAATCAGCAGAATATCTCCGGCATCAAAACTCTGGTCAGATCGCACTCCGTACCATCCTCTGTCTCACCGCGAAGAGCAGTAACCAGGGTTCATCAGACAATGTGGGCGTCAAAAGTACTCCTTAGTCCAGAATGCACTGTGGGAGGTGGTGCTCTCAGAGAGAGCCCAATAAAGGACGCCACATAGTGTGATGTTGTTTTGACTTAGGTTTATTAGTCACAAAATGGTGATCTATCATTGGCTGCAGGAGATCAGCAGGGTCCTGGGCAAAGTCATTGTTTGGGATCTGCTGACAAACTTGCAGCCGATGACAGTGGGGGTTACCGGGACCGCACAGGAGGACACAGAAGAATGCAGTAACATGCAGGTATGTCACTGTGCCTGTACAGGCCACTTGTCTGCAGCACATTGCGTGGTTAATATCAATTGCGGTTCATGGTACAACATAAGCAACATTACTGCAATGTAGCCAACAACTGTTTATCTGCTGTGAGTAACTAGAACCATTTAAACAAGTAGAAGATAATATATACGATATTCAGGTACATACTGTAGTTCTCACAGCATCTTACTTTTTCACTAGAAATATTGAAAATGAGCATATGACTACTTACAGAAATCTTTTAGAGTGTAACAATGGCATCATACATGTTTCTTTCATGACAGGTTTCTTTTGAGCTCTAACATGCATAAAAGTGGCCACCCGCCCAAGTCTATAACTGGCTTATGAAGCAAGGACACATAAACAGGCATCACATAGTGAAAAAAAGGGGGAGAGAACAATGTTCTTGGACAACTTGCCAGCCAGCTTGCTAACAACCGAATTAACCTGTCTAACAGTATGCGTTTATAACAGGGGTTTAGTTAGCACACATTTGCAAATACATACGTAAGCCACAGAGCCACGACACGGCACCCTGATCATCTGTGGTCCTAACTCTAAAATTTATGAGTCCCCATAGTAGAGGCACATGCATTTAATGGATAGATCAAGGGCAGGTGGACCTGAGGGAGCCACCCCTCTTAAAGGCAAAGGAGTGCACTGGACCCCAGCATGTAGCACAATGGCAACCAGGGCCCTAGTGCACCCACGTACCAAAAACTCAAACATGCATAAAAGTGGCCACCCGCCCAAGTCTATAACTGGCTTATGAAGCAAGGACACATAAACAGGCATCACATAGTGAAAAAAAGGGGGAGAGAACAATGTTCTTGGACAACTTGCCAGCCAGCTTGCTAACAACCGAATTAACCTGTCTAACAGTATGCGTTTATAACAGGGGTTTAGTTAGCACACATTTGCAAATACATACGTAAGCCACAGAGCCTGTTTATGTGTCCTTGCTTCATAAGCCAGTTATAGACTTGGGCGGGTGGCCACTTTTATGCATGTTTGAGTTTTTGGTACGTGGGTGCACTAGGGCCCTGGTTGCCATTGTGCTACATGCTGGGGTCCAGTGCACTCCTTTGCCTTTAAGAGGGGTGGCTCCCTCAGGTCCACCTGCCCTTGATCTATCCATTAAATGCATGTGCCTCTACTATGGGGACTCATAAATTTTAGAGTTAGGACCACAGATGATCAGGGTGCCGTGTCGTGGCTCTGTGGCTTACGTATGTATTTGCAAATGTGTGCTAACTAAACCCCTGTTATAAACGCATACTGTTAGACAGGTTAATTCGGTTGTTAGCAAGCTGGCTGGCAAGTTGTCCAAGAACATTGTTCTCTCCCCCTTTTTTTCATTCTTTTGAGCTCTACCTTTTGTTTGCAAGCATGTGATCCTATTTTATGGTAATTCTTTGGGCATTTTTTTATTTTAGAAATACAAAACAGCAAATATGCAAAGCAGTTAATCAACTCATCATCAAAGCTATGGAATATCAGAAATATGTTTTATGAATATTTGGGGCTAACATGGAGAATTAGGCTAAGAGAAAATTCCCTTGCAAAGTGAATAGGCTATTTGACTTAATCAATTATTTAATCAATCCCCTATCGCTGCAATGCAGAAAAGAGATAGACATATTCATTAAATGGCTTTGAAATAAGTCTATAAATGATAAACAAACTACCCAGAGACTGGCCCTAAAATGGTCTGGGACAGACTTGATGAGTGTTCTGGCTCGGAAGGAGCATTAGAAAGTACAGTGCCTTGAAAAACTATTCACATCCCCTTGAAATTTTCCACATTTTGTCATGTTACAACCAAAAACGTCTCATCAACTCTGACCAGCTTTTCTGTCCCTGTTGAAGAAAAGCATCAACACAACATGATGCTGCCACCATCATGTTTCACGGTGGGGATGGTGTGTTCAGGGTGATATGCAGTGTTAGTTTTCCACCACACACAGCGTTTTGCTTTTAGGCCAAAAAGTTCAATTTTGGTCTCATCCGACCAGAGCACCTTCTTCTACATGTTTGCTATGTCCAACACATGGCTTCTCACAAACTGCAAACAGGACTTCTTATAGCTTTCTTTCAACAATGGCTGTCTTTTTGCCACTCTTCCATAAAGGCCAGATTTGTGGAGTGCATGACTAATAAATGTCCTGTGGACAGATTCTCCCACCTGAGCTGTCGATCTCTGCAGCTCCTCCAGAGTTACCATGGGCCTCTTGGCTGCTTCTCTGATTAATGCTCTCCTTGTCCGACCTGTCAATTTAGGTGGACGGCTATGTCTTCGTAGGTTTACAGTTTTGCCATACTCTTTCCATTTTTTGGATGAAGGATTGAACAGTGCTCCGTGAGATGTTCAAAGCTTGGGATATTTTTTTAAAACCTACCCCTGCTTTAAACTTCTCCATAATTTTATCCCTGACTTGTCTGGTGTGTTCCTTGGCCTTCATGATGCTGTTTGTTCACTAATGTTCTCTAACAAACATTTGAGGGCTTCACAGAACAGCTGTATTCATACTGAGATTAAGTTACACACAGGAGGACTCTATTTACTAATGAGGTAACTTCTGATTAAAGGGGGCTGAATACAAATGCACACCACACTTTTCATATATTTATTTTTAAAGAATTTTGAAAAACATTTATTTTCCTTCCATTTCACAATTATGTGCCTTCATTTTTTCCAGCTATGCCTTGACTAGTCCATATAGCTCACAACTTCAGAGGTGTAACTATTATGGCTGGCATTGGTACCAAAAAGTTAGTTTGGCAGTATAATCTTCAGCAATCATATTTCATCATTTACACTGTGCAGCATGAAACCTTTGCTAGGAATTTTTAATGTATTGAAATCGGAAAACCTAATCCCACAGACGGTGCTCTAGGAATGCCTTAGAAATGTTTGATCAAGATGGCTGCTCAGAATTGTTGACCACTATAAAGAAATCAAACTATTCTTCACACCTATTGTTTTTATTGTTGTCAACAGAGAAAGAATAGTAGTTTTACCTTATACCAGTTGTGGAGTGTCATGCCTCCAGTATAAGGTAGAAAGTGGTTCTAACGGTTGAAGATTTTGTTTAATGTGCACCAGAGCAGCAGCTCTCCTGGCTCTTTCATTCCTCATTGGCTCAGAGACAGCAATGAAAGCCAGTGGCCTGCATGTGAAGGACAAACATCTGCAGGAGCCATTCATCATCTTTGAAATATGTTCATTGGAGAGGTTCAACTTTGTCTCTTCTTAATGGTAGCACCATTGGTAATGACTGGACTTTACTAGTACCATGCATCTGCCGCTAGCAGTCACTGAGTGTTTGTATGTAGTGCTACAGCCAAAGGAGATGCTCGTTAATATAGGTCCTCTGTTCTCTGTTACGACATTTAAGGCCTCAGCCCTTCTGACACACCAGGTTAATAGAGTGTGAGAGCAAACAACATTCAAAAAATTTTTAATGCTCAATGACAAGGCTATCTTGAATAAAGCACTAAGACTCAAAGAAAGAAAAGAAACATTGTATACCATCCCTTGGTAAAAGGGTGTAATAGGGTAAATATGAACCATCAATAATTATGGCTCCACAAATCAACTTACCAAGCAGTTAACAAAAAAGAGAGAGTGTGGGGCCTACAGGTTGAGGATGACTTAAATAAGGCTATAGAAAGTGGTGGAAAAAGATGTATTAGTTATAGCTAGATAGAAATCATTGCAAGGTATTGTTTATTGGGTAAGGAAAGGTTCTGTTGTGCATTTATAGTGTAGTTATAAGCAGTGTAGTTATAACAGAAAGCACTTGACCATTGAGCAGGAGTAAAAGAGCAATTAAAGTCAGATTCGGTACTGGCCAATCCTGAAGGGGCACAAGGTTTTGTCATGTCTTTTACCTGACAATCCCAGTTTCCAGTTTACAGGATACATTGGCAACAATTATAATTGGACCTCCAATCAGACGTGTTTTTTTTAAGGACATTTTAAAAAAAAGCAATGTGCAAAAGAGGGAGTTCTAAATTAAAGAAAAAAACTCTTTTTACTCTAATCAAAATAATAAAAATGGTCACCTGATTTAATCACATGCAATTCAACATGTGAAAAACCTGCCTGGTCTTTGCCTCCGAAATTGTGGCGTCTGTACTATATTTCCGGATTTTGTCTCAGAAATAATACACTATAAATTTTATTTCATGCTGAAACCCGCTTAGCATCTTCCTCTTCAGTTGAGGCCTAATAAAATGCTTATATAATGTTCAGCGAGTCTGTAAAATATTTCTGTCTGCCGTCTCTGAAATAATACTATCTCATGATAAAAACTCCTTTGTCTCCCCCTCTTACATTGCAGTCCAATCAAGCTGCCTACAGTACATATTGCCTAGACAGTGTACTATATGTGTAGCTGTTGTCCCTGAAATATGACATTTTAATTTTTATTTCAGGTTAAAAGTGCCTTATCTCTGAATTCTGTGTGTGCACTCTGTTTTTGGCATTTTAATAAACATTTAAGACAGCATGGTGTGGTACAGCAAAAAAGATCATAATCTATACTACGAAATAATTTGCAGTACATGCTGATCTATGTCTTCTCCCTCAGTTTCTTCATTGTAATGAGACATAGGGCATTTGAGTTAATTATTACTCAATTAATTATTATCCCAGGAGGATGATCTTGTTCCTCTGCTTTCCACTGCTTTCTGAATTTTTCCAGATCATCCAGATCTGTTGATATAAGGACTAATATTGCACCTCCTTATGTCTCTTGCTTTAACAGTATGCCTGTTAAAGCCCAGGGGATGAGTTAGCTGGTATCTCCTATGTTTGCTTTGGTAAATCCAAGAGTTTTATTTCTATGTTTTCTCTATAATATGGATACTTTCCTTACTTCAGCTGGAAGCGAGCCAGCATCTGACCCCAAGTACCATTAAGGACCAGGTCTCAGTTTTGGCTTTTTTCTTTAGAAACAAATACTATCCGTGATACTTTGTTATTTGCAGTAACCTACAGTTATTCAGGACAAGCTTTTGGGCTTCTTCAAGGTCCAAGCAGTACTGCTCCCTTGAAGGGATCAAGCCCCGAAAGCTTATCATGAAAGATTGTATCATGGGCGGTACTCAGTTGTTTCTGTCGCAAGTGCACTATCACCTCAAGCAAGATTATTTTCTTTCAGAGATTGTTGACTTCCCCCTTTTTAATTTGTACTTTCATTCATAGCATGTATTCATATGGCACCTCCAGTTAGATTCCAACCCCCCCCCAATCATGTGCTTTGAACTTAGTCCTATCAGATCTTCAAAAGCATTATATTGAGCCAATTTTGGGACTTTTCCCTGTCATTTCTGATGGCTTTCCTTGCAGTGATCACCTTGGCTAGAAGAGTCTTGAAAAGGCATTATTGTCTTGTAGGAAGACCTTTCTTGTTTCTCTATAAGGACAAGGTTGTTTTGAGACCTAGACCTGTTTTGTCTCTGCTTGTCATCTGAATAATGCCATTATGTTGCCCTCCTTATCCCCGGAGTCGGTTTACTTTAAGGGAATTTCTCTCCATTATATGGATGTTCTGTGGGCCTTTCAAGGCTTCTTTCAAGAAATCTACTACCCTGTTTGTAGAAAGGGGCACTGGAAGTTCAGCTTTTAGTTCTACTATCTCTCTTTGCATTGTCCATGCTTACAATTTGATAGATTCTAGCTTTCCTGTTCTTGAGCACTAGGACAATGAGGACCTCTGTCTCTAAGGGATTGTATGGCTGCTACCTAGTCTTTTGTTCACAGGTTTTTCAAATGCTACCGGGTGGATGGTTCAGGCTGTACTGATGCCAGTTTTGGCTGCAAGTTTGTACAAATGACTTGAGGAAATTGTCTTTAAGTTTTTCTTCTTTTTTGCGGGGCTGGTTGCCTGATGTTATGGTCGCCTGCATCCCCTATTGCAGACTCTTTTCAATTGTAAAAAGACACACACAGCTTGGCTCGTGAGTGAGCTTGCAGTTGTGCCCCCAGAGGAAATGGCTTCATATGGAAGCGAAGCAAGAAAAGGAGGATCTGGGCCACCTTGTGCAATACCACTGAAGAGAGTAGGTAAGTATAACATGTTTATTGTTTACAAAAATAGAAGACTTTACAGTCACTTTAAGGTGCACAGGTCCCTCCATTCAATTGCCATTCATTTTTTTTTTGTCTTTCTTTCATTCTGCATAGCTGGCATGTGAGAGGTTATAGCCACTGTGGGATGTCTTACCAAAATATTTTTGTGCATATTCTCCTGTAGCTGGTAGAATCATCCATCAAATAAGGATTCCCGTGTCCCTTAAAGGACTCAAAGAAAGGTATTTATATTAACACGCCCGGCCTATAGCAGATTGATGGCTGGGCGGGACACTCGCCTTTGTGACTGGGCGTCATATGATGTCCTGTCAAAACGAGCAGCTCAAATGGCCTCAGGGCCATGCAGCAGTGTGATCTGTCACCGGCTGTGTCCATGGGACACAGCAGATGACATATCACTACACAGGTCCGTTGCCAATGTCTTGTGACCGTTGTGACCAATCACAGCAGATCGCATGTCAATTGTATACAATGGAGGGCTTCCTGTCATGCCACCCATTATATACAATTATGTTGTTAGTTGTGACTGGTCAAGGCAGTCACATGATATAGACAGGGCCAATCACAGCCCATTTGTATCATCTGTATCAGTTTCATTCAGTAACAATGATTGCAAATATCAATGAAATACATTGGTATTAGCAATCATAAGGCATTACAAAACAAAAAAAAAATCCTGATCACTTGCTCAGAGTAGTTCATTGTTACTATGGTAACATTGTATTGCTTTGGTCACAGTTTGCTGAAAAATAAAATAGTAAAAAAAAGAAAAAATTTACTAAAAAATAAAAAAAACAATAGAAACATTTAAAAAAAAATACAAATTCAATTATTATTATTATTATTTTTACCAAAGAGATGTAGCAGAATACACTTTGACCTAAATTTATGAAGAAATGTTATTTATTTGCAAAATTTTATAACAGAAAAGTGTGGGTTTCTTTTCAAAAGTTTCAGGTGTTTTTTGTTTTATTTAGCAAAAAAATAGAAAAAAACTCAGTGGTGATTAAATACCACCAAAAGAAAGCTCTATTTATGTGAAAAAAATGCTAAAAATTTCATAAGGGTACAGTGTTACATGATCACGCAATTGTCATTCAAAGTGCGACAGTGCTGAAAGATGAAAATTGGCCTGGTAAGGAAGGTTGGTATACATTAAGCGCCAGGTATTAAAGTGGTTAAATACAAAAATCCAAATATATAGCCTTAACTGTCTGCCAAGATGAAGTAGTAGCTCTTTGTAAATAAACACTTGTGGGTTTCATAGTCTGTAAACTGAAGTAAGATAAATATCAATATACCCAAATTATTTGTTTTTGCTTATATTTTCAAATTATTATAAGGCAATACACTCACATAAATGCTTTTCAACAAACAAACGAAAATTCAACCAAAAGCAAAATTCAATTATTCTGAATGCATTTTTAGCTGACGTATTATAACTTGCAAATTAAATCATTCACACACCTCAATCAACCCAAATAAAACATCCAGTATTACATGTAGCTTTGTTATTTGATTATTACATCCCAGAAGATACACACCCCTAACATAACTCCTAGGTCTATAATTTATAATCGTCATGCATGTTAGTGTACGTCAATCGGTCACAAAACTGACTTTACATTCTAAATTAGTCATGGCATGTACAAAACACATTTCTATTTATATAGACATTAATCTAGCAAATCCAGCTCTAGCCCTTGCTGTAAAAAAGATTGTACACATCATATCACTGTATTTGACAATTATGTACAGGTTTGAAAAGAGGTACAGACAAAATTATATATAATATACTTAGAGAATTTTTTACCCCTGGTTCACATATGTGTGTTCCTGCGGTCCGTGTTTTGCATGGGCACAAGAGCCCATTCATTTGACACGCAGGGAACTCGCCTGTGAGTCCGCATTCTTCTGTGCGGGTGGTGCAGTTGCACGGATTTTTGTGCGGATCCGCAGCGGCACCGTCCGCACAGATCTGAGCCAAGCCTTAATACATATACTAATGTCATAACTGGAATTGCAGAATGTTACAGTATCACTGCAAAAACAAGTGAAGTAATCAGTAGCTCTAATCAAGTTTGCTATGAATAGGGCCAATTTTGCAAGTGATGCTCCTGATTGGAAATCAAGTAGAGGTTTTCTAACTTGCAGGAAAAATTCCTTGAGGGCTTGTTCACAACAGAAAACCGTCATTCTTTGTGCTTTTCCCAAACCATGTTCATAACGCACTGGGTGTGGGATCCGCAGATCACAAATGCAGTGTCTTTGCTTGCATTTGCACAGGAATCACACAGGAACGCAGTTATACGGTAGCTATGTAAACTTCTGTACTAGTGATTAAAGCCATTTTGTTTCCTTAAAACAATACTAAACTCCAAAATAAAAATGTAATTTCCTATAGATTACCAATCCTTAAAGTGATTCTAAAGGCTTTTTTTTAACCACTTGCACTCCAGAGGATTTACCCCCTTCCTGACCAGGCCATTTTTTGCGAAATGGCGCTGAGTTACTTTAATTGACAATTGCGCGATCATGCAATGCTGCACCCAAGTAAAATTTACGTCCTTTTTTTTCCCACGAATAGAGCATTCTTTTGGTGGTATTTGATCACCTGTGCGTTTTTATTTTTTACACTATAAACAAAAAAGTCCGATGAGTTTGAAAAAAAACACCAATATTTTGGACTTTTTGCTATTAAACAGGTCCAGTAAAGAAATAAAAAAAAATTAATTTCATCATACATTTAGACCAAAATGTATTCTGTGACATGTCTTTGCTAAAAAAAATCCCAACACGTGTAAATTAATTGGTTTACGTGAAAGTCATAGAGCTTACAAATGGCGGTATATGTACTGGAATTTTTTTCTTTTTTGCTAGTAATGGCAGCAATCGGCAACTTATTGCGGGACTGCGGTGGGCATTCTGACACTGGGGGGAACTGACTTGGTGTCACTGACATCACCAGTGACACTAATACAGTGATCAGTGCTAATAAAAAGCACTGACACTGTACTAATGGCACTGAGCAGGAAGGGGTTAACATATGGGGCGATCAAAGGGTTAACTGTGTGATTTTTTTTTTACAGTGTTCTGTGTGTGTGTTTTACACTGTAAGCATACTGTTTTGCATGGCTCTGCTATGCATCAGCTGACAGAGGAGAGATCCGTGTTTATACACAGGTCTCTCCTCTGTCGGTAATGCTCAGAGATCGTCAGGTGCCGGTGGGGAATCACCAGCTGGGACCCGGTGATTGACAGCCAAGGCTGCGAATGGTGGCTCGGATAGGGCATGCTTGGCGCATGCGTGCCCCCTACCCAGAACTGAAAAATCATGTATATATACATGATTTTGTGCACCTGTGCAGTATTTCTGCCATAGGGCAGCGCGGAAGCGGTTAAAGAAAAAATAACAAATATGTCTACACTTACCTGCTGTTTGTAGTGGTTTTACACAGAGCAGCCCAGATCCTCCTCTTCCTGGGTGCCCCACAGGCTCTCCTGGCCCCTCCCTCCTGTCGGGTGCCCCCACAGCAAGCAGCTAGACACACGGAGCACCGCGTATCCATTCACACATGGAGCGTCAACTTGGTCCCTCCATCTCTCTCTTCTCATTGGCTCTCTGGCTCCCAATGGCTACCGCTTCTGTCTCAGCTAATGAGGAGAAGGAGTCCCGGGATAGCTGAGACTCCAGTGCACATCTCTGGATCGAGAGGAGGCTTAGGTGAGTATTAGGGGGGCTAGGGGGATGCTGCACAAAAAACCTTAGTCCTTTAGAACCACTTTAAATATGATGGCTGCATCAGCATTCTTTTTTAGGCTTTTTTTTTCATTCATTTCATTCAGTGATCTAGCCACACTTCCTGTATTAGGGTGGCTCATCTATTTATGGAGGAGCAACAGTGTCACTCTTGGAAAGCAGCACTGTCTGGAGAAGGTTATCTTAGATGGACTAGTAGAATTAAATAGATTTTACCTAAGTGACTAACAAATTAAAGTATAGATAATTCCTCTCCTTGTAAAATAATCCATTCAGATTAAAATAGAAATGAGAGGCAAAACATTTTGGGTATAGATATAAGTACACATTTGTAAACACCATTTTTCCCTTTTTTTTTAAGTGATCACTTACCCTCTGTCCTCAGCTGCATAACAGCTGGAGGAGGAAAAAGAGGAGCACTGTGAACCTCCCAGTGAATAGCTGTGGGGGCGGGAGTCAGGTGTGTCAGCAGAAGTCTGATCATTGGAGGAGTGCACATTGAGTTCCCAGCTCAGGCCGAGAACTGACCACGCTGTGCTCTCATGCTTAGAGTGGTCAGGTTTTAACAGGAAAGCAAATGGACTGGCAGGAACACTGCATATCAGGAATATGAACTTTTGGGTTTACATACGCTCTAAAACCTAACTTCAGCTATCACTTTGTAACGCAGCTACAGAAACATTTATTCTGCCTTTTGGAAAAGGGTTTATATAGATGAATAAAAGCTGACCATTGCAAGCACTCCTGTCCGTGTTATATACACTGCTCAAAAAAATTAAAGGAACACTTTGAAAACACATCAAATCTCAAAGAGGAAAATACGCTGGATATCTATACTGATATGGACTGGGCAATATGTTAGGAACGTAAGGATGCCCCATAGTTTGATGGAAATGAAAATGATCAACCTACAGAGGACTGAATTCAAAGACACACCGAAAATCAAAGTGAAAAAATGATGCAGTAGGCTAGACCATTTTGCTGAAATTTCATTGCAGCAATTCAAAATGGTACTCAGTAGTTTGTTTGGCCCCCATGTGCTTCTATGCATGCCTGACAATGTCGGGGCATGCTCCTAATGAGACGACGGATGGTGTTCTGGGGTATTTCCTCCAAGTCTGACAATGGGTCCAAGGATATCATCCTGATACCTAATGGTAATCAGGGTGCCATTGTGTAGCCTGTAGAGGTCTGTGCATCCCTCCATGGATATGCCTCCCCAGACCATCACTTACCAAAATGGTCATGCTGAATGATGCCACAGGCAGCATAATATTCTCCACGGCTTTTCCAGATACTTTCACGTCTGTCACATGTGCTCAGGGTGAACTTGCTCTCATCTGTGAAAAGCACAGGGCGCAAGTGTCGGACCTGCAAATTCTGGTGTTCAATGGCAAATGCCAATTGAGCACTATGGTGATGGGCAGTGAGCACAGGGCCCACTAGAGCACATCAGACCCTCAGGCCACCCTCATGAAGCCTGTTTCTGGTTGTTTGGTCAGAGACATTCACACCAGTGGCCTGCTGGAGGTCATTTTGTAGGGCTCTGGCAGTGCTCATCCTTTAATCATTAACAATAACATATAAAGCCATTTATAACTCTGCCCCAAATTACATCAACGATCTTGTCTCTAAATATCACCCAAACCGTACTATCCGCTCCTCGCAAGACCTCCTGCTCTCTAGCTCCCTTGTCTCCTCCTCCCATGCTTGTCTCCAGGACTTTTCCAGAGCTTCCCCCATCCTCTGGAACTCTCTACCCCAATTTATCAGACTATCGCCTACTCTGCTCACTTTTAGGCGATCTCTGAAAACCTATCTCTTCAGGGAAGTCTATCCTGCTCAGCTAATAATGGAATCTTCTACTCTTACAACCAGTCCATCCCCCACAGTTACTAACTTTTGTACCACTAGCCCCTCCCTCCTAGATTGTAAGCTCCAAGGAGCAGGGCCCTCCTTTCCCTCTTGTGTTGAACTGTATTGTTGCTGTATTGTCTCCCGTTATATTGTAAAGCGCTGAACAAACTGTTGGCGCTATATAAATCCTGTATAATAATAATAATAATCCTGTTTTTCCTTCCTCAAAGGAGCAGATACCAATCCTGCTTATGGGTTAATGACCCTCTACGTTCCTGTCCAGCTCTCCTATAATCTCCTGGAATCTCCTCCATGCTCTTGAGACTGTGCTGGGAGACACAACAAACCTTCTAGCAAGAGCATGTATTGACGTGTTATCCTGGAGGAGTTAGACTGCTACCAGTAGTGACACTGACCCTAGCCAAATGCAAACGTAGTGAAAAATAGCCATAATAGATGAGTAGGGAAAAAAATTGCAGTGGCCCCCAACAGTAAAACCATTTCTGTTTTGGGGGTTGTCTCATTCTTACCCATCTTGTGTACCTGTTGTTAATTTCAATAACACCAAAGCAGCTGGAATTGATTAACAACCCCCTCTGCTATTTAACTGACCAGATCAATATTCCAGGAGTTTAATTGACTTGATACTATACTCTGATTGAAAGTGTTCCTTTAATTTTTTTGAGCAGTGTAGTTTGTCTCAACCCTCTAACTTCCACGTTTGCTGTCCAGTTTTTCCTGTTAAAGAAAAATGAAAAATAACAGCAGGATTAGCTGGTGAAAAAAACTACAATTATACGGGGAATATGTAGGCTGCCACTGCAGGTCTTCTGAAAATGATGGTTACTTTGCTGATTTAAAATGTGAAGTTACAGACAAGGAACAAGCATGTGGCAAATATAAGTCAGTGAATTTAAAGCAAAGGCATGTCAGCAAGTGATTTTTTTTTATTCTTTATTTTTGGTGGGCAACAGAAACAATTAGGATATCCAAAGACCATACGCAATAAGCAAAGCAGTGAAAGCAGTGAAAGGCATAGTATAACAATGACCCATATCCGTTTTATTGTCTATATCGTTAAGTAGCTTGAAGACAGTAGCTCTACTGATAAAAAAAAAAAAAAAAAAAAAATATATAATATAGTATAAGTATAAAATATATATATAAGGGAGTTGCCTGTGGGGGAGATAGAAAAAGACTAACTTCACTGGATACTCAAAAATGTTGAAACAAAGCTATAAGTTGAAATAAGAGGTTAGAGAACAAAGAGAAAGGAAGGGAAAGTAGAAAAAGAAAAAAAAAAGTCCTCCTCTCCCTCACCCCCGGTTCTCATATATGCGATCGTGCGGGCTGCTTTTTGCACGGGCACGAGAGCCCATTCATTTGAATGGACTCCCGTGCCTGTGACACGCAGGGAAGATGTCCCTGCACTTCTTTGGAAAACGCAGCCTGCACAGAAACCTTGGTTCCCAGTATGGTTGCGTTTTTCAGTGAGGGCGGCGTGCCATTAGAACTAATGGCACCCGCCCATGGGTCCGCATTTCCCGGGTAGTGCGGCTGCACGGATTTTTGTGCAGATCCACAGCGGCACCACGCACACAGATGTGAACCTAGGTTAGTCCTCCACTCGGAAGGGATCGGTACCCAGTAATTTCTTGTTGAGAACTGGAGTCCCATAAAACCATGTCTTTCAAAAACAATCCTCTTGTTTTCAAACAAGACAAGGTGGGGTCTTCCATGGTCTGTATGTCATTTGCTGAATTGATCCATTGGGTGATCGAGCGGGTGAGTTTGGTCTTCCAATTAGATGGAAAACAGGACCTGGCAGTATTTAAAAGATGGATTGCTAGAGATTTGAGAGATTTTTGGACCATAAAAGGTGGATCTTCAAACATGCCCAAAATATGTGGAAAATTGTACTCTGTTAATCTCCACATTTCCAACAGGTAGGGGGCACATCTGGGAACATCTTATGAAATTTTTTTGGTACCCTATATCTGGTTAAAATTTTACAACCTGATTTCTGAAGCCTAGAATGTATGGAAGACTTATGGGCCTAGAAGATATGCAAAACTTATGGGCTAAGGGGTATTGGTGACATCGACTGTGTTTACACCAGTCCAAAATTCTGGCTAGGTGGATGGCCTGATGATAGCAGACTGGGTCTGGGAAACTGCATACCATTGCATAGTTTAGAATAACTGAGAGTACTCACTTTTAGTCTGGGGTGCACTTTGCCCATAGAAACATGGAGTGATCTAGCATTTATAAGTTATTGGCAATGGTGGCTGATATTTGTCATGAAAGGTATAACTCCCCTCTGTTTTACTCAAAATTGAGGTAATCTTAAAGTGTCTCCACACTTATAATTGATAAAAGTAATAGTGATGTCTTGCAGCAGGTAAAGATTGTATGCTAATACGCACTTTTTGAAGGTTATCATTTGGATAAAACAAGGTATGTCCTCATCATCCATATCACAGTGATTGGTGATTGGACATTCAGACACAAAGCACTGCAATGTGGGAGGTAGGGGAGTGTACACATGTGTCGAATGTTTGAAAGTAGCAGGATGTGCAGGGTGATGGTGATAGGGTGTGGAAAGGGGTCATTTTAAAGTTACCATAGACCTCAAACAATGGTTGAGCATTTTTAGGATTGGGGAAAACCTGGGGCACCTTGGGGAATTGCAAGCAGAAGAATCATACAACCCGCTTATGGTGGGTGGGACTACACTGAGCTCGCAATGGGAGGCTCTTAAAGGGCATTGTTAGGTAGACTTTGTTCCTACCCACATTACATACTCATGGAACACATATACTACAGCCTCATACCAATTAAATATATTTTAAATATTTTAAAATATGTGGGTGTAAACTAGCGGTTTTTATTTCTGTCTATGTTCCTGCTGGAGAGACTCACCATCTCTTTATATACTGGTGACCATTGTATAAAAGACTGAAAGTGATGGAAAATCCAACATCTTACAGTTGTCACTAGAACTGGTCTTTTCTGGTGGCAACTGTCTAAATAAGGACCTTATTGGTATTGTCTAAACAAGGACTTCTCCTAGTCCTTTCATCTCACTTTCTCTTCCTTCTCCATGACAGGAAATAAAGAGAAATCTTTCCAATGTGACACAGACCACAACAATAAATTGACAGGGGTTATTACCCATCCTATATAATGCAGGGGTCAGCTGTATGTAATGTACATATGTAACTTACAGCCTGCAGAGTGTAGCTGTCAAAAGTATTTAAAGTATAGATCAGTATACAGACTGCAGTGGTCAGAAGTATGTTACAATAGAGTCTACCATACATAATCCAGTGGCCATAATTATGTAAAATTATGTAAAATAGGATAATAAAGTTTGCCATAGATATATTTTTTGTTGATTCAGCAGAAAGTGGATGGAAGAATTCCCCCCACTAGGACAATCCCCCACACACACTTGTAATCTGACAGCAGGATCAGGTGCTGTCAGAATACACTGATCAGTGACTGTTGCAAAAGGTTTTCCAACTTCTGTTAAACAAGGATGGCCACACACTGATCAAAATTTGAGACCCTGCATGTCTCAATAAACAGAACCTGTCACTTAAAAGTAATTTTTTTTATTGCAAAAAAAATGAAGTTACACCCAAGCACATAATATGCCCCTCGAAAATGTTGAATGCCCCCACCCCCACATATATGCACTTACGAACGTAAAAGCACACATCAGGGCACCTATGCTTGAAAACATTGATTGCGATACACATGTTACATATTTTCAACGCACGCTGAAGTGAGAGCAATAATTGTAGCACAAGACCTGCTCCGTGATGCTAAACTGATGACCTATAGGGGCTTTTGAAGCATCGCCTATAGAGAATACAGGATACTGAAGTTTAAGGTTTGGCATGTTGGGTATCTATTTACTCAGCCCAACCTTGTCTTTTATATTTTACAAAAAATGTGGGTAAATGAGTGCATTTTGTTTGCCCTAAAATTCACTTTAGTGTTCTTTTTAATGAAATTTTGCGTTTCCTAGACTTTTGCAGTAATATTGTTTGATATAAAAAATTGGAACTATCACTATTTTATTCTCTAGGGTGTCTGCTTTCAGAAAATATATAATGTTTTGGGGGGTTTGTGTAATCTTCAGGTCTAAAATGATTATTTTAAATGTGCAAAAAATGCAAAAACGAAAGGGTTATTGCCATATATGCAGCTCTATGTAAACAATCTTCTGTGCCGAGAGTGTGCAGCCTGCGCACTCCAGGCACAGTTACACATACTGGTGATCAAGAGCTTTATGATCCTGTGACTATTGATTGCCAATCACATTGGTCACATGATCGGAATGCCTGCCTCCGCTTCCCAGTGATTATTATTATTATTATTAATATACAGTATTTATATAGCGCCAAAGGGTTTGCTCAGTGCTGTACAATAGCAAGGGGGACAGGACATGAGACAATACAGTAACAATACAATACACGAGGGGTTCGAGGGCCCTGCTCTTTCGAGCTTACAATCTAGGAGGGAGGGGATAGTGGTACAGGTGGAAGTGGCTGTGGGGGATGGAGTGGTGGGAGAAGTGGAGGAGATCGGTTGTTAGGTGAGGGTGGGGTAGGCTTCCCTGAAGAGATGGGTTTTCAGGGTGCGCCTAAAGGTGAGGAGGGTAGGTGACAGTCTGATGGATTGGAGTAGGGAGTTCCAGAGGATGGGGGAAGTCCTGGAGAAGTCCTGCAGTCGGGCGTGGGAGGAGGAGACCAGGGAGCTAGAGTAGGAAGTCCTGTGAGGAGCGAAGGGCATGGGTAGGGTGGTATTTGGGTATCACAGTGGTCGGCAAGCCGTGGCTCGCGAGCCACATGCGGCTCTTTACACGCTTTAATGCGGCTCTTGTGTGCCGGGCGCCTGCTCCCCTCCCTCCTCTCGGGCAGCAGGGACTCTGCAGCGTGATCCAAAAAAAAAACAGCCAGGGCAGTGCGCTCAAATGCAATGATTGGCCAGTCTCGCTGCCACTCACATCCTGATAGCCAGTGATTGGCTGTCAGGATGTGTGTAGGCGGGGCAGCGTGACGAACGTGAGAGGAGCTAGGCTCCTCTCACAGTCCGCCCTGAAGACCGGAACGGCGCGGGAACACGGCGAGAGGAACGCGTGGAGCAAAGGTAAGTGAATTGACACAGGGGGGACTTGGCTTACTACTTGCTACTTACTTACTACTACTATATGAGGGATGAATTAATATGGGGGATGAATTACTATAGGGGGGGTGAATTATTATGGGGGATGAATTACTATAGGGGGGATGAATTACTATATGGGGGATGAATTACTATATGGGGGATGAATTACTATATGGGGGATGAATTACTATGGGGGATGAATTACTATGGGGGATAAATTACTATGGGGGATGAATTACTATGGGGGATGAATTACTATATGGGGGATGAATTACTATATGGGGGATGAATTACTATATGGGGGATGAATTACTATATGGGGGATGAATTACTATATGGGGGATGAATTACTATATGGGGGATGAATTACTATATGGGGGATGAATTACTATGGGGGATGAATTACTATAAAAACTTATTGAAACTAAAAACAGTGTACCATCCTATGTATTTTCAGTTTTAAAAATGTGGCTCTCAAAATAAATTTCAATCGTGGTTTTGGCGAGATTTGGCTCAGTTGAAAAAAAATGTTGCCCACCACGGGGGTATCAGGTCAGTTAGGTAGTTTGGGGCGGCGTTGTCAATGGATTTGTAGGTCAGAGTTAGTAATTTGAATTTGATGCACTGGGCAATCGGGAGCCAGTGAAAGGATTGGCAGAGGGGGGTGGCAGATGTGGAGCGGTTGGTGAGGTGGATGAGTCTCGCCGCTGAGTTCTGGATAGACTGGAGTGGGGATAGTGTTTGTTTGGGTAGGCCAGTGAGAAGGGAGTTGCAGTAGTCCAGGCGTGAGATAATGAGGGAGTGTACGAGTTGTTTAGTAGTGTCTGGGGTGAGGAATGTACGTATCTTGGAGATGTTGCGGAGGTGGAGCCTGCATGACTTTGATAGTGATTGGACATGAGGTTGGAAGGAAAGGTTTGAGTCCAGGGTGACACCCAGGACTTTGGCGTGTGGGGTGGGATTGATGGTGGCGTTGCTAGTCATGATGGAGAGGATGAGGGGGGGGGGGCGCAGGCTGGGGGGAAAACCAGGAGCTCGGTTCTGGACAGGTTTAACTTGAGGAAATGGAGCAACATCCAGTCTGATATGTCGTTCAGGAGGTGGGCGATGCGGGCGGAGAGAGGGGGTGAGGTGAGGGGTGGAGAGGTAAATTTGTGTGTTGTCGGCATAGAGGTGATAGTTGAAGCTGTGGGAGAGTATCAGTTTGCCAAGGGAGGAGGTGTAGATGGAGAAGAGGAGGGGGTCTGAGGACGGAGCCTTGGGGGACTCCAACAGAGAGGGGGAGAGAGGGGGAGGTGGCAGCGTTATAGGTATCGCTGAAGGAGCGTTGGGATAGGTAGGAGGAGAACCAGGAGAGAGCAGTGTCCCTGATGCCAAAGGAGTGCAGTTTGGTAAGGAGGAGGGGGTGGTTGACTGTGTCGAAGGCCGCGGAGAGGTCGAGGAGCAGGAGGACTGAGTAATGGCCATTAGCTTTGGCGGTTAGCAGGTAGTTAGTGATTTTAAGTAGGGCGGTTTCAGTGAACTGTAGGGCACGGAAGCCAGACTGTAGTGGATAAAGGAGGTTGTTATCAGTGAGGTGGGCGCTTAGGTGATTGTAGGCCAAGGGCTCAAGGAGCTTGGAAGTGAGTGGTAGCAGGGAGATGGGTCGTTTAGGTCAGTGGGGTTAGGGAGGGTTTTTTGAGTATGGGGGTGATGTGTGCGTGCTTTAGTGGGGAGGGGAATGTGCCAGTAGAGAGGGAGAGATTGAAGATGTGGATGATTAGAACCTCTTAAAGGGCCAGGAGGAAGCAGTGGAAAGGGGTTAAAAAAGATAGTGCTTAATTAAGTGTATTTATTATTTCTCTGACATTGTCTATAGCTGACCACTGTCGTCATGATGTGCTGTTTCTCAAACAAGATATGATCTTTCACTTTTAAGCCCCCTGTAGATGTGTGATGTTTTTGGGAACATGGGCGGCGTGGAACATGGGCAGCACAGTGTCTACATGGTTAGCCTGGCAGTACTAGGGTCGCCGGTACTTCCGCCTGGCAGTACTAGGGTCACCGGTTCAAATCCCAACCACGGCACCACCTGCCTGGAGTTTGCATGTTCTCCCTGTGCCTGCGTGAGTTCCCTCCGGGTACTCCAGTTTCCTCCCACACTCCAAAGACATGCTGGTAGGTTAATTGGCTCCTGTCTAAATTGGCCCTAGTATGTGTATGTATGAATGTGAGTTAGGGACCTTAGATTGTACACCCCTTGAGGGTTAGGGACTGATGTGAATGTACAATACTGTATATATGTAAAGCGCTGCGTAAATTGACGGCACTATATAAGTACCTGAAATAAATAAATAAGCAACTCCATTGTCTTACAGTTAACAAAAATATAGGCTTTTAAAGCTGAACTCCAGGACAACAGCTGAATAAAATAGAATTAACAAACTCAAATTAAAAAATAACCTTTATTATTGTCAAAGTGTAAGCAAATAAGGCCCTTCCAATTTAACACTATAACAGGAGAGAAACACCACTGAAAAGTTTACATCTTTCTGTCACCATGTTTGCCAGCATGAGGCCAATTATGCACATGGAGAAAAAGCAAGGAGTGTATATTTACTCCAAATTTTTACCCAAATCATGCATATGTTCCAAAATAGAGCCACAGAAGTGGCACAGGATGACCAGATAGCCACGACATAACTGCTCTTATAAAATATTACAACAAAAGCTGAAGCTTAAGAATTTTTAATAATCATATCCATGTGAAATCATTATCACCATTTGGTAAAAAACATTACATTAATCTCAATTCTATTGTATATCCTCAGTCAAATATTTGACCCTGTCAAATATTATAAGATATACTGAAAAAATGTCAGCTCCCCGCAAGAGAATGACCTGTATGTTCTTCATTTTTCATTTAATTTTCAATAGCAATGCAATGTAATATGTTCACAAGTAAAATAAGTATAAAGAACACTTTACAAATAGGACACATGGATTATTTTCAGACAAAAGAAACTGCTTAGAAAATGAATCACATCATAAAACAAACTCAATCACACCAAACCAATCATGCTAGTTCAGAAATAGAATATAATTTAAATTCCTAATTACTATAACTATCAGCCTTAAAGTATAAACCTGAAAGTTAATAAAAATTAACACCCATACGTGACTGCTCATGGTAGAATTCCATTGGCTAGCAAAAGGATCTGGAATGCAGATGAATAATTTGGGATTGGAATGAACTTTGTATATAAACAGGATCTAAACCAAATGGTTAAGCATTCTGAGAAAACTTCTCTTGGCACAATACATCAAGTAGAACAATCATGGCAACAAAGGGAGGAAAAGGTGAGTAGAATATTTGATTTGTTAAATGCATTTAGCAAAATTTTATTAAAAATATTTTTGGGTGAGGATGAAGGATAGTCCACCCCATCAGAGGAGATGTGTTAGTGACGTATAACTAGGGAAACCAGGCCGGATGGCCAACAGCAATTGTAGCATGTGTAAGGTGCTTTCTAATACATTTCTAATACATTTCTAATATTTTTGCATTGACTGGGCACATCTGTTTACATATAAATAAATAAACAAACTGCTTAGAAAAATTAGCTTAATTGGACTAAACAGAATATATCAATATGTAAGGCTGAATAAGTGACATTTCCAACAAGGCACTGTGGTTTTTGTGTTTACAATAACAATAACATCCAGCATACATGGAAGCATGTGCATTCATAGTGGCACAGCTTGTTGCATGTGGTCCAAAGCAGTGAAATGATGTCCTAAGCAGATGGAAATTGTGCATTATAGGGATAGTAAGCTGAACAAAGGGTGGGAGTGCATGTAGGCTCTTAGAAACATTACACCAGCAGTGATGGTAGAGAAGTGGTGTTTAGATTTATCTAAGATAACAAAATGCAGAATATATGACAAAGGATAAATGTGTAAAAAAATGTATTTGCATTGTACTAAGAACTACTGTTACAAGAATTATGGACATAAAAAACATTTTTTGCACAAAAATGCCTAATGAGAGAAAACCATTATGGTAGTTATATATTTGAGCTGTTGGCAGACCACAAATTATTCATCAGTTGTCCTGAAATTTGATTAGAGATGCACTTTAGGGGTTTTGCTGGGTGACAGTGTGGATACCCCAAATCTGTGTGCTATACTTTTAAAGGCAGATATGTCATTTTATAGTATGTAATACAAAGGTGGGATATGTTTTTTTCTTATTTTTCTATTGCTTCTTTAATAAAGAGTCTTTTTAAGATATTTTGACTTGAGGAGTGCAATTTTCCCTATAATTTTAGTCTTAAGGGTTGCAGTTTTTAATATTTTCATAAATTTGAGAAAAAATAATAAAACTAACTTTTGAAATTGCATTAAGGTGATTGCAAACCCATATTTCTTTAATAACAAACATGTCTTACGTACCTGCCTGCTGCAATGGTTTTGTACAGAGCAGCCCAGATCCTCCTGGGTCCTCCCCTCTGCCGAGTGTCCACCATAGGAAGCAGCTTGTTATAAGGGCACCTGTGGGGGCTCGCTCCTGAACTGACACACACAGCTCAGCAAGGCTCAGCTCTGCCCCCACTCCCTCCTCACTGGCTGTGATTGACAGCAATGGGAACCAATGGCTGCTTCTGCTGTCTCTGAGCCTACGAAGAGGGAGAGAGCCAAGAGAGCTGCTGTACTCATTCACAGAACTGGATCAAGATCGGGCACAGGTAAGTATAAGCAGGGGCTGGGTGAAAACTGCACTCAAACGTTTTTTACCTTATTGCAGAGAATGCATTAAGGTAAAAAAAACCTTCAGACTTTAGAACCACTTTAAGATATTAATACTTGTATGAGATTTTAGCGACTGAGTTTAGATATAATTTAAATATGACACAAAACATTGCAACTACATTAAATTATTGAAGATAAAGCAATTGTTTTGGTACCTCTTAACCCATGAACTGAATTTTATTAAAGTTCTCATATTGTGGGTCTTATAATGTTTTCACTTTTTTCACAGGTTCTGGTGCACCTGCACAACAGTGCCAAGCAAGCCAAGGTATGAACTAAATGTTTTCCAATGAAAGCCTTAAAAGCAGAAATATATTAAAACTCAGTTTACATGTTGGCAGAATATCTCAGTTTTATAAAGCCAGCACTCTTCTGTAAAACCATCCTTATGAGTTGTGGACCATTCTACTAATTCTTTATTGACATTCTGAAAAAACAGGCTGAAAGAGTTCAGCTCAGTGGAAACCAGTGGGAGCCACTTCTTTCCACTACATAGGTACAGATCACGCCCTTCTTGCATGACAGGTCTTTCAGTGTTTACTCTTCTCTGTCTCAATCCAAAGCCATGTGGTGTCATTTCACTTCCTCTTATGCAATGGATACACTGATTTTTGCCCCCATGAGAAAGGAAGATAATTCTTCTTTCCATTTGAAAAGGTTAGTGACAGGGACAAGGTAAAATTTGTAAAGTCAGCTATATGTCATAGTAAGCCACGGCCAGGATTTTGCTTTGTCATATGTAGTTAGGATCCTTCCTCAATCGAGTCTTAATGCAATTCATAACTCAATAAATTATGAGGAATTTATGAGAAAAATAAAGTAGGAAGGAGTTTAATTTTTGAAAGTTCACAAATAATACTCATAAAACGAGCATAAATATAACCTAATAAAGGTTTTTACCTTTCACTACTCTTTAGAAAACTAAGGGAAAAAGTTCTGGATCTACATATACATATACACAATAGCAATACTGCGTGTTCCATTAGCTCTGTGTTTCTCAACTCCAGTTCTCATGGACCCCCAACAGGTCATGTTTTCAGGATTTCCCTCAGATGAAACAGCTGTGGTAATTACTAAGGCAGTGAAACTGATCAAATCACCTGTGCAAAATAATGGAAATCCTGAAAACATGACCTGTTGGGGGTCCATGAGGACTGGAGTTGAGAAACACTGCATTAGCTAAATATTGTACAAGTCAAATCTAAACCTCTTAAGCTTCATTCACACTTGTGTGACTCCAAAGTTGCGAGACTTTGGAGTGTCAATTTGGTGCACGTTTGATGCAACTTTGAATGGGTCCAACTTAGATGTGACTTGTCCCTCTGCAAAGTCAGACCCACTATTGTATGTAAAACATTCAGCTACAACTTTCATGCAACTTTTGAGGGTTTAACATTGAAGTCTATGGATCTCAAGTTGCATGAAAGTCAGACCAAAGTAGTGCATGAACTATTTTGAAGTTTTTGCAACTCTAATACAACCAAAGAAAGAACGCTGCTCTGACCACCTGTGAAGTCCAGTGTGTGGAATGGCCTCAACCACTGCTCTGGCCATGCCCTCTGATGTGTTTCACCCCTCCCATCAGGTTTTGATCACAGTAGAACTGTAACTTTAAGACGCACATATATGAATGGTTATCATTGGGTACGACATGCCAAGCAGCTTTGATGTCCAAAGCTGCATGACAAGTGGCACAATAAAGTATTAAATGCTCAACTAAGGTCACTAAGGTATTCAGTCATAAGGGCATTGCTCAAACAAACATCTTAGCTTCTAAACTTTGAGGGTTTATTCAAAAACAAGATAAAATAAAATTACTTTTATAACACTACACTATAGCCTAACTAATGCAAATTACCTTCCTTGTACAAGTATTGCTAAAAACAAAAAGTGTGAATTAAAACAAATGCTAAAATAATTTTAAACAATTGCATTTTATTTTCTTATTAGACCCCTGTTCTGTTCCTGATCCTTGCCAAACACAAGGTGGTGGATATGGTGGCCAAGGAGGATTTGGTTCTGGTGGATTTGGCGGCTCAGGTGGATTTGGCTCACAAGGCCAGATGGGCCAAGTATCAGGAGGCGGATGTGGTTCACAAGGCCAGATGGGCCAAGCATCAGGAGGCGGATGTGGTTCACAAGGCCAGATGGGCCAAGCATCAGGAGGCGGATGTGGTTCACAAGGCCAGATGGGCCAAGGATCAGGTGGATATGGCTCACAAGGCCAGATGGGCCAAGTATCAGGAGGCGGATGTGGTTCACAAGGCCAGATGGGCCAGGTATCAGGTGGATTTGGCTCACTAGGCCAGATGGGCCAAGTATCAGGAGGCGGATGTGGTTCACAAGGCCAGATGGGCCAAGGATCAGGTGGATATGGCTCACAAGGCCAGATGGGCCAAGTATCAGGAGGCGGATGTGGTTCACAAGGCCAGATGGGCCAAGGATCAGGTGGATATGGCTCACAAGGCCAGATGGGCCAAGTATCAGGTGGCGGATGTGGTTCACAAGGCCAGATGGGCCAAGTATCCGGTGGCGGATGTGGTTCACAAGGTCAGATGGGCCAGGTATCAGGTGGAGGATGTGGCTCATCAGGGCAGATAAGCCAAGTATCAGGAGGATGTGGTTCATCAGGCCAGATGGGCCAAGTATCAGGTGGTTTTGGTTCACAAGGAGGATATTCAGGCCAAGGAGGATGCGGAGGTGGAGTAAAGAAATAAAGGCTAAGCCTTACTCAAGATAACTGCGATAAAAACAAATTCCTCCACTGCAGTTTTCGCGCTATGTGCAATAATCAAATCCTGTATACCAATTAGTACCTACTATTGTGTTTGCTAATTGTACAAAATGTTAAATCTTGTCATGCTGCCTTCTGTTATCAAATAAATCTGCTATTGAATTCTCAAGTCTAGTAGTATTTAATTAGTTCATTTAAATCATATCTACAAATACAATTGCACATATTCACAGACTGGAGTCAAGACTGAGACACTAAGGTCTATACTGATCACTGCTGGGGACACTGAGATTTGTAATGGTCACTGCTGGGGGCACTGAGAGCTGTACTGGTCACTGTAGGGAGCATAGAGAGCTGTACTGGTTACTGTTAGGGACACTGATATCTGTACTGGTCACTGCTGGGGATACTGAGAGATGCACTCGTCACTGCTGGGACATCATGATATGTATTGGTTAGTACTGGGGACACAGATCTGTACTGGTCACTGCTGGGGGCACTGAGAGCTATACTGGTTACTGCTAGGGACATTGAGGTCTGTACTGGTCACTGCTAGGAACACTGAGATTTGAACTGGTTAGTATAGGGGACACAGAGCTGTACTGGTAACTACTGGATCACTGAAAGCTGTACTGGTTATTATTATTATTATTATTATACAGTATTTATACTGTACAGAGATCTGTAATGATTACTGCTAGGGGCACAAAGAGCTGTACTGGTCACTACCGGGGGCACTGAGATATGTACTGGTCACTGTTTGGGACACTGAAATCTGTACTGGTCACTGCTGGGGACACTGAGATCTATATTGTTTGCTGCTGAGCTCAGACAGTCTGCATTTGGAGCATCACATACATCCTTACATGAAAATCATGGCTCAGATGTCCATATACAATTGTAAAGCCGTAGCATTGCCTCTCATTGCCTAGCTAACAGTGGATGTATGCTGCATCTGGCCGTTAATAATGGCTGATTAGCAGTATGGGCCAATTGCACTCATGTACATAAAACTTAATGTTAGCTGGAGGAGGTACAGTATAATAGCTGCACTGCTATTTTCAGAGTAAATTTAAGAAATGGGTGGATTGTCAGGTTACTGCACAATTAACATTTCTAGATGTTCCTTATAACATAGCAAATATGCGCTCAGGGTTACTTTCTTCTGTCAATAACCAGCGATTTCCATTCTCTACAGATCTCTTTAAATTGGAACTAAACTCTCTCAACATTGACTATTTGTAATCTTTATGCTGCTAGCATTAGTAAATAGATAGTAAAGAATATTGCTTGTTTTAATTTTTTTTAAATATTTCTTCAGTTACTTCAGATAGGCAAATAATGTGTAACACTCTTTTTAGGAAAGGGGTGGAGGAGGTTATGAGAAATGGACCTCTCTAGACAGGATATTGTGCTAAATTTGTAGGTAAATAAGAGAACCAAAATTGCTAAGTGGAAGAGTGGGTTTGATAATAAGGTTGGCAGTGTCTCCACCAAGGACAGGGCTCTGTAAACTGAGGGGATCCCTTCCTGGGAAATTAACCAGTAGTCTAATCAAAGTAATTGGGAGCAGAGGAACTACTGTAACCAGCATATAATATTAACCATAAGTATATACTGTAGATACACACAGGGTCGGAGCTACCACTAGGCGAACTAGGCAACCGTCTAGCTCATACTGCCGCCTAGGGCACAACCACAGCCTCTGGTTTCCCTACTCTCTGCCATGGCTGGATCTAGGGGGTGCTGGAGTGGGCTATCCCATCTCAGATTTCAACTGTGGCCCCCCAGGCCCAAGGATGCTGTGCCTGGCTGCTGAGTGCCTTCCCTCATCCCCACACTCAAGCTAGGACAAGGGTAGAGCAGCCTGGAGCAGTGAGGCCTGCAAAGGAGAAATGACAGGAGAGAGCCCAGGAGGTGCAGGCTGTGCTCTCCTCTCCTGGGGGGGGGGAATTTGGGTAGGGTGGGAGGATTTTATGCTGGGAAGAGTGATTAGAAGGGGTTTTAGCTAGAGGAGGAATTTGGGGGGATTTGTCCTAGGTGGGGGGATTAATGGAAGAAGACTGGTGCTGGTAGGGGGGATTGGGGGGGTTTGTGCTGGGGGGGTTAGGAAGGAATTTGTGTTAGGAGCGGGGATTGGGGGGGATTTGTGTTAGGAGGGGAAAGGGAGTGGAATTTGTACTAGAATGGGAGGGTGGATTTGGGAGGAGTTTGTGCTAGGAGAAGGGATTGCGGGGCATTAGTGCTAGGAGAGGAGATTGGGGGGAAATTGTGCTAGGAGATGAGGGTTGAGGAGGATTTGTGTTAGGAGGGGGGATTGAGGGGAAAAATTGTGCTAGGTGGGGGGATTGAGAGGGATTGTGAGGGGGGATTTGGGTGGGGAGGATCAATTTGTGCTAGGAAGGGTAATTTGGAGGGGGTTGTGCTATGAGGAGCGATTTAGGGGAATTTGTGTTCGAAGGAGGGATTGGGGGGAATTATGCTAGGAGAGGGGATATGGGGGAGAAGAATTTTGCCAGGGTTGAAAACTTGAGGAGAAAGGAGGATGTGTGCTAGGAGGGGTAAAACAGAACTACAAGTGAAGTTTTATTTTTTTCTGGAGGGGGGGTGCAAGTAGCTGGTTCTGCCTAGGGTACAAAATAGTCTAGCACCAGCCCTGAATGCACATCATTATGGAAATAATACAAGCTTAATATAAGAAAAGATTAATAATAGTACATACATCGAATGTACAAACAGATATGTTAAATGATCACACCTGAGGATGATCACACTGCAGAGTCCATCTTTGTTTCAGAAACCTAAAGGTCAGTGGTAATGGGGAGATCCTCCAACTGTTGTCCAACCAGCCTGAAACACAGCTTCTCACACTCAGAAACTGTGGTGTGCGTCTGGAATTCAGAGTCAGCCTATTTACTTTGCTCTTTAGTCCCTAGTAGTCTCTAATCTGACATGCAACTGAACCTCTAACTAAAAGAAGTGGCCGTTGGATGCTTAACCTTGCTCTAGCCTATGCTGGTTATTGAGCCCTAAGCTAAAATATTTGAATCTCAGACTAAAAGGGACAGGGTTAACTAAAATGAGAGGAACTGCATATAAACTATATTGCAATAAACAAGTTCACCTAGTAATATCTTGAAAAATGACTACACACATACAGTAGCACATACCTAGCTATCTGGCACTGTGCACGTGAGGTAATAACAATAGGAAAGAGATAAGTAGAAAGCAACAGATCCCTATACATCCCCCCTATTTAAATATTTATATCCTGTCAAAAGCAACACAACATGCATAATAAACTTCAATTTAACCATCTCAAGTCCAGAAACTTCCATTCCCTTCCAGCCCAGGCCAATTTTCAGCTTTCAGCAATGTCACACTTTGAATGGCAATTACACAGGCATGCAACACTGTACCCAAATTAAGCCTTCTTTTGGAGGTATTTCATCATCACTGAGTTTTTCTATTTTTGCTATAAAAATGAAAAAATGCCAAAAATTAAAAAAACATGTTTTCTTAGTTTTTGTTTGTACGGTTTTCCAAATAAATAATCCTTCTTCATAAATTTATTCTGCTACATTTTTTTGTAAAAATAACCCCAAACAGTGTATATTATCTAATATGTGTGAAAGCCTACAAGCAATGGTGTGTATATATATATATATATATATATGGTATATATATATTTCAAAATTGATCAGTCCTGATGTTCTGACTGCCTATCTCATTTCTTGAGGCCAAAAATGCCAGGGCAATACAAATACTCCCCAAATGACTCCTTTTTGGAAAGTAAACAGTCCAAGGTGTTTAATATTAGGCATGGTGAGTATTTTTGAAGTTGTAATTTTTTTGCCACAGTTTTTTGAAAAATGAAGGAATTAAATCATTTGGATTTTTTTTTCACAAAGTTGTCATTTTAACAAGCTATTTGCTTCTTGAGTATGGGGACATTACATGTGCAAGAATTGTTCACAGATTAGATGCATAGAGGGGTCCAAAATCCAAGGAGCACTTTCAGATGTTCCAGGGGCATAAATTATGTATCTAATTTCCTGACCACCTATCACATTTCTTTGAGGCCTGGAGCACCAGGATAGTGAAAACACCCACAAAATAACCCCATTTTGAGAAGAAAACACTTCAAGTTATTTTTTGAAAGACAAACTGAGTCTTTTGAAAATGTAATTTCTTGTCACTTTTTGGAAAATGTAGGAAAGAAAATGAAAATGTATTTTGTTTGCACAAATAAAATATTTCTAAGAAACAGCATAGACATATACTGTATAGAAATACACCCTAAAACACATTCTGTTACTCCTCCCTAATGTGACAATACCACATATGTGACACTGCTTCACAGCCTAGCCACACAGCGGGGCCCAAAATCTAAGAAGCACCTTCAGACTTTCTAAATAAATGTGTAATTAATAAATTACACATCTAATTTCCTTACTATCTATCACATTTTCGGAGGCCCTGGTGCACCAGGACACTAGAAACACTCATAAAATGACTCCATTTTGGAGAGTAAACACACCAAGATATTTTTTAGGAGGCATGGTAAATCTTTTGAAGACTTCTAATTTTTGTTATATAAGGATATGAAATTTCACACACAGAGCATAGGCATACTTAGAATTACACTCCTAAACACATTATGCTACTCCTCCAGAGTATGGAGATACTACATATGTGAGATTTGTTCACAGCCTGAGCCTAACCATACAGAGGGGCTCGACATCCAAGAAGCATCTTAAGGTGTTCAAGGTTCAGAAATTACTCATCTAGTTTCCTGACTATCTATCACATTTTTGGAGGCCCTGGAGCACCAGGACAGTGGAAACACTCACAAAATGACCACATTTTGGAAAGCAAACACCCAAAGGTATTTTCTAAGAGGAATAATAAGTATTTTGAAAATGTAATTTTTTTGCTATAAGTTTTTGAAAAATGTGGAAAGATAAGGAAAATGCATTTTTTACACAAAACTGTCAATTAATAAAAATGTTCTAATACACAACATAGGCATACTTAGAATTACAACTCAAAACACATTCTGCTTCTCCTCCCAAGTATGGGGAAACCATGTGTGAGACTTTTTCACAGCCTAGCCACACATAAACTGTACAAAAAAATTACAAAAACCCCAACCCAATAGCTTTTACAGCAATGTGCACATGGAAGGGCAACGCACATCACAAACATTTCCCAGCACACTTACCAACCAGCCTGCAAAACAACCAAATTGCCCTGTCTATCAGTTTACGTTAAGAACAGAGGGTTTTGTTTTGCAAACACATGCGTAAACTGCTGTGCCCACGCCAAGTGGTCTCTGTATATACTGCAGTCCAAACTCTATAATTTTCAGAGCCTCCATAGTAGGAGCACATATATCAATGGATAAGTTGGCCTGTCCTCAACATATCCATTGATATACAGTATCTCACAGAAGTGAGTACACCCCTCACATTATTGTAAATATTTTGTTATATCTGTTCATGTGACAAAACTGAAGAAATGATACTTTGCTACAATGTAGTGAGTGTACCGTTTGTATAACCATGTAAATTTGCTGTCCCTTCAAAATAACTCAACACAGCCATTAATGTCTAAACCGCCGGCAACAAAAGTGAGTACACCCCTAAGTGAAAATTTCCAAAGTGGGCCCAATTAGCCATTTTCCCTCCCCAGGGTCATGTGACTCATTAGTGTTACAAGGTCTCAGGTGTGAATGGAGAGCAGGTATGCTAAATTTGGTGTTATTGCTCTCACTCTCATACTGGTCACTGGAAGTTCAACATGGCACCTCATGGCAAAGAACTCTCTAAGGATCTGAAAAAAAGAATTGTTGCTCTACATAAAGATGGCCTAGGCTATAAGAAGATTGCCAAGACCCTCAAAATGTGCATGTTCAAAAAGATGTGAGGTTTTGAACTCTATTTTTGTGTTTCAGCCAACAACATACCTATTGCAAAAAGGCACAAATAGCTGTAGCCATTGTGAGCCTGATAATGTGTGTGTGTACCTTCTGAAAAAGTGTTTAGCCTGCTGAAAGATTACTAATCACATGAAAGTGGTTATAAAAGCTCAAGGTTTTTACCTTCCTGCATCCTATGCAAGAAGGTAAAAAACTTTCTGTGCAGCATCCCCCCCAGTACCCCCTAATACTCACCTAAGTCCCCTCTCGATCTAGCAATGTGCACTGGAGTCTCAGCTATCCCAGGACTCCCTCTCCTCATTGGCTGAGACAGCAGCGGGAGCCATTAGCTCCCGCTGCTATCAATCACAGCCAGTGAGCCAATGAGAAGAGAGAGGGGGCAGGGCTGAACCAATTCTCCATGTGTGAATGGACACACAGGGCAGCAGATCAGTAATGTGCCTGCTTGGCTGCCCTCATAGCAAGGTGCTTGCTGTGGGGGGCACCCAACAAGAGGGAGGGGCCAGGAGCCTTTAATTTAGGTTTATTAGTATCACTTTAAGGTAACATTCATTGTTAAAATAAAAAAGTGCGCTGTCCCCTTAAATTAAAAAAAGACTAACAAATTCACGAGTTTGTGCAAATAAAGAAATGTAAACATAATAAGTTTGTACAAAATTTCAAATGAAAAAATAGTTCACAAACTATTTATATATTAATAGTCCATGCTGGATCAAAACATGACAAAGTGCTCAGTGCTTGTAAACTTCCATGCAAGAAGTGCTCCAGTGCTCAAGGTGTTCCTTAGAGAGAAATAGAGGGGCCTCTTACCAAATCACAATGATCTTGAACTACAGAGATCAAAAGTGCTCAAGCTTCAAATCAAAAGGGTGGCACTCTCACTGTTAAGCCCTCGAATGGATTAAGGCCTCATCGATGGAGTATATGGGCAAATCAGCCGATATCCAAATGTCACTCATCATAGTAACAGTGCAATATGTAAATATTTACTTTATTTTTAAAAATTACTTACATATATGAAGGATAAGAACAAGGCATATAATATACAAACAAACCAGCTGTGATGTCAGCCGACACGTCGGTGCGCAATGATGTCACACTCAGATTCCGTTCACCACTTTTCCCCAAAACTAGTGTCCTCTGGGATTGGAGATCCCTTAACTTTACACACACAAACATTAATGTGTATAAACTGCCTATTATCCATTTGCCGACAACTACAGGTATTTTTTGTTCAGCAAGTCGGCCTCTCAGCACCAGATGATTTACATGTATGTGATCAAGCATTTCCAGGTGGGGTTCAAGGGTGCACACCTGACGCCCCATCTGTGCTGTCATTCACTACAGCCTGGACCTGCTGATCAGCTTAGCGAATAACAGTGCAGAGCCCTGTGTTTACTAAGAACAAGGGGCACTGTACAAAGAGCAGCAATGTGCCTGTATTTTCTCCCTGCAAAGCACACATTGTTAGGCACACCGTTAACCCTTTGGTTGCCCCTTGACCCTTTCCCAGCCAGTGTCATTGGTACAGTGACAGTGTTACATGTTTAATAGCAGAAAGTAAAAAGTATTGTTTTTTTTCCACTTATATAACAAAAATTATAACAATTTCATTTGGGTCCAGTGTTGCATGACTGTGCAATCGTCAGGTAAAATAGTGCAGTGCCGAATAGCAAAAAATGGCCTGGTCATGAAGGGGGTAAAATCTTCCAGTGCTTAAGTGGTTAAAAAAGGCCAAACATGAACATTAGAAATTCTTAAAAAATTTTTTTTTTTTTTAAAAGAAACAAGAAAATTACTTTACATTAAAAAATCTTTGGGATTCATGATCCTCTATGGATGGAAAGTTACGTCTTGAGGTAGAAGCTGCGGAGGAGCTTGGACTGGGGACCTGTGTATCTGGTGGATATTTGGTGTAGGTGGAAGGAAATGGCATGGATTCAATTTGCGGTGTTCTTGGGAGAGGGGGATCGTAGAAGGATTTGGAGAAGAGATGGGATAAAGCTTCCTGGGGTGAGGTGTGTCATAAATAGAGGAAGGGTAGTCAAAACTAGAAGGGTAGTTAGGGGTAGGATCGTAAGCTTGTGGTGGTCTTTGGTGGAAGTGGAGTTATTGGTGGTGGGGCATATAATCTTTGTTCCATTTGTAGAGATGGATGACGAGGCACTGTGAATGAGTGAATACATTCCTGTACAGCTATTCTCATTTCAAAATACCTGTCAGGTAAAACGTCTTTAAGAAGTGGCACTAAACTCAAGTTGGCATAGGCCTTCCGCTGACTTGGAGCAGCCTCTACTGTTGGCTCTGGAACTGGAGTACCAGCTTATGGTGTCCATGATCTGGAACTTCCTTCAACAGCAAGCTGGTCTTGAGCTTGTTTTTCTATATCACTGGGTACCTGGGCTCTTGCTCTGCCTGGGTTTCCTCCTCTTCCCAATTCGATTGTGTGCTGTAAATACACTTTTGTTTTAGTTTACTAAGTGGTTTATTATGCAATTTCATATTGCAAATACATTTTTATGAGAGATGCTAGCTTACCATCTAATTTCAAGGACAGGTTTCAGGAATTCCAAGTCCCTGGTATACATATACAGCATTTGTTCTTTGTTGCAGCTCCATTTATCTGCCATTGAACTCTTTTGAGGTGATTATAGGTATCCCTCATACTGTACCACCTTGTGTGTAAAGCTTCCACTGTGACACATAAAAAACAGAAATAATTATTCCTCTTTTTTTATAGGTACCTAGCTACAGGTAATTTGTTTGCAAGGGTAACCCATTGAAATGTTATTACTTGTAAAACACTAAAGTGGACATTAGATGGCAGTTTCCTGCTATTCATGGTTACTCACATTGACAGAACAGCCCCCTGGAACTTGTATTTCTGAACAGACTTGGCTGATAAGTAGAGTGTCCAGGACTACATTTCCCATTTGAAGTAGCTTGTGGGCGGGGGGCATTTCAATATCAATGTCCGGGAGATTGAGAAGAAGAGTGCAGAGGGAGACTGAATGAGAAAGAGGTGTGCTGTCGGCTGAAGTGCGGAACTAGGACGCAGAGCCAGGATTGGCGAGAGTGAGAGTGGAAAGAACTTATTGAGTGCCCAGCTTTCCACGCTGCCAAGCAGGCAACTCTGACAGCAGGAGACAGAGCGGAATGCCAAATCTGAACCAGAGGGTATTGTATAGGTGGGGTCTTTCCCATACTAGGTGGATGAGTTCCTCATTGTCAGTAGATGACTTCTTACGTCTGGACTCACTCACCACCCTCTAGCACATGGTCCAGGGAGGGGAGATGAGCAATGAGAAGGAGAGGAGCAGGAGGATAGCAAAGACTTGAAGAAAACGTCCTGGAATTGTGTGACAATAGAACAGGTAAATGATCTACAAGCATTTCCACTGAAGTATATGGAGCTAGGAATTACATTACACCGCACTAAACTTACATAGGACCATTTTTAAAATCGCAGCCACACTGCATATATGTGAATGGGCTCCACAGAAACTCATGTTATTTCACTTGTCATGCGATTCCATGGTTCTAGAACGCATTAGAAATCACATCAGTGTGAATTGGGGCTTAATCCTGCTTAACTAAATCTTGTTGGTTACTGTGTGTATGTGCTTCGGTATTCATAAATCAGTTCCATGAGTTTTATAGACCTTTGTGCCAACAAGCAAAAGTGTCACAAACTCACTGGCCACAAAAGTTAGTAAAACAAATTAAAAAAAACACAAGCAAGCAAGTCAGATACCATTTGCAAATCTGATTATTTTGCTTTTCTGCCTTACAACTATCAGAAAGGATGGGCTTTAAAACAAAGCTGTCACTGTCTGGAGTTAGGCTCAGAGGCCCGTAGCTATAGCAGTATCAGGCTGTGGTCCTCAGGATTGCCCCACCAGGAGGTGAGCAAGCTGGGGTCCAGTAGCAAATATGGCAGGTGGGAATCAAGCAGAAGCATAGTCAGTAAACAACCCAAATGCCAGTAACAAATGGTTGCAGTTTGGGATCAAGCAGAAGCATAGTTGAGAAACAAGCCAAAGGTAGCAAAGATATGGACCAGAGCAAGAAATTATCTGGAGAAAGCACAATAATGTGGCAAATAGGAAGTTCAAAGGCATGGCTTAAATAGGAAGTTCACGGGAGGAGCAAAGCGTTCAAGGTTCACAAAAAACAAGGTAGAAAGTAATATTGTCTAACAGGTCAAACAAGGTGCTGTCTAGTGCAGCAATGGGCAAACTACGGCCCGCGCGCCGTATACGGCCCGGCGGACCTTTTAATCCGGCCCGGCGGACCTTTTAATCCGGCCCGCGGAGCTAGGCTCCCGCTAGGCTCCTCTCACAGTCCGCCCTGAAGACCGGTGTAGCATGAAAATCTGTCTCCTATGAGGATCTGTCCCCCTCGACATATCTGCGCATGTGCCTGAGATCGCCGATCGGCTGCTAATGCCTGAAACTGGCACATGCGCAGATACGTCGAGGGGGACAGATCCTCATAGGAGACAGATTTTCATGCTACACCGGAACGGCGCGGGAACACGGCGAGAGGAACGGGCGGAGCAAAGGTAAGTGAATTGACACAGGGGGGACTTGGTTACATAATATGGGGGATGAATTAATATGGGGAATGAATTACTATAGGGTGGATGAATTACTATATGGGGGATGAATTACTATAGGGGGGATGAATTACTATGGGGGATGAATTACTATATGGGGGATGAATTACTATATGGGGGATGAATTACTATGGGGGATGAATTACTATAGGGGGGATGAATTACTATATGGGGGATGAATTACTATGGGGGATGAATTACTATAGGGGGGATGAATTACTATATGGGGGATGAATTACTATGGGGGATGAATTACTATGGGGGATGAATTACTATATGGGGGATGAATTACTATGGGGGATGAATTACTATATGGGGGATTAATTACTATATGGGGGATTAATTACTATGTTTACTATGGGGGAATATTACTATACTTACTATGGATGACACATACACATCATTCATCTACCCTTGGTCCGGCCCCCGGGTCCAATATATGAACCCATTGCGGCCCTCAAGTCAAAAAGTTTGCCCACCCCTGGTCTAGTGGCTCAGCAAGTAGAAGTCCTGGGTTAAGATTCAGGGCCTGACAAAACCTGGGCTTCAGAAAAAGTAACAAGTTTGCTTGATAGCTGAGATTATTAATTCCTGATGCCTTCCATGTGACTATAATGAGGACTGAAGAACCCTAAGCTATGTGGGGAGAATGGGGAAGTTGTACTGACCATAGTGCCACCCTCATTTATCCAAAATGTGCAAGATAGCAATGAAAATGATCAGATTTAAATATTGTATTTGTGGTGGAGAATTGACATAAATAACCTGTAAAACAAACAGTCTAAAAACAAATGCACATTCTCTCCTGGTTTTTTGTTTTTTTACAAAATCTGGTCCAAAGTCAAAAATTAAAGCTGTAACGGAGATACCTTTATAAAACATGGTTACACTCGTATATTAGAGAATAATAACCAGTTACACACCTAACATGGGCTGATCTGACAGATCTACTGGTGGCACTGATAGGGACTCTTTATTAGGGGCAGTGTGGTGCACGTTAGTGAAAGGGTTTAGAAAACTCACTGTTCCTAGGTTCTCCTCCTCACACAAGATTGGTGTGTGAGGTGGAGATGTTAGTAACAGTGAGTGATCCATGTGTGTTTTCATTGGCTCTTTACCTCCAGCGGGGAAGCGTTGTGTCCGAGGGACACAGTCTAACAGGAACAGCCATGCTGCGTGGCCCCGGAGGCGCCCATGCGCAGCTCAATCCACAGGACGTCATATGACTCGCAGTCACAGGGAGAAGGGGATCACCCGGCCGTCAATCCACTATAGGCCGGGCAGCAACGTGTTAACTGTTAAACACAGTGCTAATAAAGGATAGCTAAACCATAAAAAGTGTAAACATCACAAAGAAAACTCCCAATGTAACTCTCAGCAATGGCCAATCAAAAAGAAAAGTGTCCCAAAGTGCATTTTGAAATTGTATCCTAAGATTGTGGGGGTGTACACATTTCTGCAAGGGGTATCCCTGGGCATGGCAATAAAGTACCTTAAGTAAATGGCACCTTTGTAGTAAATATAAGCCAGCTAATGTTGGGGCCTGTCTGTACAGTGGTGTACATCTTATTGTCTTTAAACTTAATGCAGTGGATGACTGTTGTGCTGCTAAGTGAAGGCAGTCTTGACTGGCATTAACTGTGAGCAGTACAGTGATAAGCACAGTTTGTTCTGCTCATCAATCCAGGTATCCAATGGATCTGGTATAGAGCACTTGGTGGTCCATTGTCTGGAATCAGGCCCCCAGCAGCTTGGTCCTCACAATCAGGTCCTCACAAGGTTCAGTCCCCAGAGTTCAGATTCTCACCAGCTCTCCCTGGCTGAGGCATACAACAGGTCACTCTGTCTCTGGTCCCAGCACAGGAAATTAACTTTCAAAGGCTTAGTCCTCTGCTTTTCTGGGCACACAGAGCACAGTGATGGCACCTCGATCTCCACACAGACTCTGCTCTTTCTGGTGTAAGAAAATTGGCAGTAAGCTTAGCAGTTGACAACATCCCTTGACTATATGTACATATAAAAAACCCTCATCGGTGTGACTTTACCAGCAACCATAGGGGAAAATGTAACATCTTAGACAATATTATATAAAAAATATTCAATCTCTATTGGTACAACAGTATAAAAAAATATCACAAGTATTATAGTGGCTTATTGGCAAATACATATACCATATGAATCACAGTACAGTGTTCCCATAATTTTTAGTCACCAGTTGGATATAACCATGATGGTGAACACCCAACCAGTTTCAAAATATGATTTATTTTCCTTCTTCCTTCTCATGTGGGAGCATACATTCTACTCATCTGTAATATAGAACATTCATAAATAGCAGTATATTAACAGTAAAAACAATTCTGTGGTCCTTCATTTTCTACATTATAAAGAATGTTTAAGTATCCACATGTTTTGACTCCTCTAAATTCACAAATGATGGGTGGGTGGATGGGGGGTGTAATGCCACTTACCACCAATGCAATTTCAGTGCAATGCAATTTCAGTTTTACAACAGTCGGTTAAAGGGAAATAGGGGGGAAAATCATTTACTATGGATAGCTAATCACCCTTATTACCAGCATCCCTGTGCTGACGTACCAATTAATGCAGGTGTATAAAGGCTAGCTGTGGAATTAAGGATTGTACATATCGTAAAGCTAAAATTTGTATAAACACAATAGTTTTATTTGTTTATCCAGGATAAAAATAACCAGATTTAGGTGCTAACCAAATCTCTCTACATTGGGGTTATTTACATGAGATATGTGGAAAATGATCAGTTACAAAAACACCTAATCAGAAAAAAAGTATTGCAGGGCCCATGCCAACATGTTGCATATTATTCTCCATCTTCAGGACCAGGTTCTTATGTGAGGCACATACTGTATGTAACAAACAGTAGACATTTGGTTTCCATGTCCATCTAAAAGTAAAAAATAAAAATAAATAGTGACATAAGACTCATAAAAGACACCAACACACCTCATGACCCCAGTAGGTAGGCAGTTGTGCCATGTAGTAAACATAGCCATGACTACTTAATATTATAAATCAACATTAACCATGGTACTTAAAAAAAAATCAGTTATGAGAGGACCACTCACTTCAAGTGGAATGTTAGCCAGTATATTAAGCCCTGCTACATCACTTCAGGCTGGCCGCTTTTGCAGGTATAGCCATGTAAAAAAAAAAATAAAAACATAAAAAGTGTAAACCTCCTGCGCTACTAAGCCTATACTAAGAAGATCAAATGAAGCTGCCAACATCCAATCATATACCAGATGATAAATCAAATAATGAAAAAGGAAATGATGTGGCGCTGCTACGTAAGAAAAACCTAAACCTGTAAAAAATAAACTTATAAACGCATGGAAATATCCACAATAAAACAAATAAAATGAATACACAAATCAAGTGATATTATAGTGCATGTGCTAAATGCCAACTATATAATCTGGACTGATTGTCCAATTTACACGTGATCGTGAGTAGTCTAATGATAGGACTACTATAGGTGCTCCAAATTTCTCAAAAAAAAAAAATACACCCCACATAAAGTGTCAAAACGCATGTACATGTAACATATATACAAAATGACCCAACCAACTAAAACTTATAAACGCATGTAAATATCCACAATAAAACAAATAAAATGAATACACAAATCAACTGATATTATAGTCCATGTGCTAAACGCCAACTATATAATGATGCCTAAACACAGTGTATGTGCATAAACAACAAACCACACAACACTCACACCAATCTGGACTGATTGTCCAATTTACACGTGATCGTGAGTAGTCTAATGATAGGACTACTATAGGTGCTCCAAATTTCTCAAAAAAATAAAATACACCCCACATGTAACATATATACAAAATAAATAAACCAACCAACTAAATCAATATGTGAAAAAACACAGTACATTAGGGATACCTCTAGGACACAACATGAAATGTGATGAAAGTGTGTTTACAGAAATGAATCATATATTGTAAGTGTCCAGCTGGCAAACTATTCCATAAGTCCAGAAAGGGGAGTAAGCACAACCCTGTCCACCCTCACTCTCTCCCTAAAAAAAACTTCCTTCGGTGACCATCCCTGAAAATGGATGGTCCCTGCGTTCACACCAAAAAGCACTGAATGTGCTCCACTCTGGAATGCACTCATGGAACCTGATGTGATGATGTTTGCCAGTGTGCAGGCATCACGCATCACAAAACCCCACCTGGTGCATGTGCTGCCCTATGCAGCTGCTTGCGTCTGCGCAGTGGAATAAGGGACATCAAAGTGGCCCTTGCTAAGAAGGACTTCTGCCTATAGCACACTGAAAGGTGCCCAGACAGGGCCCTCCCGGGGCTAACTGTGAACACCAGAGGCCCGGGACTCCCAGGAATGGAAGAAACAGACACATGCAAAGAAAAAGCACAACCATCAATGGAGAAAAAATGTTTATAACAGAAAGTAAGGAAACCTATTTTTTCATACTTAGATGTTTTTCTTTATACAAAAAAAAATAAAAAGTAATTATTAAATATCACTAAAAAAAATATCTGTCTAAAAAAATGACTTAAAATCAATTTTGGTACAGCGTTGGAAAATTGAGTCATTGTCAGTCAATCTATCACAGTACTGAAAACTTAAGAATTGTCTGGAAATTAAAGGAGTGTAAAATGCTGGTATTGAGGTGGTTATACAATAAACATAGGAATTCAAAAAATAGAACTGGAATGGTTGGAACAGTAGATATAAAATAGTATACCCACAATTGGAGGACCAGATACCAAAAAGTTTATCCTGCAACAACTGGTATTTGTTCTAAAAGTGCTCCATAACAAAAACCTTGCAAAGCTTTATATATGACTAATTGTAGACACTATCCTTAGGTTTCCTCATAAACAACACACTGTCCATCAAGGTTTGCTTACAGATAACATCAACAACCAATGATAAATGTAGCCTGGGAATTCCCAAGAGAGGTCTTGTGATGGGAAACCAAGCCAGGAAAAGAATTCTTAAAATGCCATTACTGTATGCAGGAGAGGTGACTGTCTACTGATCCCTAGTGCAAGACTAAGAAAATCAGTTAGCAGTGTGCCAATAATTGAATTGTGGAATACTGGGGGATTTCCACGGCCCATTTCCCATGATCATTATTACTATGTTTATTTATTTAATGCGAATGTTTGTGGTTAGATAAGAATTAGCACCAAACAGCTTTTCTGCTATGAAACGTAACTAGAAATAGCTAAATGCAGATATTTATATATTTCATCAATGCCACATATCAGTGCATACCAATGCACATCAATGCCACATATCAGTGCCCATCTGAGCTGCCTTTCAGTGTCATCCATCAGTGCCAGTCAGTGCCACCTATCAATGCCAATCAGTGCCACCTATCAGTGCTGCCAATCAGTGTGCATCAGTGCCGCCTATCAGTGCCAGTCAGTGCCGCCTATTGGTGTGCATAAGTGCCGCCTAACAGTGCCAGTCAGTGCCGCCTAACAGGGCCAGTCAGTGCCGCCTCTCAGTGCCATATATCAGTGCCATATATCAGTGCCATGTATCAGTGCTGCCTTTCAGTGCCCATCGATGCCCATCAGTGCCACCTACCAGTGCCTCCTCATCATTGCCCATCAGTGCCACCTATCAGTGTCCATCAGTGCAGCCTATCAGTTCCCATCACTGCAGCCTTATTAGTGCACATCAGTGAAGGAGAAAAATCACTTATTTACAAAATTTTATAACAAAAACTAAGAAAAAACTTTTTTTTTTCAAACTTTTCAGTGGTTTTTGGTTTGTTTAAGAAAAAATAAAAAACCCCGAGGTGATTAAATACCACCAAAAGAAAGCTCTATCTGTCACAAAATATGATAAAAATTTCATATGGGTACAGTGTTGCATGACCGCGCAATTGTCATTCAAAGTGTGACAGTGCTGAAAGCTGGAAATTGGCCCGGGCAGGAAGGGGTTATAAGTGCCCAGAAGGCTAGTGGTTAACATTGTTAATTTGCTTTTCAGTTTACGTCACAGCATTCAGCTCACTTGCCCAGATCCACGTGTAACATGCACCCTCTTTTTGGCCCACAGCTCTGATTCCACACAGTATATGTACACAGCACAACTCCTTCGCAAGGAGTCTACAAACAGTAGGCAGTATACATTCAAAATGGATAGCAAAAGATACTCTGTATGTCTCTTGAACAATAAAACCTTGTCTGCAACAATTATCTTCAGACTGTACACTGAGCTGCATATGCTCAATTCAGTGCACATTCTTATAGTAACGCGATCCTGGCATGGCCAGTCATAATGGTTGGAGACAATAAATGTGAAGAAGACCCAGATAAGGTGTCAACTAGGGCACCAAGAGCTATGTGGGAAATGTGGATGTTGCATTGTTGCATGATTCCACCATCTGAGGTTCCATTCCTGCCACAAAAAGTGCTGTTAGAACATCCTGTGCTATAACATGACCAAAATGTGTATGCATTGTGGTTACAGAGGCATTCCCATGACATATTTATGGACTTCAAGATTTAGTATCACCTTCACCAGCCACACTGGAGCAGAACAGAAATGATCTAGCTCAGCAACAACAAATCACTGCAACACTTATTGGTGATAACAGTGAACAGTAGCTCACTATTGAAGGAGGTATGCTGCTGCAGAGGTATATGGGAGTTTAGTTTGGGTCCTGAAATGGAAAAAATAAAAAAAATGTATTGCTAATTTACAGTCAGGTCCAGGGGCGGACTGACCATTTGGAAACTCGGGCACTGCCCAAGGGCCTGGGGTCAGTAGGGGGCCCCATGAGATGCCCCTGGTACCTTTTTCATAGGCTTTTTTGAGTTTGGGCAAGGACACAGGGGCCCCATGATCCCCTATTGCCCGGGGCCCCATGAGTTGTCAGTCCGCCCCTGCTCAGGTCTTAACAAAACTGACACAATGGCAGCCTGGAAAAAATGTTTGCTTCATCCGTGAGCATAAATCCTCACATATTAATATGAAATGTCCTTCAGCATTTTTTATAGTCACCAGACTGCATAAATAGCACCATCATACCAATTCCACTGCACTCTAACCCAACATGTATTTATCTCCGTGTTATACATACAGTTTATGCAAGTGAATGACCATTCACGTAACTAATCTTCTAAAGACTGATGATGAACTTTAACATACTTTATACTAACTGATAATATTTTAAGGAACATGTTCTGGGATGAGGATTTGGTTTGCAGGTTATCAAACATCCAACAACGCAATCAAACCCGCCCCGCAAACCAGAGTACTTGGTGTCATTCTGGACTCCATCCTATCCTTCCAGCCCCAAGTCCAATCTTTAACAAACTCATGCAGACTCCACCTCCGCAACATCGCCAAAATACGCACGTACCTAACCCCAGAAACCACTAAACAGCTCATCCACTCCCTCATCATATCACGACTCGACTACTGCAACTCCCTCCTCACTGGCCTGCCTCGCCTCTGGCTATCCCTGCTTCAGTCGATCCTGAATATGGCTGCCAGACTCATTCACCTTTCCAACCGCACCCCCCTCTGCAAATCCCTCCACTGGCTTCCGATTGCGCAACGGATCAAATTCAAAATCCTAACACTGACTGTCAGGGATCGCTGCGGCGCCTCCCCCGGCGCACGCGCACTAGCGGCGGCTCACGCCAATACACAAGCACCAGGTCCCGGCGGCCCGCAGCTGACAGGACGCAGCGCATGCGCAGTAGGAGCCGCGGGCGGCCAATGACAGCCCGGGGGCGCGTCCTGGGCGGCCAATGACAGTGCAGGGCGCAATATTTAAAGATGCCCTGCACTGTCACAGATTGCCGCAAGGTCTATCTGTGATCCTGAGTTCCTGTACCTGTAATATTGACCCTGATTGCCCTGACTACGCTGCCTTCTCCTGTGTTTGACCCGGATTGTCCTGACTTTGCTGCCTTCTCCTGTGTTTGACCCGGATTGCCCTGACTACTCTGCCTTCTCCCCTCCTGACTCCCGGCTTGTTTGACCTATCTGCGGACTGACTCATCCTGCTGACCCTGCGTGTGACCTGACTACTCTCCGCCTGCCAATTCTGTACCTCGCTTACCCCACGGGACCACTGCTCGTGACCCATCCTGCTAGGTCTTGCCGTCCTCCTCACATCTGGCTCTCCCGGTACCTATACATCCCCGGAGGTTCCCTCTGCCACTGGTGGGCCTGCTCAGAGGTCGTGGCCTGGTCCTGGTCTGTTACAAGTCCATCCCCACCATCAGGGGCCCTGGTGAAAGCACAGACCGGGACTTAGACTCCACACTTTGGGTAGGTCTGTCAAGTGGGCAGCCGGAGGCACCACCTGGCGGATCATAACACTGACGTACAAAGCCATCCACCATACTGCCCCGAACTACATCACCGACCTAATATCCAAGTACCACCCAACACGCATACTCCGCTCCTCACAAGACCTCCTTCTCTCTAGTTCCCTGGTCTCCTCCTCCCATGCCTGCCTCCAGGACTTCTCCAGGGTGTCACCCATCCTCTGGAACTCCCTGCCCCAACCCATCAGATTATCACCTACTCTCCTCTCCTTTAGGTGCACCCTGAAAACCCATCTCTTCAGGGAAGCCTACCCCACCCCCTGCTAACTTGCCGACCTCCTCCACTCTTCCTACCACTCCATCCCCCACAGCTATCTCCTCCTGTGCCACCATCCCCTCCCTCCTAGATTGTAAGCTCGAAAGAGCAGGACCCTCAATCCCCTCATGTTTTGCATTGTATCGTATTGTTATTGTTCTGTCACATGTTCTGTCCCCCTTTAAGCAAACTATTGGCGCTTTATAAATACTGTATAATAATAATAATCACTGGTCAGACCTTCACAGCCATGATAATTCATGTGCCTGGAGCTCTCTCACTTCGGTCTACAGTATCTGCTCTATGTTTACCTTGACCATATTTGCTATCTTTTTTTTGCATTCTTTATTTATATCAAAGCAAAGAATAAATCTGCGTTGTGTTTTCTGCTGTGTGGACGCTCTCACCTATAAGTAGTACAATAAACCTAAACAAATGTAAGTCCTCAAAAGGTGCAGTGCCACCAAAATAGTTGTGTAATATGAAACATGATCAAACAAATAGTGTATATGAAAATAAAATAAAACAAGATAAAGTCCACATGAAATAGTTAAAGTCCCAATGAAACTCTTGAGATAATAAATCAACCACCTTGACAGTTGTGATCACTCTTCATATAGTGTAATCAGAGAACCACCACCACCTCCCTGTGAATTAAAAACTCACCGGAACTGACGGCTGCTATTACAACAGCATTTGCGCTCATATAATATCTCCACAGCCACCAGTGTGTATTGTTGGTGCAGTTATTGGGAGATACCCTATACACACTGTTGGCTGCGGAGATTATATGAGTGCATATGTTGTTGTAATGGCAGCTATTGGTTCTGGTGAGTCTTTAATTCACAGGGTGAAGGAGGTGGACCTCTGATTAGACTATGTGAAGAGTGATCACAACTGTTAAAGTGGTGGATTTATTATCACTGGAACTTTAACTATTTCATGTGGACTTTATCTTGTTTTATTTCATGTTCATATACTTTATTTCTTTGATCACATGGCTGATATTACACAACTATTTTGTTGGCACTACACTTTGAGGATTTATATTGTTTATTTATACTTTTTAATACAAAAACCCAGAGGAACAAAGGGAACAATGAAGGCATGAAAAAATAGATTGGTCAAATAGAACAAAATGCTTCATGTAATATTATTGAAGTCAAACTAGTTACTATTTTACTATTAGCAAAACCAAAAGACTTCACATAACCATACAGTCCAAAGAGCACCATTGAAAAGAGTAGGAGGCCAGACGTGTGTCCAGCAAGAGCTTAGGTAATTCAAAAGTAACAAGTTAAGGCGGTGGGGGGTCCAGAAGCCAGTCTTCAAAAAAGATGACACCTTTAACCTATCATAAATCTCATCACATGGTTTCTGAGGGGTGCCATGATATCCATATTTTCATCAACTCGATGTGATATTTGGAATGAGAGAGAAAAAAAAAGGGGGGAGGAGAGTTAGAAGAGAGAGCATGCATTGACCATGCCATATAAAAGGATTCAATCATGACTTGGCAAGAACTGGCAGACACCAATGACCCTCATTCAGCATAACCATGACATCAATCCAGCTATCTGGCTAATAATCATTTAAAGTCGTCTGTACAGGAGAATTCATTCCAGTAGAACCACTTGTTTCTGAATTTTTCATGTGTTTCTTTTATCGTGCTTGTAAGACTTCCCATCACCCTAATATCCTCAACCCTCCTAATCAGTTGTGGACATTTTCATAATGTTGGGAGACTTGATCATGCCGTATTCACCAGATGGCACAATATCGAACCCATGTCCAGAAATCATTAAGAAAAAACAAAACCAGAAAATGTGTAATAGCTCGTCCCTGACCTGTCCATGTCTCCAAAAAGTCTTAGGCTCTATAGCGTATATCGAATGTAGAAGAGCAGGTGTACAGTACCATTGGGTCACTAGTTTAAATCCAGATTCCTGAAATCTGGTAGAAACAGAGGATCTGAAGGACATAGAGAGTACTTTTGTGCGTGCCTCTGGTTAAAATGTAATTCCCAGGTCTCTTTCCCAAGTAGTGTAGAGGTGCCGAAGATGACTCAGTAATGCGGCATTTGTAAGTCTTGGAGAGTAAGGTCAAGCGGATCTTTCAATTGGCTATCTTGTTCAAAGAGCATCAATGGGCAAGAAAACCTAACAGGAGTGGGTAGAGATTATAGAAAATAGGATAGTTGTAATCTCTGTAGGATGCCCAAGGATGCCAACTCCTCTGAGTTTGCCAATTGGGTAGAAGACATCCAAGCGGAGCGGCATAGAAAGTGTCCATGACTTAAGTTGTTTAGTCCGAAGAAACTGTCTTGTGTACTAAGAGGGAAGCTGGGGTGGTAAATTACAGAGAGCAGAGCTGAGGGCGTAGGAGCCAACCCACAGGAATCACAAGCTATACGACATGTTCTCCAGGTGTCGCCAATAAGAGGACACTTGAATAGATCTGGAGAGGGCATTTTAGGCAACCAAAGGGACTTCAGAGGTACTTGGGGAGGTTTCCTGCTCTCATGAAATCCACTGTTTTTTTTTTTTTTTTAAAAGAAGCTTTATTGGGTTTTATTGTACACACAAAATAACCAACGATGAGGTTTGTCAGTATTCATAGCGTGGCAACATGCCAAAACAGATGAATAAATTCCAGGATAACAATTTACTCATAAACATATTACAGAAGCCCCGAAAGAATCCGAGAGGGAATGAAGAAGTTTGGAATGAAGAGTATCTATGGGAAAATATAGCACATGTAATATGTCAGGGTACAAGGGCTTGAAGTTAAAGTATGCAGGATTTCGAAAAATCACATATATATATATAAACATACGTAAAGCAAAAGAATAAGCGACGTGAGCAATGTTAACCATTTGTCATATCGACCGATAGGGAGGTCATCGTGCATGCGAATAAAAAAGGAAAAAAGAAAGTAAAAATATAGGATAGAGATAGAGCAGTAGGGACATAAGACCAGAGAGTTGGAAAAGCCAGCATATAAAGAATATGCCAAAAGGGAAAGAAAAAAAGGAGAACTGGAGTACAAGAAGTTATGTACCAAAAGTCTGAGGCCAGAGGACCATGAAAACAAGCCAGGATAAAGAGATTAGGATAAAAAAGTAATAGACTGATAAAGTAATAAGATAGTAAAGTATAATGAGATATTAAAGTATAGTGAGAAGCAGCGCATCAGTATGTATAAAGATGTGCTAGTAGGGGACCACTTCATATAGGTCCGCCAGGAAAATGAGAGAGAGATTAATAAGCCAGATTGGCGAAGTGGGAGTGGAGCAAAGCGAGAACAAAAGAGATTTCTGAGAGGTACACAGCATTTATAATGTTGCAATCATTTGACCCCTTGAGCAATAGAAACACCATGCATCAGGAATACCCTGAAAACTAGCTTAAATCTAGCTTAGAGAACCATGAGAAGGGTGCTGGGGCTCAGGACTTGGGAGAACTTTTGAAACATATTGACCCCACTTGCGGTTGAACTTTTCCACTCCTGTTGTAGAAGGAGCTATATGCAGACCAAGCCGATCCAATCGAAGTAGAAAGTTGAGTTCCAATTTGACGTCTGAGATGGTAGGAGGACAGTTGGAGACCCATTTTTTCAAAATAGACCTTCTCGCCGCCATCAAGCAAATGGATAGCCAAGGTTTGGTTGCTCTGAACAAAGCAAGATTGCAGTGTGAGGCAGCAGACACTGATATTTCCAGATTGCCAAAGAGAAGAAGCAGCGGGTCCCTAGGTAACTGGAGAGTAGTGACGAAAAGCACAAAATTCAAAAGTTGGTTCCAAAAGATACAGACCCGTGGACAATTCCAGAATCTGTGATGAAGTGACGGTTTATATGAACCACAGAGCGGGCATGTAGAGATCAATGAGTCTGCTCGGGAGTACAGGCAAGGCATATATGCATGGTGCATAATTTTGAATTGCTGCTCCCTCCAAAATTCGTTCGTATTGAACGCACAGGTAGTATTAAAACCTGTGAGCAATTGCTCCGCAGTGAAGGCATTGTCAAAGTCTCTTATCGCTAAATGCTATTAGTATTTCTTAAATTTTGTGGAACGTCTGAGATCCCCCGGCACGACAACGTGGCTAATGTATAAAATCTAGAGCAGCTCCCTACACAGCTGGAGGAAACAAAGCCTAATGGAATCCTGATGGGCGGTTCACTTCCTCCATACTCCGGGCTTTACAAGCAATTATTTCCACAGTCTGATCCCTTGCTATGGAGAAGATCCGATTCATAATGTGGTTTGTACTGAGCAGAGGAACACAGGTGTGTTAAAACCCTAGAGAAACCCTAGAGAAACCTCACATACGTCCTATATGACGTATGAGTGGAGGAGAAGTGGAGACCCTGTGATCCCCTGCTGAGCTACCGAAGGAGAAAGATTGGCCATAGAGGAGATTAAGTAGCCTTTTGGCCCCTTGAGGGTCAGTGCGGGGAGGTGAGCAGGCACTGCTGCCATTTGAGGATTTGTGTGTGTGTGCGCACTAGAAGTGAAGACCACGTTTTTTCACAAGCTACACCTGCATGGACTTTATTTATCTATATATATGTTATATGTATATACATTTTTGGTATATGCACGTAGAAAAGTTTTTTTATATACACTTGTTCACTTTTTGAGTTTTTGATCATTTGTTCACTTAATGAGCACTTTTTTATTTATTTATATTCTTCTGTGAATGAGAAGAAGTTTTTATCGGAGGTATTAGATTATTCATCACTGGTGTGTTTATATTTATTTATATATCTATTTAGCATTTCTCACTGATATATTAAGTATTCAGTTTTGTTTCCAGTTATATACACCATTGGTTGGCATGTTCCAGTGATCTACAAGGAATTATTACACTATAGCACTTATATTCACTGACGGCACCTAATATATATATTTATTTATTTATTTATTTAGCGCTTCACTGTTTAAGATATATATTATTGTCAAAGTCTTGTATCCACGTTTTGATGGAAGTATAAGAATCCAGCGGTTTTGCATAGTGCATAGATAGTTGACCATAGATATTGGATATGTTGTATTTTTGATTCCTTACAAGGACTTCTATCATAGTAGAACAAAAGCGAGAAGACTTATTTTGTACTATGGAATTCACATAATTCCTAACTTGCAAAATATACAAAAAATGATGTGAAGGTAAGTCAAACGCGCTGAGAATTTGTTGGAACGGAAGGGGGGATCCTGATGCTGAGTCATACAACTGACTTACAAATCTAAGACCCTGGTCATACCACTTTTCATAAGCTGCATACTGTTGAGAGACAGAAAAGGAAGGATTGTGATGGATAGGAAGATATCGAGACAGCCAGGGAGAAACTCCTAGTCTACGTCTGACCTCCCTCCATGTGAAGAGGGTGTCCCGTATGAGTGGATTGTGTTGAAGATGCGGAGGAAGTGAGGCAGAATTAGAATGTAGGAGGGCCGACAGATCATATGGGCTCACCATGGCAGATTCGAGTCGGTAATTAGAAAACACGGACGAACGGGAGATCCAATCTACACACACCCGTAAAATACAAGATAGGTTGTAAAGCCTAATGTTAGGAAGGCCCAGACCACCCTCACATCTAGGAAGAAACAACTTATGTATAGCTATTCGCGGACGGCGCCCCCTCCATAAGAAACTAGAAATCGCTTTATTCAGCCTGACTATATCCGTATGTTTGAGCAGGAGAGGAATAGTTTTAAGAGGATACAGAAGCTTCGGAAAACTCGTCATCTTGAAGAGATGGACTCTACCCATAAGTGATAATGGCAGTTCTTTCCACATTTCCAATTCCCCTAAAATTTTTTGAATTACTGGTGAATAGTTCAGAGAATAAAGGGACGAGGCCAATTTCCCAATTTTAATACCTAGATAAGTTATATGGTTCGTATTAATTTTAAAGAGTGAGTCGCCAGCCCACTCAGGGAGTCGAGCGTGATACAACGGCAGAACCTCACTTTTCGCAAAATTAATACGGAGGCCCGAGCAGCATCGAAAATCTGCGAAAACGGATTGAATGTACAGTAAGTCTAGAGTCGGGTTGGAGGTGAATATTAGTATGTCGTCCGCAAATAAAGCTAGACGAAGATCCTGTTGGGCAATTTGAATGCCATGGAGTCGTGATTGAAACAACAGGAAGCGGGCTAAGGGTTCTAAAGCTAAGTTGAAAAGCAGGGGGGACAATGGGCAGCCTTGTCTTGTACCCTTATGTAATGGAATGGGATTGGGTATTTTCCCCGCCGCCACTACCTGCGCCGTCGGGGCGGAATACATAGCCTGAATTAAACGCGTGAACGGACCGGAAAAGCCAAATTTAGTGAGGACCGAATAAAGCCATTGAAAACTTACATTGTCAAACGCTTTTTCAGCGTCGAGGGAAACAATCGCTAGATCCTGTAATGGGTTATGTTTAGCCTGATGTAAAACTGTGAGCACTTTGCGAATATTTGAGGTGGCCGAGCGCCCCTTTATAAAGCCAGCTTGAGAAGGATGAATAAGGGTGGGCAAAATGATGGCCAAACGATTAGCTACTATTTTGGAGAGAATCTTTGCATCTAGATTAAGGAGAGAAATCGGTCGATAAGAACCAGGGTCCGGGGGGTCCTTGCCTTTTTTGGCTATTAATTTAATGTGGGCCTGCGAAGCTGATGGCAGATATACCCCGCTCTCCTGAATAGACTGATATACCAGCTGTAGAGTAGGAGAGAGAGTTTTATCCATAAGTTTATAAAATTCAGAAGTGTACCCGTCCGGGCCTGGAGCTTTACCATTGGCTAAGGAACTAATAGCTAAACAAATATCCGCCTGCGATATCGGGGCATTTAAAGATTGCAGTGCTATTGGATCAATTTGTGGTAGATGTACGCTGTCAAGAAAGGAGTGCGCCCGTGCCTGGTCTATAGGGTCCGGCCCATATAAATTTGCGTAAAAACTTTCCAGAATAGATATAATCTCTTCCGATGATTGTTTAAGTATCCCCTGAGAATCCTTTAAAGAGGTGAATTGTGTGGGGGTAAAAGGCTTCCTACACATGCGCGCCAAAAATTCTCCTGGTTTGTTACCAAACCTGTGATACTGTAGGTCAAGGTATGAGTGATGAAATGTTTCCTGTGCTGCCGCCCAAGTGTTGAACTGGTTCTTAGCGTCCGCCCAAGCTGTCCTATTGTCCTGCGTATTTGAGTCCGTCATCCTGCGCTGAGTCAGTCTAAGAAGGTTACTAGCCTCCGTGAAATGGTGCAGAATTCTTTTTTATATGCGGACGTAAAAGCAATAATTTTACCGCGTAATACCGCCTTCCCCGTATCCCAAAATAAATTTGGATTAGAAACATGAGCCGCATTAGTAGATTGGAAATCTGCCCAGGTGTCTTGTAGCGGCCGGGAAAGCTCCTGATTATTTGCCAAAAACGAGGGGAAACGCCATATCCTAGGGTGCGGTGTAGGATCTAAGAAATTTATCATGATAGAAATTGGAGAGTGATCCGATATGGCTATGTCATGTATAGTAGATGATACAACATGTTGCAACGTTGTGGGGTTGCAAAAAATATAATCGATTCGAGATAAAGAGTGGTGAACGGGAGAATAGAAAGTATAATCTCTACCATCTGGGTGAGTCAAGCGCCATATATCAGTAAATTGCATAGCTTCAACAAAATTACCAAGTAAAGTGGGCGTTGGACGGGGAGGCTGAGTAGAGCGAGAGTCTCGGTCAACACTCTGCGATTTATCCTCCTGCTCCTGCATAACAGAATTAAAATCACCTCCTATGACAAGCGGCTTGTGGATATAGGGTGCCAGCCGTGAAGACAGGCCCTGAAAAACCTGCCTCGTCGGGGAGTTAGGAGCATATATATTGGCAAGGACCAACTCTTGGGGTCCTATTTTGACATGTGCTGCTATGAAACGGCCTTCGGCATCTGCGTCCACAGAGACCAATTCAGGATTAAGTCTCTTGTGAATAAGAATAAGTACTCCTGCTTTATTATTAAGGGAGGAGGAGCCGAAGACGTGACCCACCCAGAGTTTTCGCATACGAACAAAGTCAGGCTGTGTAAGATGAGTCTCTTGGAGTAGAGCTATATCCGCGCGTAAGCGCCGCAAATGTCTTAGTACTGCCATGCGCTTGTGAGGGGATCTGAGGCCCTTAACATTCCAGGAAAAAATACGTGTCATTCTAGCTGGGATAAGGTATGTGATAAGAAGATACGGGACTTACCAATTAGAGATGTAGAAACAATTAGCGCTGCTTCATTAGGCGGACGTGGGTGGTGTAAATCTGGTCTCAGAAGACGACGGAGATCTCCAATGAAGAGAAAGTGAAATTGGAGAGAAAAAAGAGGAGAGAAAGCGAAGACAAGAGCAGGGGCCCTAGCAGAGCCCAACAAAAATACCAAACATATAATATACCACAACAGTATAAAGGACTTCACGTCATTCCGCATGCTGTATCCACCAACATCAGCGTGACCGGGAGTAGCAGTGAGAGGAGCCTGCCCCAGGGACCAAGTTATAATTGCTAAGGATACGTGAGGGCGTCCCTCAAATGAACTCCCGACAGCGGCTCCAGCACCCCTCCCCCGCAGCACCGCTGATGTATGGAGCAAGGCAAATGCAGGCAGGAAGAAGTAAAATTCAGGCATATATGTAAATAAAACACGACATTGAAGTAGGCGACAATGCAAAGGCCTTGTGCCAAACAAATAATACATAGAACATCTAGCGCTGAACAATCGAACAGACTCAGACTGTAGAACGTGTGAGCTGTCAGTATTCAAAAAAAAAAAAAAAAAAAAAAATACCATTTAAAAATAAGAATACCAATAGAAAGCTCTTTCATCAGAGCCAATCGAATCAAGAGAAAAGCTTGAAGCTTTAATGTAGAGACCAATGGCCTCCTAGACCTTCAAGGCGGATGAGCTTTAGAGGACGATGGAATGATGCGTTGACGTTTAGGTGGGTCTTTGCGGGGACTGCGTTGATCTCTGGGCCCAAAATTTCTAACCGCTGGCTGTGATGCCGGATCCCCTTCGGCTAGGTGATCTCGGATATATTGGTGGGCTTCTTCAGGATGGACAAAAGATTTAGAGACCCCAGATGGTGCAGTGAACCGTAACGTGGCCGGATACGCCAATGTGAACTTTATTCCTTTCTGATAAAGAGTGCCACATACTTGTTGGAATGCTTTCCGTTTACGCGACACTTCCTGCGAGTAGTCCGCAAATAGCAGTAATTTGTGACCCTCAATCTGCAAAGAGCGTGAGTTACGGAAAGAGGTGAGGATCGCCACGCGGTCAGCATAATTGAGATAGCGGACAATCACTGAGCGAGGCGTTCGGCGCTCGGTAGACGGAGGCCCCAGGCGGTGAGCTCTCTCGACCTGGCAGGAGGAGGATAGGCCTAATGCCGCCGGGATCCGTGTTGAGCATAAATCGGGGAGAGATCCAGTATTAAAAGATTCTGGAAGACCTACAATGCGTAGGTTATTCCTACGTGATCGATTTTCCAAATCTTCGATTTTATCCAAAATACTTTGCTGTATACTATTGGATTGTGATGTACCCGCTTGCATGGAATGGACTTCATCTTCTAAATCAGATAAACGCTGCTCAGCCTCAGTCAATCGTTTAGAATGATCACATAAATCCTTTCTCAGCTGTTCCATGCCCATTGTGACAGCTCTATCTACAGCCTGAGTGATATTAGTGAGCAATATAGAGGACACTGCCTGTGCTATCATAATATACTGCTCATTAAGGCAGTCAGTGCCCAAAGGGAGTGGAGAGGCAGTGAGGAGGTTGGAGGGAGATTCCATTACAACTGCCCCCTGAGTGTGATGTCGCTCCTTGCCTGTGTCCATAGTGTGACAGGCATCGTCAGCCATCTTGGCTGCAGGAGGGGGAGAGCCGCACCCCTCCGCTCTAGCCGCCGACTCGTGGCCGGACTGCGCCGGCAGAAGGTACCGCTCCATGCTGGGGCCACTGCCAGAAGGTAAGGGACATCCGAGGGCTGCAGAGCGGGGACCCGGAGGCAGTTAGCGGGATTTGTATAGCCGGGATCCCGGGAGCCGCGGGTCCCGCGTTTACAGCATCCGGCGCCGGAACCGGAAGTAAATCCACTGTTTTAAGGTCTCATGTTTGGACCAGTCCAAAGCCCTAGTCAGATGTGAGGCAATATAGTAAAGTCAGATGTCAGGCAGAGCTATGCCTTCAGATTCCTGCCAGTGTTCCAGTCATGCAGGTTTGTAGGACCGGAATCTAATATATAGGTGAGCACTAGCGATATCTGGGGAACAGCTAGCACACAAGGTGAAGGTAACAATCCTCTACAATAGTATACAGTCATGGCCGAAATTGTTGGCACCCTTGATATTTTTCCTGAAAATCAAGTATTTCACACAAAAAAGGTATTGCATTAACACATGTTTTGCTATACACATGTTTATTCCCTTTGTATGTATTGGAACAAATATAAAACAGAGGCAGAAAAGCAAATATGACATAATGTCACACAAAACCCCAAAAATGGGCTGGACAAAAGTATTGGCACCCTTAACTTAATATTTGGTTGCACACCCTTTGGAAAACATAACTGAAATCAGTCGCTTCCTATAACCATCAATAAGCTTCTGACACCTCTCACCCGGAATTTTGGACCACTCTTCCTTTGCAAACAGCTCCAGGTCTCTCTTATTGGAAGGACACCTTTTCCCAACAGCAATTTTAAGATCTCTCCACAGGTGTTCAATGGGATTTAGATCTGGGCTCATTGCTGGCCACTTCAGAACTCTCCAGCGCTTCTTTGCCATCCATTTCTGAGTGCTTTTTGACGTATGTTTGGGGTCATTGTCCTGCTGGAAGACCCAGGATCTTGGACGCAAACCCAGCTTTCTGACACTGGGCCCTACAGTGCGACCCAAAATCCTTTGGTAATCCTCAGATTTCATGATGCCTTGCACACAGTCAAGGCACCCAGTGCCAGAGGCAGCAAAACAACCCCAAAACATCATTGAACCTCCACCATATTTTACCGTAGGTACTGTGTTTTGTTCTTTGTAGGCCTCATTCCGTTTTCGGTAAACAGTAGAATGATGTGCTTTACCGAAAAGCTCTATCTTGGTCTCATCTGTCCACAAGACGTTTTCCCAGAAGGCTTTTGGCTTACTCAAGTACATTTTGGCAAACTGTAGTCTTGCTTTTTTATGTCTCTGTGTCAGCAGTGGGGTCCTCCTGGGTCTCCTGCCATAGCGTTTCATTTCATTTAAATGTCGACGGATAGTTCGCGCTGACACTGATGCTCCCTGAGCCTGCAGGACAGCTTGAATGTCTTTGGAACATGTTTGGGGCTGCTTATCCACCATCCGGACTATTCTGCGTTGCAATCTTTCATCAATTTTCCTCATCCGTCCACGACCAGGGAGATTAGCTACAGTGCCATGGGTTGCAAACTTCTTGATAATGTTGCGCACTGTGGACAAAGGCAAATCTAGTTCTCTGGAGATGGACTTGTAACCTTGAGATTGTTGATATTTTGCCACAATTTTGGTTCTCAGGTCCTCAGACAGTTCTCGTCTCCTCTTTCTGTTGTCCATGCTTAGTGTGGCACAGACAGACACACAATGCAAAGGTTAAGTGAACGTCTCTCCTTTTTATCTGCTTTCAGGTGTGATTTCTATATTGCCCACACCTGTTACTTGCCCCAGGTGAGTTTACAGGAGCATCACATGCTTGTAACATTCTTATTTATCCGCAGTTGTGAAAGGGTGCCAATACTTTTGTCCAGCCCATTTTTGGAGGTTTGTGTGACATTATGTCGAATTTGCTTTCTTTCCTCCCTTTTTTTGTTTTGTCCCAATACACACAAAGGGAATAAACATGTGTATAGCAAAACATGTGTTAATGCAATACGTTTCGTGAGAAATACATGATTTCCTGGAGAAATATCAAGGGTGCCAACAATTTCGGCCATGACTGTATGTAAGAAAGTGCAGCACTAAAATATATATATATATATATATATATATATATATATATTATATATATTGCGGAATGGTAAAGTGCAACACATAAAAGTGCAAAAAACATTAGTAAATACGAAATCTAAAAATAAAACAATATGTTAAAGTGCAACATGAATGTAATGAGCTGAGTGAAACAGTAAAGTGCATCAAGTAAAAACATGAAAATATCAGCTAAACAGCTCAAAAAGCAAATGCCAAACAATAAACTGTATCACGGGCAGAATCTAAATACAATAATGTCCGTGGTGATCCTTGAAGTAAAGTGCAGTAGTAAATGATATTACAATAAACATATAAAATCTGAGATTTATAAATAGGTTAAAACTCTACATCAATGTCTGTGGTTAGACGTGCTATTTATATAGTCAAATATCCATAAATGGAAGCAATTGTCCGTGAAACAATAAGGTGCAGTATAATTAAGGTGCAGAGTGCAAATATGCTGATGATCACACAAAAGAATCCACCACCTCTCTCGGATGTACACTCACCAGATGAAAACTGGTAACAGGCAATCAAGCATTAAACATCTGAGAATGGAAGGCGGCCAAAGGGTTAAACAGGACCAAATTCGTCCTGAGCACTCGGATGGGAAGTCAGCCCTTGTCCTAGAGGGAATAGCTAACTACAGGAGCCAATAAGGTTGCATACAGTGTAGTATTTATTAGAACATTAAAAAGTATCCATGTGGAGGTTTGTTGGACCATATGAATCAATTTATGAGATTGAAGGGTTTTACAGAAGTGTGTTGGGAGTTGAAAAGGGATCGTTTGAAACAAATAAAGTAGCCTGGGAAGGATGTTTTGTTTGATGGCATTACATCTTCTCAACCAGGAGAGGTTTTTAGAGGACCAACACTGTAATTCTGCTTATAACACCAGAATCAGAGGGGCAAAGGTAAACGAATATAGTTTGGACAGATTATTTGAAAGTTGGTTGTCAAGATATCGAAAATGGAAAGGGGCGCATTTAAAAGCACAGTCTGCTTGGAGCCTGGTGCAAGTTACACGAGGTGCAGTGAGGTGCAAGGCAACATTTATATTTATATATTGCTGTGCTATATAAAGTGACAACTTATAAATCATATGTGCATAATATTAAAAGTGAGGCAAGTAATAAAAGAAAACTTGAGTGAAAAATAAAAATAAAATTCAAAGTCCCAAAGGTGTTGGAAAATAAATAAAATCCCAATGATGTTAAAAATCCCAAAAAAGGGGGCGCATGCGCGGCCAGGGACGATGGCGGCTGCATTCTAGCTGAGCTCCGCTCATCCCCGGCCAGCGCGGACTCACCTGCTACACGCCACTGCTTCCCTACTAATAAGGGTGAGTCCCACCCACTTGGCACCCGGCCCGGCTCCAGGGAGAGACCTGTATGGGGAAGATAGGGCGCTGGAAGCCCCCCTCCCCGCAGCCACCGGATTCACGGCCCTCGCCGCTCCGGCGGTTCCTGTCCAGGCCGCAATCCCCGGCCTCCAGTATGCCCAGGAACCCAGGGAGAGATCCCGGCCCCCCGGTGGTCACGGAGGGTACTGCACCTTCATGCCTGTCAGCTTCCATGCCTGCCTCTGCCCTGACTCAGCCCCAGATGGAGGACTCTGATCCCCATAATATAACTGGGGATCCCCAGCATATAACTGGGAGGGCAGCAGAATACTCTGCATCGGGAAATCATCCTCCCTCCACCCAGATATCTCAGCAAACCATACCGTCTTCTTCCCTCACACTTTCAGCGCTAGATGACAAGTTGCAAATTTTTCTGCGCAATATTACCGCATCCATATCCGCTGAAATTGGAAAGCTGGCATTAGATCTCAGAGGGGAAATAACTCAGATTGGAGATCGCACGGATAAATTGGAGACTGAGTTTGATGATTTGGTGCAATACGTTCATGTTTTGGAAGAGGATAACGCATATTTGAAGCATTCCATGTCCCAAATGCAACTCCAGCAAGAAGACTTAGAAAACCGGGAACGGCGCCAAAATATCCGTATACGCGGTATGTCCGAATCTATCGCTGATGCGCAATTGCACCGTCACCTTCTGTCCTTCTTTAGCGCAACTGCTCCATTGGTTCCGGAAACGGATTGGCGAATGGACAGGGCTCATCGCTCACTGGGCCCAAAACCTGTCGAAGGCACCAGACCACGCGACGTCATAGTTCGCTTCCACTTTTTTCAGAGCAAAGAAGCCTTATTATCAGCTGCTCGCCACAAATCATCTCTGGAATTTAAAGGTGACAGACTCCAACTCTTCTGCGATTTGTCTCCGACTACCTTGGCCAAGAGACGAGCCCTGAAGCCGCTCACCACACACCTCCAACAACATCATGTCCTTTACCGATGGGGGTTTCCTTTCCGGTTGGTCGTGACTAGGGATGATTCCCAAGTCGTGCTTCGTGATCTTCAAGAGGTGGATTCCTTCTTAAAGCGACTGGGACTTCCACCTTTGCCTGAAGATGTGTCCCCTCTGCCACCAACTCCGTCTCGTCCATCCGCCACCCCCAACAAGATCTGGACTCCAGTCCGCGGAGGTCGGAAGAGACTCACACGTACCCCACAGCGTCCACGTCACCCTCAGTAGATCAATCCATCTGTATGATGATTCTCTGGGGTGCCCTTCCGATGTGTTTCCGGTGATGATCCCTCCTTCCTGGGTTTTTTTACATAATATTTTTTTCTTTTTGGGTTTCTCTTTTCTGTCCGGCTGAACCATTGTTGGGTGCATTTTCTCACTTCTGTTTTATCTGGCCGGGCATGACGATTTTTCTGATGTCTTGGTTGTCGTGCTGCTCCCGAATTTGTCTAGCCATAGGCCTAGACGACTTGGGCCAATTGGTTGTTCCCGAGTTTATATCCCCATGGATACTTATGTCAATTTCTATGTTTACACTTTTCTGTGTTACTTTATTGTTTTTTGTTTTTTTTTCTATTGCATCGATGGTATTTCATTTCTTTTTTAGGCTAACACATTTGCTTCAATTTTTGTTATTTTATAATGGCTTTGTGGTTTATGTCGTATAATGTCAAGGGCCTCAACTCCATTCAAAAAAGGTGGATGGCTTTGAGGGAATTTCGATCCTCAGGAGCAGACATTATTTTTGTTCAAGAGACCCATTTCAAATCAGCTGGCTCCTTTCGTTTTGCCTTAAGATTTTTTCCCCAAGCCTATTCGGCCTTTGATCCCTCCGGGAAGGCTGGGGTGGCAGTTTTGATTGGGTCGCACTGCTCCCTTCGGATTGTTTCCTCCAGAGTTGACCAAAAAGGTCGTTTCATTATTCTGGAATGTATGCTGGGTAACACTCCCCTTGTTCTGCTGACTTTATACGCCCCCAATACAGGTCAATTGCAATTTCTTTCCCAAACACTCGCCGCTTTAGACTCTTTTTCCACTTCACATGTGATTGTGGGGGGTGATTTTAATTTGATTTTATCCCCCCATAAGGACAGGAAAGTTCTTTTTGAGTCCACACCCTCGAAGCGGCAATGCTCCGCTTCAAAATCCTTTCGTAGACTGATAAGGGAGCATCGTCTCTTCGATGCCTGGCGGATTAAACACCCCACCCATAAACAATTTACTTTCTACTCCACCCCCCACCGTAGCTTCTCCCGCTTAGATCATTTTTTCATCTCTGCCCCATTGCTTTCACTCTTGGTCTCTTCTGAAATTAACCCCATTACCTGGTCTGACCACGCCTCTCTGACTTTAAACCTTTTCTTTCCTCCCGCTTTACCCAAACCATGTCATTGGCGCCTTAATGAGACCTTCCTCTCCACAGATCATCTTAGGGATGAATTGTCTCGGGGACTTGATACCTATTTTACCCTCAATGTTGGCTCCGTAGCCTCTTCCTCTATTTTATGGGAGGCCCATAAGGCGGTGTTTCGGGGACTCTGTATTTCTATGGGGTCTCGTTTAAAGAAATCTGCGGCACGTGCTAAGGCCTCTCTTGTACATCAACTATTTTTGGCGGAACGACGGTTGATGGCCAAGCCTTCCATTTCTGGACTCCGGAAGGTAACATTTTTACGTGACCGAATTAAAACCCTCGACTCCAGTAAGGCTGCACAATCCCTGCTGTGGGTTAAACAGAAATTTTATGAATTTTCCAACAAACCCCATCGTATGTTAGTCAATCGACTTAAAGCTCAGTCTCCTTCCACGATGCCTGATCTTTTAATCCAACCAAACGGCAGTCCTACCTATGATCCTCAGGTCATGGCAACCCTTTTTGGCTCCTACTATGAGAAACTGTATAACTGTTTGATCCCAGGCCTCCACCCGCCTCTCACACAGTTATCCTTTGACGATTTTTTTGATTCCTTGTCATTTCCGAGACTATCTCCCTCAGACATTGCCATTCTTAATGCTGACATTACGATAGAGGAATTACTTGATACAATTAAACATCTCCCTTCTCGTAAGGCCCCGGGTCCGGATGGTTTACCCTACACCTATTATAAATCCTTTATTGGTATCCTGGCTCCCCATCTCCTTTCTCTTTACAGAGATCTTTTTAAGGGGGTCACACCCCAGACTGACTTTTCACGAGCCTATATCTCGGTTATCCCTAAACCCGATAAGGATCCCTCTATTGTAGACAACTACCGTCCGATTGCCCTACTTAATTCCGATTACAAGATTTTCACAAAAATTTTAGCCAACGGACTGTCCGGAATTATTTCCAAACTCATACATAGGGACCAAGTGGGCTTTGTGCCTTCCAGACATGCTGCGGATAACACCAGGAGAACTATTGATCTGGTTGATCTGGTTAATCGATCCTCCACCCCTGCTGTGTTACTGAGCTTGGACGCTCAAAAAGCTTTCGACCGGTTAAGTTGGCCCTACATGTTTATGGTTTTGGAGAAGTTTGGTTTCCGGGGTCCATTTGTAGCAGCCTTGAAGGCCCTTTATTCTTCCCCATTTTCGCAGGTCAGATTAGCATCTTTTCTTTCACTGCCTTTTCAGATGTCAAATGGCACACGTCAGGGTTGTCCACTCTCCCCTCTGCTGTTTATTCTTTGCCTGGAGCCACTGGCCACAGCCATTAGGTCGAATCCGGATATTCGCGGGATACATTCCCATACCCATGAGTACAAATTATCGCTGTTTGCAGACGACATCCTCCTCACACTCACGAGTCCCTATACTTCTTTACCAATTTTGCATCAGATCTTGAAACGATTTGGGGCTATTTCAGGTTACAAAGTTAATACGTCTAAAACTGAGGCACTCCCAATTCACGTCCCACCTGTCACATTATCCTCGCTTCAGGAAGCCTTTCCCTATCGGTGGTGTACCCATTCTTTAAAATATTTAGGTACTAATCTTACTTCCTCTTACCAATCCATATACGAGGCCAATTTCCCTCCACTATTCATAGCAATTTCTCGCTCTCTGAAACGATGGGATGCCTTGCCCATTTCTTTCCTAGGACGCATTAACGTATTAAAAATGACAGTGTTGCCTAAACTTTTGTACCTGTTTGCGACCCTCCCTGTTCCCATTCCTATGTCCAAACTTCACTCTCTTCAGAAATCTTTCCTGCATTTTATTTGGCACAATAGGCGGCACAGGATTGCACGTTCCGTTTTGCTTTCCCCAAGATCTAGGGGGGGCTTGGGGGCCCCGGATATTATAACATATTACTACGCAACTCATCTTCGTTTTCTCATGTCATGGTCTTCCCATCATCCTCCCAACACATGGACTGAGATCGAATCTTTGCAATTGTCCCCAGCTCATCCATGCTCTCTCCTTTGGTCGACCTCAGCAGTGGATGTCTCCTCCTTTCGCCATTTATTTCTGGGACCTATGTACTTTTCTCTGACTGTTTGGCGGAAATGTAGGGCTAAATTTACATTGGCCTCTGATTGCTCCCCACTGACAAATGTCCTCTATAACCCTAATCTCCCAGACAATATGTCCATGTCCCGGATGTCGCATTGGGTTGTAGCTAACCTTTTTCAACTGCGTCACTTGGTACATCCGGTGACTCGTAAGTTACACTCATTCCCAGTCCTCCAGAAAAAAGCCCTCTTACCTCCTCAACACCTATATATTTATCTTCAAATACGCCACTTTTTTTCCACTTTAACTCCCTCATTGACTCTGGGGAAACCTACTCCCTTTGAAAGTTTATGTATGCAGGGTCCCCACCATAGGGGTATAATCTCTAATACTTATAAACTTCTTATGGAAGCCCCCTCCTTATCCAATGATACTCACCTTTATATGCGTAGGTGGTCTCAATTCATACAACGTGACATTGATTTATTAACATGGAAGAAAATTTGGGAAAATGCATCTAGATCTTCTGTCTGTGTGGTTTTTAAGGAAAATATTTACAAGATTATGATGTTATGGTATAAAACACCTGAGGTTCTGCATGCTTATAATCCGAGTGCTTCTCCTGATTGCTGGCGCTGTAGTAGAGACCCTGGTTCTCTCTATCATATTTTTTGGACATGCAGCTCCATTACCCCTTTCTGGCAGGATGTTCTTTCCTTGTTGAATTCATTGCTGCATGTCTCTCTCCCACTTGATCCCTTACATTTTTTACTGGGTCTACCATTCCCAGGATTACCTAAATTATCCAGGAAACTCGCTGTCCATGTGCTGACCGCGGCCAGGAGAAGCATTCCTATGTGTTGGTTATCCTCTACTCCTCCTTCAATGTCAATTTTGTACAAACTCATTGCTGATGTAAGACAGATGGAATATTTGACTGCACTACATAGTTGTTCGTTTGCTGTATTTGAGATGATTTGGATCCCATGGGATACTTTCACCTCTTCTATGCCGGTCCACGTTGCAAGGCCCTGATATCCTTTACATTGATATTTATGACTCCGCTGGTCCTGACACTATTTAATTTTGCCATCGATGTATCTTTCTGTTATGTTTATTTTCTCTTCTTAACCTTTTGAAATATACTGTTTTTGTATTTCATGAAAACCAATAAAAATTGTTAATACAAAAAAAAAAAAAAAAAAAAAAAAATCCCAAAAAATATAGTGACAGTACTCTTGCTCTTCCACCACCTTTCAGCACCAGTGTGCGCCACCACCGTAGGATTATTATTATTATTATACAGGACTTACTGTATATAGCGCCAACAGTTTGCTCAGCGCTTTACATTATGGAGGGAGACAGTACAGTAACAATACAGTTCAAAACAAGAGGGATTAGAGGGTCCTGCTCCTTGGAGTTTACAATCTAGGAGGGAGGGGATAATGGTAAAAGAGGTCATTAGCTGTGGGGGATGGAGTGGTATTGGATTAGGGGACTTTTACTGGAACAAGTGGATTCTTTTGTTAAGCACTTTCCCAGTGCCCTATAGCAGAAATACTGCTACAGGGTGGCACGGGTGTGCAAAATCACGTATATATACGCGATTTTGCATTTCCAGGTAGGGGGCGCGTGCTGCCATTTGCTGTCAATCACCGAGTCCTAGCACCCGGTGACTGCCAAGTATTACCAACAGGGGAGAGAACTGTATGTAAACAATACAGTTCTCTCCTGTCAGCTCCTGCATACTGCTTTGTATGGTTTTGCATAGCAGAACCATACAGAGCAGTGTGCTTACAGTGGAAAGCACAGACACAGCCTCATGGTAAAAGACAAACAGCACACAGTTAATCCTTTGATCGCCCCCAGATGTTAACCCCGTCCTGCCCAGTGCCATTAGTACAGTGTCAGTGTTTTTTATTACACTGTTCAACAGGTAAAAAGTTTTGGGCATAAAATTAGCTAATCTTACATAATTTTGGGGTGCTGAAAACGAAAATGACCCTAAAAAATGTTGATTGGCTCTAGTTTCCATGATATATTCACCCATCTAATGACGTAAGCCATTCAAAATTATGATGCAACTTCAGCTGCATATTGTGCAATTGATACTGGTGACCAATAGAAAATTGCATGTATACTGAGATGATGCAATATTAGCCTTTAATTGCATCACTTCACTGCATAAAAGCTGCAGTATCTGTAGCTGATTGTAGTTCGACAGCGTCTTTACATTTCGTTTTATGCTTATATAGGCTACTCAGTAATGCCTCGAACTTGTGTGAATAAAGCAGATAATTTCTGCTATATCTGCGGTGAAATAACTTTTATCTCACAAAAAAGGAGGACAACAGGAATGATTAAGAAAGCCTACAACTTGTATTTTGGCTGCAAGATAGGAGACCAGGACAAGAGCTGGGCACCACATATATGCTGCAATTCTTGTGGGACGGCACTGGAGCAATGGTTGAATGGAAAAAAGGCATCTATGCCTTTCGCTGTGTCAATGATTTGGAGAGAGCCAACAGATCATGTTAGTAATTGTTACTATTGTTTGTATGGTGCCTCCAATTGTAAAAGGGCTAAATAAGAAGAAAAAGTTATCTGTGCACTATCCAAATATTCCATCGGCAATACGTCCAGTTCCTCATGGAGAGGGGCTACCAATTCCTAAAGCACCAGAATCCTTTGTGGTTGAGTCAAGTGAGGAAGAACCTGAAGCGTGTAGTCACGTGCAGTTGTAAGAGATAGCCCTTTCCTCGAATACAAGAGAAAAGCCAAGAGAAGCAAAACCGACACAAACTGAAGACAAAACTAGTAAGAATCCTAAGTATTAAAATGATTCAACTTAGCTTATGGCTATAATTTTTCTTGGTAATCCTATGCAATATATTATGCCATTTAGGCTTTGTTATGTAGTCAGTATCACTTGCTTTATATTTGTGGAAAGACATCTATCTATATAATTATTGTGCATTATGTAGTCATTACGCCTATAGTAGAAAACTTTCCGTTTACAGAAAAACTAGAGCCAATTGACAAATTTCATTGTTATATTTGAACTCAGAATGTGAAATTCATTAAGAAATGGATCCTTTTGTTTCCAAAACTGGCAAAAAATTAAAATTTGTTGAACAGTGTTAGCACTGATCACTGTATTGGTGTCACTGGGGATGTCAGTAACACCAAGTCAGTTCCCCAAAGTGTCAGAATGCCCACCACAGTCCAGCGCTGATCGCCGCCATTACTAGTAAAAAAAAAAAATTCCAGTATATATACTGCCATTTGTAAATGTAAACCAATGAATTTACACGTATTGGGATTTTTTTTTTAGCAAAGACATGTAGCAGAATACATTTTGGTCTAAATTTATAATAAAATTTGATTTTTTAAATTTTTTTATTGAACATGTTTAATAGCAAAAAGTCAGAAATATTGCTTTTTTATCGAAATTGACGGTCTTTTTTTGTTTATAGCGCAACACGCAAAGGCAATGAAAAACCACCAAAAGAAAGCTCTATTTGTGGAAAAAAAGGAGGCCAATTTCATTTGGGTGCAACATTGCATGACCATGCAATTTTCAGTTAAAGTAAAGCAAAAAATGGCCTGGGTCTGTAAGGGGATAAATCCTCTGGAGGGCAAGTGGTTAAACAGAGTGTGTGATTTAATGAATCATCCACAACAGACACATTAACTCCTCCACATTGTGAAAAGTATACCTTATGGCTCCGCTCCAAGTTGTGGATGGAACAAAAAGGATCACACCACCGACAAGTGAGAAGAGGGGAGCATGAGTGAGAGCAATTCCAGTGTCAGCCAATACAAGTGAAGGGATGGTCAACCGACACCAGGAGTCCAATGTTGAGGAATGGCCTCAGCGACTATTCTCACCAAGCCTCTGATGTGTTTCGCCCTGCCCACTGGGGCTTGGACACAGTGGGATGTGGCATTCCTCCACATTGCCACATAAAAACCGTCAGGACCTAATGGTAACTGTGGTATCATTTTCACATCACTTGCAAATAAAATATGTTGAAGGTGGATGAAAGTTTTCTCTGGCTGTGTGACAAATTTAATAATTTGTCCTAAATTTCTGGCATGATCTCTAGCCAACCCTGGCTTGTGTTTGATTTACTATTTAGGACAGATTATTTTAGCTCTACCAGTTTGATCCTTGCATATATAGTACTGTAGGTTCAAGGCAGCAGACTTTTGAGAGTTGATATGGAAAATAGAGAAGTATCCAAGTGTCTTAAATTCTAAATTAACATTTGTCAGAGTTATAATTGGATTACTGAGAAAAAAAGAAATAAGTTGCCTGGGTAAGCAGAGACTTTGTGTGTCCTAGGTCCTATGGTACTGCCAGTTGTGTCCAGGTTTGCCCATATACCATACTCTATTTTTACTCCTTAGCTTCATTAACTACAAGTCATAAGAGCATAACACATGTAGAATTTTCATTTATGTATATCTTTTGCTTTATTATAGGATAACACCAGTGATGATAAAACAGCAGAATATCTGAAGGTCCTTTAAAAACCTAAACACTATTTAAAAATTGCTGCTTAACTTTTTAAATGGTCTTTTTCCACCACTGAAAAATCCAATTTATTTCACTTTATTTAAGGAGAGCTGTGTTTCCATAATTAACCCTGGCTGTCCTGTGCTGAGCGATCTCATTATAAAATGTATACAAAATTTGAATATTGCCTGTCATAACAAAGTCTCAGCAGTTTAGAAGCTGGACTTCATTCTATGTCAATTCAGCCTGTCCTTAGCCTTTGGATCCTTTGAGGAAGAGGCAAGGCCTCGAAACGCGTTAGCCTGTTGGAAGTCCAGGGTTCCCATTGCGGTCAGTCACGTAGTGTGGATTTATTTATTTCAGGTACTTATATAGCCCTGCCAGTTTACACAGCGCTTTACATATATATTCTACATTCACATCAGTCCCTAACCCTCAAGGGGTGTACAGTCTAAGATCCCTAACTTACATTCATACATACTAGGGCCAATTTAGACAGGAGCCAATTAACCTACCAGCATATCTTTGGAGTGGGTTGAACAGTGCTGTTCTTTCATGATGTACCTTTGACATTATTGTCATTTGTGAGTTTAAGACCTATTATTTATATAAATAAATGTTTTTATGCGCCGTTTGTTTTCTTTGTATCCATTTTATTTGGACTTCCCCGGTCCTTTGAGTGCAGCAAGGTGTGCACTTTCCAGGACATTCGAGATGTGGTTATAGCGTATGTTGAGTCCATTCCCAAGCACAGGAGTATTTGGGTTTGCCGTTTCGAATGTCCTTAGCCTTTCTATTGGGACAGATCCACTCTAAAATTGTAAAGACATGCTTAGAGTATTCCATGAGGCCTTCTCCTAAGAAACATCTAAAAGGTAAGGACATTTTTTCTGTATGCTGTGTTAATAGAAATGCATAACAAGCATATAGTGGGGTTTTCTCAAGTGTGTCAGAAAAAGTAGAAATACACTTTAAAGTGGAGATAAAATAATACTTAATAAAACAAAAATTTTTTTTTTAAAATGTAAATCACAACTGTAAAATTGACTCACACACAAGTTAGTGTAAACTAATATAACATTTTTAACGGAATCAAAGGTAACTTGGTCAAAAAGAACAAAACAACATTGATATATGCAGCAAGTATACCCACTCTGGATAATTCTGAGCAAAATAACGACATTCACCATAAAGCAACAATAACTGTTAGCAAGCCTGCTTTTATAAATAATCCACTGTCGAGAGGAGAGGGCTGCTGAAACCCCATTGAGCAGAAAACAACTATCGAGAAACAGGTTAGCTCACTGTGGGTCCTCAGAATTAGATGACAAGGATTAGATGTGAAGGAAAGCGAAGCCTCATATGAAATTGAACAGTGTCCCTTTAAGAACACTACAATGTCTTCGGTGCGCTTGTTGGGGCCCAAATGGTATGAAGTTGAGTTGAGGTGTGTAATATAGTTCCTTGGGATTGTGACACAGAGATAGTAAAGGCACAGGGAGAGAATTAACACTTCCCTTCTTGGTGGTAGTGAATTAGGGTGGGGTCCCCTTTAAAGCAGTAAACATAGGGCAGGCTTGAAGTAATGAATAGTAACAATTGGCTTTATTGTCTTTGGACAAAGACAACTCCCTCTGAATATCAAAGTAAAAAAGAACAGTAGTAGGAATCCTACTTTGTTGAAGAAGGGAAACTTGTTTCAGTTGGCACTACTGTATCCTGGCCTGCAACTGTATGTCCTGTGGTCAGCTTGTACAAGAAACTGTAATGTAGATGTATCTCAACTATGGCAGCTGCGAGAACTAGGCTGCAAACTGAAGCAAATACATGCAATATACACAATTATATGTTGGTAGAGGTGGCAAACTGTCAGTATTTACTTGATTAGTGAGCGCATGGGTCTCTGTCACTTGATTGAGATCACAGTGGCCTTTCTCTTTCTGCAAACGGGGTCAGTCCACAGACTTTCCGGCTCAGACTCGGCATCCTGTCTGGTCTCCTGCTGTCAGATTGTCCTGCTGGAAAGCATGGCAGACTGGGTGGTCAGTAGGATTTTTCCATTCTTCCTTTCTTTCCAACTCGTCTGCAGCCTAGTTCAGCACTTCAGCCATCAGCACACCTCTTTCTTTTCCAGTCTCTCCCTGCACTCTCCTGGCAAATTTCATGGGCTGTGATATTTATATGCCTCCACCCGCACACTACCCCTCTTGGGAAATGTAGTCCCTGACTGCCCTTCTCACCAGCTGAGTTCGGCTATAAAGCATATAAGTTCCAGAGGGCTGTTCTGTCCATGTGATTGACCCTGAATGGCAGGCCACTGCCATCTAATGTCCATTTTAATTAGTTACAAAAGTATCATGAGAGCAAATATTAATAGAGCTAAAATATCTCATCCATCGGAGGGCTCTTTTATACCTGTTCATTAACACAGAGGTTTGCCATTGCTTTTAATAGTGCATTTTCACACATAAGCAGCGTGTTAGCATGCATTGGCTAAAAAAAATGGTCATGTTCATTCTTTATTCATCTATATGCATATTAAATGCTTTGAATAAGAATGGCAATGTATGTCAATGCATCATGAAGAGCACAAAATGCACCTGAAAAATACTCTGCAATGTAAGAACATAAGTGTGAATCCTGCCCCATGAATGTGATCAAGTCCCTCACATTGGCTATACTTTAATAATTTGAATGGATACAACAAATAATGAAAAAACAAAGGCAAAAAACGTTTTTGATTTCACACCCCTTTACAAAGACTTTAATTTGACATACAATGACTTTGTATGGATAAATGGCTGAGCTAGGACATTGGTTGTTTATGCAAAATCATCTGCTATTATTAATAATAGCATTACTCAAAGATCAAACAAACATAATAGTTTGAATTATACTTAATAGTTTGAATTAAAGGACTGCCATGTTTACAGCTATAAGTTGTATCACGCAGAAATGCCATTGGTGAATGGAGGAACCTGCAGACATAGCACGGTGCTTACTCACTGGTTCCAAAGCAGTATAAAAGGTACATCTCTAAATTTGGTGGACATTGAAGAACCAGCATCTCCTCTAGTTCTACCTACCATCTAACAAAAAAAAAATAATGTCTGGAACAAAAGGCATGGGAAAGCACAGCGGTCAATCTAAAGACCACGACTGTAAGTAAAGCAGCCTGTGTAGCTACAGATAAAAAAATAAATAAATATATAAATATATATATATATATATATATATATATATATATATACCCATATATATGGGATTTATTGGTTTTAGTTTACAAACTGCAAGTACAACTTTTAGTTAAAATATTGCTGTACATATTTAATGGTAGATCCTAGTGGGCTAGAGGACCTTTTTATGATAATGCAACTTCATTGGAAACATTTATTGTATGTGGATTAAAGTGAGTGGGTCACATGAGGGTATTTTGACAAGATTGTAGTAATTTGTCTGATTAGCTTGCTTGGTGGCATTTGAATTTGATTCTCATGTGAGGTATACATTTCAGCACTAATCACGCATATTTCAGCATAAATCATGTATAAATTATCATTTTTACTAGTATGGGGTTAAATGTTGGGTTTATGTTAGATGTCACGTGATGTTACTTGATGTTACATACACCAGATCCTGTGCCTCTAACCACAAAGATTTAGACACAACTGTGCCACCAACTATTCTCTGCCTTAACCTTCTCCCTGTGTCATGCCTGCTGGGTGTTTTGCAGAGCAGAACTGTGAAATCATTTTGAAATTTGAAAAATGATATGACCAAATTTTAGAAGATTTTACTTTTCAAAAATCTACATCTACTAACTTGTAATGTAATAAAGCATTGTCCTAGAAGAGACAAGACTTTGGAGAGAATTACTAAAACTAGCCCACTCAGAATCTGGGGCAGCTGTGCATGGCAGCCAATCAGCTTCTAACTTCAGGTTGTTCAGTTAAGCTTTGGCAATAAAACCGGGAAGCTGATTGGTTTCTATGCAGAGCTGGAACAGATATTGCATTCTCCAGTTTTAGTAAATAACCCCCTTGTTTAGATTCTATATTATACATAGAAAGAAGTAAAAATAAATGTATAAAGTGTTTTTTATGATCTTTCTCAACAGCTGACATGCCTGTTATGCAGGGCCACGATACTCATCACGCTTCATCTAAAGGTACAAATACACCAATATTTATAAGTGACTTAGCAGTTGAATAAATTATTTTAAACTGCACCTCTACCTTAAAAGAAAAGGTTCATTTGGCACCAATAATAGTTTGATAAGTAATTAGTTTATGTTGGGCTTTTATTGGAAACAAAAGCATTGGCTAAGAGTTATTAAAACTGGTGCACTCAGAATCTGGTGCAGCTGTGCATGGAAGCCAATCAGCTTCTAACTTAAGCTTGTTATTTTGTTTGGTAATAAAAACTGGAAGCTGATTGGTTTCTATGAAGAGTTGCACCAGATTTTGCACTCACCAGTTTTAATGAATAATCCCCCCCCCCCCGCATTCTTTGGGTTTTTAGAGCCATCAATCTTCTTTCTTGCAAATAATTTTGTAGACAAATCCCATAACCAATTAAGTCTCAGTTCACACCTCTGAGCACCTTGAGCAATAAAATGCTAAGCTAAAGCCAAGCTACACAGTAAGGGTACATACAGTATTTCACTGAAGTACTCAGCAACATACTGAAACTATGATGTTTACTAAAATGTGCATGGAACAAAGCACCTAAAGGGAGCCTATAAGGATAGAAATATGAGGTTGCCATTGCTGATTTGTTATAAAAAGGTGCAAGCTCAGAGGCATCCTATTTGTTTTATTACTAAGGGACACACTACCCAAAATAAGCATATGCATGCTGTATCAAGTGACCCTAAACATAATATGGACATGCTCACTGCAGGTAGTAAAGAAAGGATGAGCTCAACAGTCTGATATTCGGCCCGTGGTAGGATTTAGAGTCTGCAACTTGAAAAACAAGACATCCAAGGCAACCTCAATATTTTTAAGCAGTTCCATTTATATGAACTAATCCATACAAACCAATCAGAATTCATGCTGTATTGGACTGATTTAGGTTGTATTTTTGTTCTGGTTATACACTTTGCTTTAATCTCTGTCTATACCTCCAAAAGTTTAAAACACAAATTTGGAAAACACTACATTAAAGTCCAGAGAAATACAACTGAGATGCAAAGTCTAGCTCTGGTCAGAAGAAAGATTTGCCTTGCCTTTCAAACATCCTCCCACATGACATTATGTTGGGTACATTGTAGAAGCCATATGTTATCTGTCTTTGCATTACACTTTGTTAGTTTGGCTTCATCTATTTATTTGTGAAGACGTGACAGGTTAGTGCAGATATGCATGTATAGCAGCCCTGGTGCCAAGGTCAGTAAAATAAAGCGTACATGCAGCAGGGTTACTGGAAACCCAACCTGGGAGACATTTATAGGCTGTAGTTATTCATCTTCTTAAAATGCTGGTTGTCTGGCTGTCAGACTTTTTTCCAGGTTGTGAGTCAATGACCTAAAGCAAATATTCAGCAACTAAAAAAGGAGTAAAAAATCATAATCTGTTCCTTGTCAGGGGCTCAGAGAATAGCCAGACCATTAGCATGTTAAGAAACAGAGGTCAGCAATGGCACCTAAATATTTGTTATCTCTCAAGAATATTCCTTCAAACGGTGGGAGCACAGAGTTCAGATAATTCACCACATCCAATGATGGAAATCATTCTATTTTAAATATTCTTATACACTAGATGGCTAAACAGAACATAAGAATAATATAAATGCTGTATGCATGAAATAAACAGTTAAAGGTAGGCAGGGCTTTTTATAATGGAGTTTCTGTTTCTACTAAAAAGGGCATTCAAATAAGTTCTTGCATTTTAGAATAAAACTAGCTATGCCTGGGAGCTGGATGTGGTCCTTTGCTTGTCTTTATCTATCCCTTGGGGCACTATTCCACCAACTCACATATCAATGATGGGGAGCCATTCCCCCTACTGACACTATCAATGGGGAACTATTCTAGTCATTGATATCAACAACAGGGCATTATTCCTCCCATTAAAACCAATAATGGTGCAAGTGATGCCATTTTCTCCTCCCACTGGCCACAGTCCAGCCCCCTAAAGCCTGAAGGACAGTAAACTGGTCCTTTGCTTAGAAAGTTTGGAGACCCCTGATTTATACCCTATGCCGCTCTCTCTGCTGGAGTGCCATCTGCTGACACAGGTGCTCAAACTGAATAAAGTAAATTGACCAATTCAATATGAATTTCTGGAAATTATTTTGAAGAATTCAATTTTACTGGGAATAGGTCAGCAAAAGGGGGTGTGATTATGGGACATGAGCAAGGCAGGAATACCGTATCATCTCTGCATTGGGAATCTTCCTGTATTTTATTAACTAATTAATGTAGAAGTGATTAGGCAATTTTCTAGATGTGCCTTAAAGCATATCTAAAATCTTCTGATTGGGGAGATTCCCACTTTCTATTTGTGCTGGTGACCAACAACACCAAGACAGAAAGTAATGAAAAATTCAAATTTCACAGTTGTCACCAAAACAGGAGGTGATAGAAAAGGGGCACTTGTTCCAGTGCCAACTGTGTAAGAGGAAATTTCTACTCATTTTGGAGATATTTCCTCTCACATCCTGCTGTGTCTCTGGGACAGCAGATAAGTAGTATCTTGCAGTTGGGACCTAGATAGAAAAATAAAACTGAGAGGGATTTTACCATTCCCTACTCCATCCAAAACTAAAAAAAAAGTGCATCAATTAAAGAGGGCTCAATTTAGGACTGACAGTACTGTCTTTGGTTGCAATATATTGTATTTGTCCACCCTAAAATATTTCATTTTAGATACAAATAATGCACAATCTTGTCAAGCACATGACATTTAATGCATGCAATATCCACAATTTTATTGCATTCAAATTCATTCACACAGACCCCTCCAAATAAATGGACAAAGGCTTGTGAATACCAGTCCTTTTAAGTAACAAAATATTTTATATCAACGCTACCTCTAGAAAGAAAATATTTCATAAAACTGCTTCTATAGAGTGAAGTTTCACAGAAAGTCTGATCAACTTTCACACACAATTTTATGATGGTAAAGTGTACATTTATCACAAAATATACACACAATACTTTTATTCGGTGATTTACAAGCAGGGCCACAAGTTTCAAAAACTACATATTTTTGGATATCCTCAAAGCTAGCTAAAACAAAGAAATATTGTTAGTTTCAAACATACATTGAGCTTACTATCCTCCTCTGTATTATTATGTAATGAAAGTGCACTAATAATAGTTAAACATGGCAAAGAGTGATATACTGGGTTAATGTTTATAGAAGCTTGGAAAAAAATTATTAGGGTCCCAGCATTAGTACTGTGAAAAAGGTGTGAAAAAGGCAATTCTAATTTGCATCAAACACAACAAATTCATAAACTATTCTTTTTATTTTTGCTATTCAAAACAATGTGTATTGTGCCATTTTTTCAATATAATTCAGTTTTCATTTTTTTTTTCTTAAGATACATCTCAGCATCAAAGCCATGGAGGTCATGATGCTGGAAAGAAAGGACAAGAACATCATGATGGTGGATCTAAAGACCATGGAGGTCATGATGATGGCTCAAAAGGTCATGGAGGTCATGATGGTGGTTCAAAAGGTCATGGAGGTGGAGGTCATGATGGTGGCTCAAAAGGTCATGGAGGTGGAGGTCATGATGGTGGCTCAAAAGGTCATGGAGGTGGAGGTCATGATGGTGGCTCAAAAGGTCATGGAGGTGGAGGTCATGATGGTGGCTCAAAAGGTCATGGAGGTGGAGGTCATGATGGTGGCTCAAAAGGTCATGGAGGTGAAGATGGTGGCTCAAAAGGTCATGGAGGTCATGATGGTGGCTCAAAAGGTCATGGAGGTCATGATAGTGGCTCAAAAGGTCATGGAGATCATCAAGAGAGCTCAAAGGGGCATGGCGATCATCAAGACAGCTCAAAGGGCCATGGCGATCATCAAGAGAGCTCAAAGGGGCATGGGGATCATCAAGAGAGCTCAAAGGGGCATGGTGGTGATCATCAAGACAGCTCAAAGGGGCATGGCGATCATCAAGACAGCTCAAAGGGGCATGATTCTGATCACAAAGGCAAGGGAGGCCATGGTGATTCCAAGGGTTCAGGTGGAGATTCCAAGGGCCAGTCTCATGGTGGTCAGGGACATACTAAATAGCGTCAGCATTGTCACAGCAGTAAGAAAGAAATCTTTAATTACAGTGAATAAATGTTTATATGGATTAGATGGAAACAAGCAACCTTTCTTTAAGTCACTAGTCACAATTATGATGTAATTTATTATTATTATTATTTCTGTTAGTCCTCTGCTACAAATAAAATATGAGAATATGCATTAAAATCAAATCCTGTGTCTGTTTAAATAACTGTCAAAAATGATTTTACATTTTTTGCAATAATCACTAGACTTGTAAAAACAAGGCAGGCCCCTGCTACTGGGCAGGAACACAGGTGTCAAATAATGGAACTACCTGCAGATATGTGGGTCAGATGTGAACAGAGAGAAGTCTAATTAAGATTTATTTATGTTATTACAGGTACTTATATAGCACTGTCAATTTATGCGGTGCTTCACATATACAGTATATTGTACATTCACATCAGTTCCTGTCCACAAGGAGCTTACAATGTAAGGCCTCTAACTCATATTTGTACATAAACATACACTATATTGCCAAAAGTATTGGGATGCCTGTCTCTACATGCACATGAATTTTAATGGCATCCCAGTCTTAGTCCGTAGGGTTCAATATTGAGTTGGCCCACCCTCTGCACCTATAACCACTTCAACTCTTCTGGGAAGGCTGTCCACAAGGTTTAGGAGTGTGTCTATGGGAATGTTTGACCATTCTTTCAGAAACGTATTTGTGAGGTCAGGCACTGATGTCAGACAAGAAGGCCTGGCTTGCAGTATCCACTCTAATTCATCCCAAAGGTTTTCTATCAGGTTGAGGTCAGGACTCTGTGCAGGCCAGTCAAGTTCCTCCAACCCAAACTTGCTCATCCATGTCTTTATGGACCTTGCTTTGTGCACTGGTGGGCAGTCATGTTGGAACAAGAAGGGGCCATCCCCAAACTGTTCCCACAAAATTGGGAGCATGAAATTGTCCAAAACGTCTTGGTATGCTGACACCTTAAGAGTTCCCTTCACTGGAACTAAGAAGCCAAGCCCAACCCCATAAAAACAACTCCACACCATAAACCCTTCTCCACCAAACTTTACACTTGGCACAATGCAGTCAGGCAAGTACCGTTCTCCTGGCAACCATCAAACCAAGACACATCCATCAGATTGCCAGACAGAAAAGCATGATTTGTCACTCCAGGGAACACATCTCCACTTCTCAAGAGTCCAGTGGTGACGTGCTATACACCACTGCATCCGACGCTTTGCATTGCACTTGGTGATGTAAGACTTGGATGCAGCTGCTCAGCCATGGAAACCCATTCTATGAAGTTCTTTACGCACTGTTGTTGTGCTAATCTGAAGATCTCACGCAGTTTGGAGGTCTTTAGCTGCTGACTCTGCAGACAGTTGGTGGCTTCAGCATGCGCTGACCCCATTCTGTCATTGTATGTTGCCTACCTCTTCGTGGCTGAGTTGCTGTTGTTCCCAGTTGCTTCCACTCTGGTATAATACCACTAACAGTTGACCATGGAATATTTAGTAGTAAGGAAATTTCATGTATGGACACAGGTGATAACTTATCATGGTACCACGCTTGAATTTACTGAGCTCCTGAGTGTGACCCATTCTTTCACAAATGTTTGTAGAAGCAGTCTGCATGCCTAGGTGCTTGACTTTATACACCTGTGGCCATGGAGGTGATTGGAACACCTGAATCCAATGATTTGGAGGGGTGTCCCAATACTTTTGGCAATATAGTGTATATTAGTTCTAATTTAGACAGGAGCCAATTAACCTACCATCATGTCTTTGGAGTGTGGGAGGAAACCCATGCAGGCAAAGGGAGAACATGCAAACTCCAGTACGGAGTGCCATGGCTGGGATTCAAACCAACAACCTTAGGGATGCCAGGTGGAAGTGCTAGCCACTTAGCCAATGCATTATATGCAGGTCTAGAGGTTAGCTTTTGCCACATTTGCACAAAGCACTGTGGCCTGTCCCGGTGATATCACCACTATTGATCTGTATGCCTATAGATCCTAAAATGAGCAAGAGGATTGATTGCCTTCCCTTCCCACAATACAGAAAAAACCCCAGCATACACAGAGGTTCTTGAAGCAGCCTTCTCTCATAAACTCCACTCCCAACACACCTAATGGAACAAGGTAGTATATATTCCAAGACATAATTCTCTTTCTATAAACATTTTGTGTAGCACAGTTAAAACATCATTTTTACATTTACAAGGTAATGTCTGGGTTTGAAAAGCCATTTGTTGCACACAAAGTGGATCTATATCCTTGTGGATATTAAAAACTATATTTAAGTGAATGTTTTTATGTCCAGAGTTCAGCTTTAAAAATCATTATCCTGTGCTTGTACAAAATGATAATGGGCCTCGAAAAGCCCAATGGCAGTACCTGTGATGACAACCAGGAGTACATTAAGCTTTTTATGATTAAAGCAACTGATCTAGGACTGAAAGACAGCAATCTAGTTACTTTATAAGGTATGGATTATTGACCTGATCATAAAAAAGTATTTTTCACAGAACCAAAGGACATAAAAAGTTGAACTGACGCCAGACATAAACAGCCATGGATGTAAAGAAAACTTAATGGTAAATGTGACATACAGAATCAAAAGAGAAATTGAAAAAAAAAACAAAGCAATATAAAAGTGAGGGCTCATGTACACTGCAGCTGATAAACTCACGTTTAGGAGCTGTTCAGTGTTTTTTTTTTCAGCAGCCCCTGAACTCACCCTAATGTTTTCCTATGTGTCCATGTACACATCTTCGTTTACAGTCATTTACAGGCATTTGAGTTTACAGTAATTTTTTTGAACGCAGAAAATTTGCACTCAGCAGTCGAATTTATCAGCGTCTCAAACGCGAAATGCTTGTAAACGCGGCAAATTGCGTTTATAAGCATTTGCATCTGAAATTTTTTTATCTCTTCCAGTTCCCAATGCTGTCCAAAGCCTTTTTTCCTCATGAAAAATGCATGGAAAGCGTTTTCAAGGTGCTCAGATGGACAAAACACTGAACACAGGATGTTCCTACCAAGCTTGTCACACATTGCAATGACCAATTCACACCTCAGACCTCTCCCACCCTTGGAAGCAAAAGATATGTTAATGACCATTCACACCTCAAATTCCTCATGCAGACCCCCTGCCAGGTGACCTTAATGGCTCACTTCACCAGACACCTTCCCACCCTTGGAAACAAAAGAAATGGTAATGACTGTTCACACCTCAATTTCCTCATTCAGACCCCCTGCCAGGTGACCTTAATGACTCACTCCACTAGACACCTTTCCCACCTTGGAAACAAAAGAAATGTTAATGACCATTCACACCTCAAATTCCTCATGCAGACCCCCTACCAGGTGACCTTAGTGACTCACTCCAGCAGACACCTTTCCCACCTTGGAAACAAAAGAAATGTTAATGACCATTCACACCTCAAATTCCTCATGCAGACCCCCTGCCAGGTGACCATAATCACTCAGTCCACCAGACACCTTCCCACCCTTGGAAACAAAAGAAATGTTAATGAGCAACTCACACCTAATTATCTCAACACATATTGCTGTCCCTGCGTCTACTCTGTGTATTTCTCTGAAACAGTCTGAAATAGTTAATAATTTACCACTTTTCAGTGCATTCTGGGCATTTGGGAGGTTCTCCTGTGCTTATCTTTAAAAAATGCTTCTAAATGCAAACGCGCATAAACGCACTATGCAAACACAGCTAAACAGATGTTTTTTAACCTACGTTTTCCAGCAGTCAGTTTCCATCGTTCAGAATTGTTCCGTGTACATGGGGCCTGACAATGGAGAAGAAGCAGAACTCTACCAGTAAACTACCTTGATTTACAGTTGTGGTGATAAGGGTTTAGAAGACCATGGATTTCTCTACTAAGAAGGGATTATTAAGTGATTATTAGATTCTTCTATTGTAAGTGTTTTTTATCCTTACTGTAATCTCTATTTAAATTAGAACTAGACTAGTGGTGTTTTTAGATAACTGGGGGCCCTTCCTTACTAAGAGCTGTAAGAACGCTATGTTTTTTTTTTCCTGTTGGATTTATTTCTGGATTTTACAGAGGGGATTTCAAATACCCAGATCGCTGGAGCTCTGCAGCTCAGTAACCCCGAAAGTAAGCAGAGCAGGTATTGGGTGTCTGCTCTTACTTCACATTTACATTTTTTCTGTAACCCTTTTTGTGAGCTAGCCCTTTACATTTTTTAGACCCTATCTCGATGAACAATAATATAAAAAGATTAGTAAGGCACAGGGACAATGTTTTTAATACATGGACACATTTTGATGGTTTATGCCTTGCAAAACAACTCATACAGTTTAAAATAGAAGTGAAAGACAAAACATTTATGCATACATTTAAAAATGCATTTTTTCCTTTTTTATAATTGATCACATACCCACTGTTCTAAGCTGCATAGAGAAGTGAGGGTGGAGGAACAGCAGCACACTGGTCTTTCCAGTGATTAATTGTAAAAAGGGGGGGTCTAATCACTGAAGGAGATAAGCAGAATTCCCGGTACACCTAGAGAAATAATCACACTGTGTTCACCTGCCTAGTGTGGTCAGTTTTTTTATAGAAAGGCAGAGGGACCAGCAGGGATTTCACACAAAGGAAACAATACAAAGAAAACAGGTTACTTTTTCAGTCAAGTACATGGAACAACATGCACATATCAGCAATATGACATTTTAGGTTTACAAATTCTTTATACACTTGTTGACCGCGCTATAGCCGAATGATGGTTACAGAGTGGTCATCCAGTTCTGGGAGGGCGTCATATTACATCCGCCCAGAACCATGCCCCCCATGGGGACCCAGCATTGTACACCCAGAACTCTCTGTCATCGCTGAGTCCTTTGGACACAGTTGATCACATGACACTTTAAAGGTCCAATCACAGCATTTTACCACGTGATCAGCTGTGTCCAATCACAGCTGATCACCATGTAAACACACGTACTGGTTATTGACAGTTTTTTCCTCACACTTTCACAATGTGAGGAAAGTACTGCCGATAACTGGCAAGTGTGAAAGGAGACATCTATACTGATAATCAGGGCACTGATTATCAGTACAGCCTCAATCTGTCAATACTGCCAATCTGTGCTATTAGTGCTGCCAATCTGTGCCTGTCAGTGCAGCCAGTCAGTGCTAGCTATCAGTGTAGCCAGTCAGTGCCACCTATCAGTGCTGCCTATCAATGCTTTTCAGTACTACCTATCAGTGCCCATCAGTGCAGCCTATCAGTGCCCATCATTGCCGCCTATCAGTGCCCATAAGTGCAGTCTCATCAGTGCCTCCTCATCAATGCCCACTAGTGCAGTCTCATCAGTGTAGCCTTTCAGTGCCCATCAGTGATGCCTATCAGTGCCAGCTCATCAGTGCACATCAGTGCTGCCCATCAGTGCAGCCTCATCAACACACATCAGTGAAGGAGAAAAATTACCTTTTTGCTAAATTTTAAAATAGAAAGTAAAAAAAGGTTTTTTTTTCAACATTGTCTGTCTTTTTTGCTTGTTTAGCAAAAAAATAAAACACCCAGCATTGATTAACCACTAGCCTACAGGGCACTTATACCCCCTTCCTGCCCAGGCCAATTTCCAGCTTTCAGCGCTGTTGCACTTTGATTGACAATTGCTCGGTCTTGCAACACTGTACCCATATAAAATTTTGATCATGTTTTTGTGACAGATAGAGCTTTATTTTGGTAGTATTTAATCACCTCTGGATTTTTTATTTTTTCTTCAACAAACCAAAAATCACTGAAAATGTTGAAAAAAAAAACTTTTTTTCTTAGTTTTTGTTATAAAGTTTTGTAAATAAGTCATTTTTCCCTTCACTGATGTGCACTTATTAGGCTGCAGTGATGGGCACTGATAGGCTGCACTGATGGACACTGATAGGTGGCACTGATGGGCACTGATGAGGAGACACTGGTAGGTGGCACTGATGGGCATTGACAGGCATCACTGATGGGCACTGAAAGGCAGCACTCATAGGTGGCACTGATAGGTGGCACTGAGAGGCGGCACTGACTGGCACAGTTAGGTGGCACTGACTGGCACTGTTAGGTGACACTGATAGGCAGCACTGACTGGCACTGATAGGCAGCACCGATGCACACTGATAGGCGGCACTGACTGGCACTGATATGTGGCACTGAAAGGCAGCTCAGAGGAGCACTGGTATGTGGCATTGATGTGGCACTGATGGGCACTGATGTGGCACTGATGGGCACTGGCAGGTGGCATGGATGAGCACTGAGAGCTGGCATTGATGGACACTGACAGGTGGCACTGCTGGGGCTACACAGATCATAAGGGCACACTGATCATCAGTGCTCTGATTATCAGTGTAGATGTCCCCTCCAAGGAATGTCGATTACCGGCTCTCCTCTCCTCACAAGCTGTCAGCGTGTCAGCTCATGGGGAGAGAAATGTCGATAACCGGCATTTCCCTGTTTATATGTGATCAGCTGTGATTGGACACAGCTGATCACATGACCGAGCAGACATCTTTGGCTCTTTCCGTGGATCGGTGATCCGCACCGCCGATCGCTGCGCTGCATGCTCCCTGAGCCGGTTAGAATGGAAGGACGTCATATGACGTCCTCCCAGAACGAGAGAACCACCTTGCGTCCGTCAAATTACTATATGGCGGGCAGGAGGCGGTTAAATACCACCCAAAGAAAGCGCTATTTGTGTGGAAAAAAATGATAAAAATTTCACATGGGCACAGTGTTGCATAACTGCGCAATTGTTATTCAAAGTGCAACAGCACTGAAAGGTGAAAATTGGCCTGGGCAGGAAGGGAGTAAAAGTGCCCAGTAGGCAAGTGGTTAAGACACCCTTTTCTCAACCTTTTCAACATGGAGGAACCCTTGAAATAACTTTCCAGGCTCAGGGTACCCGTGCTGACAGATACTATATCTACAACTCATGATGCATTAGTGTGATGATCAGTGGGAAGAATGCCCCCTACATTGTCATCATAGGGATGAATTACCCCTTACAGATAGCTAAAAAGATCAATGGTGTCAGTGGGAAATTATCTGAGAGGCAGAAATTGCTAATTGCTCAAGGAATCCCTAGCAACTTCTGGAGGAACCCTAGGTTGAGAAACCCCATTTTAAGCTGATCCCTTTCACAAGAATATCTAAACAAAATAATACAACTGTAGTTTTTCTTTAAATCTCATATTACTTTAGCAACAAAGACTACTTGAACTCTGAGTACAGGGAGGGGGAACATAAAACTGTTTTCAGTACGCACTTTGTCTAATTCACTTTTAGGGTGTTTTCTTTTGAAGAAGAGTTACCAATCTAATTGAATCCAATTATATAAACAGCAGGGTGTGCACATGCCTAACACTCAAAAATGTAGACATTTCTCACTTGTTACAGGCAGACAGTAATATATATATATATATACACCTTACTGTACTGTACTAGTGTCACTGGAGATGTCAGTGGCAGTTAGTCAGTTCCCACCACTAGATGTCAGAATGCCCACCATTCTATCGCAGTCCCACTATAAGACGCTGATCACCACCATTACTAGTATAAAAATATAAATAAATAAAAATTCCAGTATATGTACTATTTTTGAAAACACTATAAATTTCATGCAAACCTATTAATATATACTTATTGGGATTTTTTTTTACAAAGACCTGTAGCACAATACATTTGTTCCTAAAGTTATGAACCTTTTTTATACTGGATATGTTTTATAACAAAAAGGTAAAAAAAATTGTTGTTTTTTTTCTTGTATTTTTTATCGCAGAAAATAAAAAAAACCTGGTGATGATCAAATATCAAAAAAAAAAAGCTCTATTTGTGTAAAAAAATTTTTTAAATGTACAATTGTGTACAGTGTTGCATGACCGCGCAGTTGTCAGTTAAATTAGCACAGTGCCGAATAGCAAAAAATGGCTGGGTCATGAAGACGGGGAAATTTTCCATAGGGAAAGTGCTTAACATTGCTGAAACACACTGAGTGCAAAAAATATGTGTATTAGATTCAACCAGACATAAAAAATTTTTTTCATACATTTGCTAACAATCCGGTTCAGGGAGTTGGTCTTATCATTATACCCAGAAGGTAATAATTAAGAGATTTAGTTTAACCACAAAAGGATTGAGCTATTTGCAAATCTCAGTTGAAAACTAAAGCTCTGACACTAATGTTTATACAGCATGTAGAAAACTTCAAAATGTCTAATAATGATGTTGAGTCGTTTGTGTATCCTGGTGTCAGTAATAGATTTATGTTACAGTGAAGGAAATCTGAAAAGGTGTTTGATGGCGCCACCTGATGGTACTAATCAAGACTTACAGCTTCTTCACAACTTGATTTAACAATCTATTTAGGCATTGCTGCTTTAGGTTCTCCTTTAAACTTTTTGGATTTCACATTTCAAATGCTACCAAATACCTATGACATGTTCCTGCTATTTGATTAGAGGTTAAAACATTTTTTAAATTTTTTAAATGTGTATGATAAGCTTCCAAATGTTTGCAAAACATTCATAAATAATAAATAGTAGTGATCACAGAGGCATAATACCAAGGGTATAATGGGCGACTGCTCAGTGCTCCGGATTTCAAGGGGTCCATGGGGATACTAAAAAAAAATCTGAAACTTGAGTTCTGTTTATGGAAAGATATTTTAAAGCATTACTAAACCTAAAAATAAAAAAGTATTATTATGCAATTTACCAACTCTCAGAAGCAGCAGATGCCATAGTTTTATTTTCACCTGGTGCACCAGCCATCGAGTCTTTTATTTTTTTGTTTCAATACATTTTTATTGAGCATATTGCACAATTCACAGATGTCAGACAAGTATTTAGTTTCACAGTAATACATATTAAGCTGTTGCTTACAATATATAGTATACAGAACAGATTCCCGACATGAATAAAAGACTTGCATAGTCTTACAACAACATGCAAGCCTACCTGCAACTATTTAAGAAAAAGTAAGAAACTTAATTTTCCACTCTGGTAGTGAGGAAGGAAAATCTTCATACTACAAAAATACAATGTAGAGAAAAACAAACAGAGGGCACACTGACCTAGTGCATTACCATAAAAAATGTATTTATTAAATGATAAAAGTATTGTCACAAAATGACAATACAGTCAAAGGTACATTGTGAAAGAAACAGCTGTGTCCAATCCGCACTACGTGTTTTTCCGTAATGGGAACTCTGGCCCTCCAACAGGCTGACGCGTTCCGAGGACTTGCCTCTTCCTCAGAGCCAACTTCTGGTCATTTGAGGGCAGGAAGGCGTGCATATCCCATGAAATTTGTGATGTGGTCCTATCCATAGAGTCCATCCCTAAGCACAGGAGTATCTGGGTTTGCCATTTCTTCACTACAAAAATACAATGTTCAAAGGAGCAAAGTCCCCCAAAACATAGGAGTAACATGATTTATTGCATATACTCCCATGTGGGGTTATTCCCTGTATAGAGGAGGTTCGTGAGAACCCCACCTGTTGGAGTATCAATTGTGCGATTGCAGTATCAGTACAAAAGTAGTATAAAGAGAAAGAAAGGACAGAGGGATAGAGGAGAGAAATAGAAAAAAAAAAGAGAAGGGGTAAGATAATGGGTTGGAAGTGGGCCAGGACTGGACCAACCCCACGGGACAAATCCTCAAATGATAAATTTAAGCTTGTTAAAGCGACCACAATGGGTCGTTTTGATTGCCCCTAAATTGCAGGAAATACAAAGGTAGCATATTTTCCTAAATTTCTTATTTTTGTTCCATTGGATAACAGTCAGGTTTTCGTTGGTCAAATTCCACAAGATTTTTTCCTTGACTTGTGCTACAGTCAGAACCCCAATTTACACACGTTTACTGAAGCTGTGAAAATAAAAAACAACAAATAACAATAACAAATATCAACTTAAATTGGTTAGAAATACACAAAGGGTTTTAGGATTAAGCAAGGCCTCAAAGGGGTTCTTGGGGTTACTGTCTCTCAGAACTGTATATATCAATTGATAAACCTTTTTCCAAATAGTTTAATTTTTTGGGCAGTCCAGCCATACCACAGCCTTGAAAGCTACAATCTGGGGCACCGTGTACAAATGTTGCTATATGGGAGGGTACCATGTACCACTGAAGAAAAAAATTATAGTTGGCCAACAGAAAAGAGGAATTTATGGACCAATGTGCACTATTATCCCATATTTGGGGCCATTGATGCATGTCTTCCAGGTCATTAGTTCCCTTTTCCATTGTGTGGTATAAGATGGAGGATCCGATGTATCACTGGACAAAATGGATTTATATATTAGGGACAAGTCTGTTATTCAGCTATCTTTACCCACTTGCCCTCCAGAGGATTTACCCCCCTTCCTGACCAGGCTATTTTTTGTGATATTGCGCTGTGTTACTTTAACTGACAATGGCGCGATCATGCAATGCTGTACATAAATGAAATTTATGCCCTTTTTTCCCACAAATAGAGCTTTCTTTCAGTGGTATTTGATCACCTGTGCGGGTTTTTTATTTTTTTGCGCTAAAAACAAAAAAAACAACAATTTTGAAAAAAAAATATTTTTGCTATAAAACGATTCCATTAACAAAATTAAAAAAAAAAAACTAATTTCGTCATAAATTTAGGCCAAAATGTATTCTGCTATGTCTTTACTAAAAGAAAATACAATACAAAGTAAATTAATTGGTTTACGTGAAAGTTATAGTGTCTACAAATGGCAGTATATCTACTGGACTGCGGTGAGCATTCTAACACTGGGGTGGGAACTGACTAACTGCCACTGACATCCCAATGAGAATAATACAGTGATCAGTGCTAATAAAAAGCACTGACACTGGATTAATGACACTGAGCAGGAAGGGGTTAACATCTGGGGCGATCAAAGGGTTAACTGTGTGTGTTTTACTTGGGAAACATGCTGCTGTGTATTTCTTTGCTGTGCAGAGTAATACAAAGCAGCATGTTATTGCTGGCAGGAGAGAGACCTGTGTGGTTTACACACAGGTCTCTCTCCTGTCAGTGTTACTCGGTGATCGCCGGCTACTGGTGGGGAATCTCTGGCCAATTGACATCTGTAGTTAACAGCTAGGGCGCGCAAGTGCCCCCTACCCAGAGATGCAAATCATGTGTAAATATGTACGTGATTTTGCACAGGCCTTCCGCCCTGTAGCAGTAGTTCTACTATAGGGTGGCGGGGAAGCGGTTAACAGACCAAACTGTCAAGCAAAATTGGCAGTTAGAGGGTTGAGAAAAACCATTTACCACTGGCAGGGGGGTTTACAATGGTCAACTATTATTTATGTAAAACCTTTATCCCAAAAAGAAAATAAAAGAATGCTCTAACTGCTTAAAAGGTGTTGGCTGAAGTTTGGATTTAATTTGTGAAATCCATCTAAATCTGCGAATACATCCAAAGCTATCCTCTCCCCAGATTGATAATGCTGCTGTCTAAGGGTGTCTCTGTTGCTCCTCCATCCAGAGTGGAGACACCCTAAAACAGGAAGTTTGGTATTGGCTGGATCACTAGGTTAAAATAAAGTGAAAAAATAAACACAAGAAAACTATTGCAGAAACCACATTTTAGTTGCAATATATTATTTTTTTGTCTTGGGTTTAATACTGCTTTAGACTCTTTTTGTGCAGTAAGTTTAGCATGTCATCACAGGTAGTCGTCTTCCAGGGTAGTCTATGTATCCATCCACAGTGCTCTCTTCTTCACTTCCCATTGATCCAAATTGCAGCAAACAAAGCACACACCAGAGCCTGCTAAGATAATAGTGTAGTATTTATTGCACCATGAGAATCACATGCAAAGCACACGAAACAAACAGACCAGTATATCAATGCAAAACCACTGTAACCCACATAGAAAGCCACTGCTGACTGATATTGTACAGCGGCATGACGTCAGCACTAAAGCCTGTGCCCCAATGCGTGTTTCAGCTAATAGGCCATCTTCAGGGGACCTCTAGTGCTAAGTTACACCATGTTTATGTAGTCCATTAGTAGGAGTTCAATCTTTGCAGCAGCTTGCAACTCAATTTAAATACTGTACATTCATATAAACAAAGCATTAATAGATTATTTTTTTATATGCTGATGTTTACAAATAAATATGGATGAAAATTCTAATAGATAAATGGGCCCTCTAGTGGAGATCTCTGGGTTAGTGGCTCCCTCCCCCTTGGCAGACCTTTCCCATTTTTTGGTGGTGCTCCTGATCCTCATGTCACAGTTATTTATTTATGGTACTTATACAGCACCATCAATTTACGCAGCACTTTACATATATGTTGTACATTCACATCAGTCCCTAACCATCAAGGGGTGTACAATCTAAGGTGCCTAACTCACATTCAGACATATACATACTAGGGCCAATTTAGGCAGGAGCCAATTCACCTACCAGCATGTCTTTGGAGTGTGGGAGGTAACCCATGCAGGGACAGGGAGAACATGCAAACTCCAGGCAGGTGGTGCCGTGGTTGGGATTCGAACCGATGCCTCTAGTACTGCCAGGCGGAAGTGCTAACCATTTAGCCACTGTGCTGCCCAGTCATAAATGTGTATATATAGCTGAAGGAACTCATGTACACGGGACACTTCTGAATGATGGAAACTGACTGCTGGAAAACGCAGGTTAAAAGACATCTGTTTAGCCGCGTTTATGCGTGTTTATGAGGGTTTGCATTTAGAAGCATTTTTTTAAAGAAAACCTCAGGAGACCTTCCAAAATGTCCAGAATGCACTGAAAAACAGTAACAAATTAACTATTTCAGACATTTTGAGAGAAATAGAGAGAGCAGAAGCAGAGAGAGCAGTATTTAGTTTTTTTTTTGCGTTGTTTGGATGTGTTCCAGCTCATTTCTGTGCAGAAATTATTGCTGCAGTGTCTAACATTATTTTTTTCATGCAAAACCTCAAAGTATGGTGAACCAGGTCCATTTGAGTACCGGGAAAATGCTTTGCATGCATTTTTCATGATGAAAAAAGGCTCTGGACAGCATCTGGAAATGGAAGAGTTAAAAAAAGTTTCAAACACAAACGCCTATAAACGCGGTTAGCCGCGTTTACAGGCGTTTACAAGCATTTTGTGTTTGAAATGCTAATAAAATCTACTGCTGAACACACGTTTTCTGCATTAAAAAAAACAATTGTAAACTCAAATGCCTGTAAACGACTGTAAACGAAGATGTGTACATGGACACATTGGAAAACATTAGGGTGAGTTCAGGGGCTGCTGAAAAAAACGCTGAACAGCTTCTAAACGTGAGTTTATCAGCTGCAGTGTACATGAGCCCTTATATCTTGGCTCTGATGAAGAAGGTCCTTTGAAAGACATCAGCCATTTGAAATCTTGAGGTCCCCCTGGGCTTTGGAGGTCATTGAATCACGTGAACTATATGGCTACAGATGAGTAGCTGGATAAGCTATTTCTATTTAAGTGTTTGTGAGTATATATTATGTGGTTCTATAATAAATTCTGTGGGATAATGCACTAGGCCAGTGGTCGGCAAGCCGCGGCTCGCGAGCCACATGCGGCTCTTTACAAACTTAAATGCGGCTCTTCTGTGTGCCGGGCGCCCGCTCCCCTCCCTCCTCTCGGGCGGCCGCCCCAAAAGTCAGGACTCTGCAGCTGTCAGGATGTAGGCGGGGCAGCCAGGATGTAGGCGGGGCAGCGTGACGAACTCCTCTCCTCTCACAGTCCACCCTGAAGACCAGAACGGCGCGGGAACACGACGAGAAGAACGCGCGGAGCAAAGGTAAGTGAATTGACACAGGGGAGACTTGGGGACTTAATATGGGGGATGAATTAATATGGGGAATGAATTACTATAGGGGGGATGAGTTACTATAGGGGGGATGAATTACTATATGGGGGATGAATTACTATGGGGGATGAATTACTATATGGGGGATGAATTACTATGGGGGATGAATTACTATATGGGGGATGAATTACTATGGGGGATGAATTACTATATGGGGGGTGAATTACTATGGGGGATGAATTACTATATGGGGGATGAATTACTATATGGGGGATGAATTACTATGGGGGATGTATTACTATATGGGGGATGAATTACTATATGGGGGATGAATTACTATGGGGAATGAATTACTATAGGGGGGATGAATTACTATAGGGGGGATAAATTACTATGGGGGATGAATTACTATATGGGGGATGAATTACTATGGGGGATGAATTACTATATGGGGGATGAATTACTATATGGGGGATGAATTACTATGGGGGATGAATTACTATACGGGGGGGTGAATTACTATATGGGGGATTAATTACTATGGGGGATGAATCACTATGGGGGATGAATTACTATATGGGGGATGAATTACTATGGGGGATGAATTACTATGGGGGATGAATTACTATATGGGGGATGAATTACTATGGGGGATGAATTACTATATGGGGGATGAATTACTATGGGGGATGAATTACTATATGGGGGATGAATTACTATGGAGGATGAATTACTATATGGGGGATGAATTACTATGGGGGATGAATTACTATGGGGGATGAATTACTATATGGGGGATGTATTTTCAGTTTTAAAAATGTGGCTCTCAAAATAAATTTGAATCGTGGTTTTGGCGAGATTTGGCTCAGTTGAAAAAAAAGGTTGCCCACCACTGCACTAGGCTGATGCACCCTCTGTGTTTTTTAGTTGCTTCAGGACATTCCTAGTCTTGAGAGGGCAGCAAGGCCTGAAGTACTATTCTTGTGATATGGAGATCATTTTAGCACCTGTACTGGGATATCACACTTATGTGCAGGAGGTTGTCTGTTTTGTTAAGAAATATAAATATACAGACACAATTAATAAAATAAAAATCAGATAAAATCAGGCAAATTCAAACATTTGCTAAAATTGCAGGGATGTATAAAAAAGAGCCTATATATGGGAATATAGTAGTACCTATCTGAAAAAACATAAAACTGTAACAATAAAACCAAACATAAAAATACATTAACACATAAAAAACAAATTATTTGAAAGCTTCCACGCCACCCTATAACAAAAATACTGCTACAGGGTGGCACGAGTGCGCAAAATCATGTATATATACGTGATTTTGCAGTTCTGGTTAGAGCCGCCATTCACAGCCTCGGCTGTCAATCACTGGGTCCCGTCCGGAAGTTCCTTGCCAGGACCCAGTAATCACCGAGTATCTCTCATGGGAGAGAGACCTGTGTATAAACAACACAGATCTCTCCTCATGTAAGCTCCTGCATACTGCTTTGTATGTCTCTGCATAGCAGACCCATACAGTGTGCTTACAGTGTAAAGCACACACACAGTGAAACAGCACACAGTTAACCATTTGATCACCCCACATATTAACCCTTTCCTGCCCAGTACAGTGTCAGTGCTTTTTATTAGCACTGATTGCTGTATTGGTGTCACTGGGGATGTCAGTGACACCAAGACAGTGTACATGTCTTGGGATTTTTTTTAGCAAAGACATGTAGCAGAATACCTTTTGGCCTACATTTATGCCAAAATTTGATTTTTTAAATTTTTTTACTGCGCACGTTTAATAGCAAAAAGTCACAAATATTGTTTATTTCTCAAAATTGTCGGTCTTTTTTTTGTAGCGCAAAAAATAAAAAACGCTCAGGCAACCACATACCACCAAAAGAAAACTCTATTCATGAGGAAAAAAGTACGTAAATGTAATTTGGGTGCAGCGTTGCATGACCACACAATTTTCAGTTAAAGTAACACAAAAAATGGCCTGGTCAGGAAGGGGGTAAATCCTCTGGAGGGCAGGTGGTTAATATTGATGAGACCATCAACCTTTTAACTCATAGAGGGCATGTGTTATTAATTCATAGATCTAGAAAGAAAAACCTAAAATTGCAAAAATAAAAAAACGGCAAACAAATGATCTAGTATAGAAACAATTAATGCCCCAATTGACACTTAACCCATTCATCCATTGATTCATAGATCTAAAAAAACATAAAATTACAAAAATAAAAAATAAAAATGTATTTTGTAAAAATATCTAGTATCAATGGAACAGTTGGCATCCAAATCGACATTTAAACTTAAGGGAACATGTTTTTAATTCACAAATCAAAAAAATAAAATTACAAAACTAAAAATAATAGTACACTAACACATGGCTGACAAATTATGTAGTATCAATGAAACAGTTGTCCAATCAAATATGTCTCAATCAACATTTAACCAATGAAGCCTTTTTTATCACAGAGTCGACCTTATATTAGGTATTTGTCCGCTTATGTGTGAAAGCTTAGGGTGTAAAGAGGGTATGATCAAGCTCGATTTTTTTGGTACCTGATGAGATATGCAAATAAATTCAGATTCCAAGATTTACTGATAATTTTATAGTTAGAAGTAGTTTTCACTTAAAGTGGTAATGTCTTTTTTTTTTTATCTTGTGCCTACAGGTGAGCCTATAATAAGGCTTACCTGTACAGTAGGTACTGTAAATATCTCCTAAACATGTACCATGTACCAAGTATTTGTGTAGCAGCTCCGGTGCATGCTGAAAGAATGGCATACTCGCGCCGTTCCTTCAGAGCTGCGTGCAGTAAACAATGACTCATGTGCGGGAGTGATGTCATCACGGCTCATCCTTCCAAGTCGCTGGAGCTTGCGAATCCGAAATAAGGACCGAGTAAAGATGGAAGTCCTGTCAGTGGTGTCACCGCACCGCTAGAGGGCTTTGTTTTACGGTAGGTTTCAGATAATGTGCTAGTAGTATGTGCTGCATACTAGCACATTATGACATTGCCTTGCAGGGGAAAAGTTTTTTTTTTTAACCCCTCTGCGCCGGCGCCTCCTGGCCCTTTAAGAGTTTCAGAAGTCGGGAGGCAGGGCAGGGTTTCATGTGACCGCGATGATTCGCTGTCACGGCGGTCACATGATTGGAAAAGGTCCCGATCGCAAGGGGAGATAGGGACTTTTCCGTGAGTCGGAACATGTAGGGTGCGCGCTCTCAGCACATATGTATTTTTAAATGGTACACAAATATGCGGCCGCTTGGCGTCAAGGCCCAGACGCCAAGAGGCCCCATATTTGCGTGCGCTTGGCGTCTAGGGGTTATATGTCATATGTGTACTCGCCACTTTGAAATGTTTTATTTTGTGAAAACCCAATAAATATTCTTTAAAAAAAAAAAACTGGGAGAAAGGACGGGCAGACTCTTAGCCTGGATTGCCCGGGAACAAACTCCTGCCATGAGTGTGCCCCGTATCCTTGCCTCCTCCAGGGAGGTTCTTAGGGAATCTTGGTCTATTACAGATTGCTTTGCTTCTTATTATAAGGGACTATATACTTCAAGGGTGACTTATTATTTCAGGTACTTATGTAGCACCATCAATTTATGCAGTGCTTAAGATATATAGTGTACATTCACATCACATCAGTCCCTAACCCCCAAGGACCAAACAATCTAAGGTCCTTAATTTACATTCATTCAGTATACACATACTAGGGCCAATTTAGACAGGATTCAATTAACCTACCAGCATGTCTTTGGAGTGTGGGAGGAAGCTGGAGTATCTGGAGGAAACCCATGCAGGCAAAGGGAGAACATGCAAACTCCAGGCAGGTGGTGCCATGGTTGGGATTTGAACCAGTAACCCCAGTACTACAAGGCACAAGTGCTAACCATTTAGCCACTGCACTGTCATCAGGACTTACACTCCAGATGACATTAATACCTATCTCTTGAATGTAGACTTCCCTATTCCAACTTCCCCATGCAAGGATTGTTTAGACTCTCCCATCACTTTGAAATAGGTGAAGATAGCTATTTCCTCTCTTCAATCCGGAAAAACACCTGGCCATGACGGGTTTCCTGTTGAGTTCTATAAGATGTATGCAGAGGACTTGGGCCCCCGATTACATGCTATGCTGATAAACTCCTTGAGAAATGGGATCTTTCCCTCCTCTATGTCAGAAGCGGTGATAGTTGTAGTCCCTAAAAAAAAGGGGATTTGTGTTCTTCATACCACTCCATATTGTTATTGAATGTCGATCCCAAGTTGCTTAGAAAAATACTGGCTCACCGGCTGAATTCGGTCATAACGACATTGGTACATCCTAACCAATCTGGGTTCATGACGGGTGGGGGTACTAATATTAATATTAGATGCCTGTTTACCCATGTAGCTCTCACAACTGGGGATGTCCCGAAGGTGATTGCCTCCCTTTGTCATCGCCTGACTGAAGCTGTTTTAAAGTTACCCAGTGGCTAGGGTTCGGCTCAATGGAGTGCGATCTGCTTCTTTCCCCTTGTACAAAGGGACGAGGCAGGGATGTCCGCTTTCCCCAGGTCTGTTTACTCTTGCCATCAAGCCAATGGCGATTCTGTTGCATCAAGATTCACGGGTGCAGGGTAACACGAGTGGGAACACGTCACAAAAAAATTCCCCTATACACAGATGACACCTTACTGTACGTACGAGATGTGGGTTCTTCGTTCAACTCTGCTCTAGATATTTTTGACTTGTTTGGACATTTTTCAGGTATTCGGGTTAACTGGGAGAAATCTGTCTTGTTCTCCCTTCACTCCTCAGGATCGGAAGTGTACACTGTACCAAAGTGTACTAAAGTACCTGCTAAAGTGGGTGGAAGAGTTTACTTACCTGAGGGTCAGGGTGAGGAGTCGGCTGGAGGCTTATATGGAGGATAATATTACTCCTTTGACTTTTCAACTTACTCGGAAGTGTCAAGCCTGGTGGGCACTGCCCTTGTCCCCTGTAGACAGGGTGAACCTCTTGAAACTGGTTTATGTTCCCAAGTTTCTTAACTTCTTTAGAAACACCCCTATTCCCATACCAAAAACAGTCTAGAAAACAGTAAGAGGCTGCCTTTGGTGGTGGTGGATACACTTTTCACAAGATTCTGTTGATGGTGGTATCAGGGACTCCGGGAGTTACCGCGATGCACATGTGCGGTCTGTCTAGGCGCACTAGCGTGCGGGCACTGGGACCTGGGCGCCCGTGGCGGCAACGGCGGCCGCGCATGCGCACTCGCGCTCACAGCCTGGCACCAATGAGTGCACAGGGCACACTATTTAAACAGACTCTGGCAATACTCAAATTGCCGTATGGTCTTTCCTCCTTTTCCTGTTATCCTGTGTTCCTGAGAGATTGCTAGTTGCCGACCCTGTCTGACCCTGATCCGTTGACCGTCTCCTGCTCTGATCCCTGGCTCGTCCCTGACTATTCTTCTGCCTACTCCTGAATTATTTGACCTCCTGTTGCCGAACCTTTTCTCGTGACCCGGTTACTCTCTGCCTGCTGCCCTGTACTGTTCTGCCTCTGCTGTTACCGACCTGGCTTGTCTGACCCGCTATACTCCATACTGTCATCCACCCATCCATCCATCCCGCTCGGATCCAGTCGCTACTGTCCAGGGCCTGCCAGCCTCTTCACATCAGGCTCTCCTCCTGTACATACCTCCGGCGGTCCTCTCTACCACGGTTGGGCGTACCCAGGGGCCGCGACCTGGTCCAAGTCCATCCCCACCATCAGGGGCTCTGGTGAATAAGCAGACTGGGGCTTAGACTCCGCACCCTGGGGAATCCCGTTCTGTGGTTCACTAGAGATACCGCCGGGTGGTACCTAACAGGTGGACACTTTCTTCACGGGTGAATTAAGCTAAATAGGAACTTTGGTTTACATGCCATTTAGAAATAATCACATTTATTATACTGTTTACTATATTGGTATTTATTTATCTATACACAGCACAACATATTGTATTAATATATCTTGAGTACATGGTAGATGTTTTTGAGTGCAGCTGTATTAATAATTGTGGTTTTATCACTAAGCACAGTGACAAAAAGTTTTTTTATGTGTTTACATACTGTGTGAAAAATCAGAGTATCTAAACACTCTTCTGTGATCCTAAACAGATCGGCTCTCCTTACCTCACACACGGTTTCTATGTGAGGAAAGGAATTGAGTCTCTTTACACTGCGACAGATGTGATTGGGCACAACTGATCACATGGTAAACGGCCACTGTGACTGGCCCTTTACCCTGATCTGTGATCTGCTATTTCCAAAACACACAGCGGTCACAGAGCGCTCCAGATGCACGCCCCAGGAGGAGCGCAAAAGGCGCGCATGTGGGAGGACATCCAAGTTAAGAATACTCAGGAAAACGTTTGAACTTCAAATGATAATTCTGATAGAAACAAAAGATAACAGACTGAATCTGGACCTTGCTTCTTTGTAGAAAAATAACATGGAAAGGCAAATAGATGTGCAAAATGAAAAATTTGTTTTGTTTCATTTCATTTCGATTCGTTATTTGACTAATTTAGTTTTGTTTGATTAGTTACATTTTTTTAATTTGTTTTTCGAAATGAATTTTTTTTAATCTAATTTGACTGAATTTTAAAATAATTTTAACAGATTCGAAAATAATTTTAACGGATTCTAAAACAATTCTAACAGATTCAAAAATAATTCTGATGGATTCGATAATAATTCTAACGTTACAATCTATAATCCACAATCCATACGTGTTTCTGATGGTATATGGCAGTGGTCGGCAAGCCGCGGCTCGCGAGCCACATGCGGCTCTTTGCACACTTTAATGTGGCTCTTCTGTGTGCCGGGGCGCCCGCTCCCCTCCCTCCTCTCGGGCGGCCCAAAAGTCAGGACTCTGCAGGTAGCCCAGCAATGGGCAAACTACGGCCCGCATACGGCCCGGCGGACCTTTTAATCCGGCCTGCGGGGCGTGGCAAACATTGGCTGTCAGGATGTAGGCGGGGCAGCGTGACGAACTCCTCTCCTCTCACAGTCCGCCCTGAAGACCGTAACGGCGCGGGAACACGGCGAGAAGAACGCGCGGAGCAAAGGTAAGTGAATTGACACAATATGGGGAATGAATTACTATAAGGGGGATGAATTACTATATGGGGGATGAATTACTATGGGGGATGAATTACTATGGGGGATGAATTACTATATGGGGGATGAATTACTATGGGGGATGAATTACTATATGGGGGATAAATAACTATGGGGGATGAATTACTATATGGGGGATGAATTACTATGGGGGATGAATTACTATATGGGGGATGAATTACTATGGGGGATGAATTACTATATGGGGGATGAATTACTATGGGGGATGAATTACTATATGGGGGATGAATTACTATGGGGGATGAATTACTATATGGGGGATGTATTTTCAGTTTTAAAAATGTGGCTCTCAAAATAAATTTCAATCGTGGTTTTGGCGAGATTTGGCTCAGTTGAAAAAAAAGGTTGCCCACCACTGGTATATGGGCTATATGAAGAGTTGCGTGACCATATTGGAAATACCTATTTCAGCTAAATTTTCACATTGCCTTTGTTGATCACTACTCATGTTACCATAATCTGGTGCAGCTCTGCATAGAAACCAATCAGCTTCCAGGTTTTCTGTCAAAGCTTAATTGAATAAGCTGGAGTTAGAAGCTGATTGGCTACCATGCACAGGTTCATCAGATTCTGCACTCTTCAGTTTCAGTAAATCAACCTCTATATCTTTCTGCCACCCCCTTTCTCTATTTCGACCCCCCCACCCCCTTTTAATTGTAATGAATATAAATTAGATTACATAATTGTGGGAGTTTCCTCACTGTACATTCCCCTCCTTATTTGATCACCCATCAATAATAGCTCCTAAGAGCTGCATCACACCTCTTACAATATTGCACTGACAAAAGCACATTAGTCACTCTGACATTAAACTGCTCATGTTTGCTAAACATCCCTGAGCATAATCACTGCAGCAAAAAGATGATAAATATAGTAAGGTAAATATCAGTTCTTGGCACCAAGTTCAACACACCCAATTACCCATTTAATCATGCTCACTTTTGTCATACTGTTCAAACTATTACCGTATTTTTCGCTCCATAGGACGCACCTGATCATAAGACGCACCTAGAAAAAAAATATTCTGAACCAATGGACTGCAGACATAGTTTAGGAAATGACCAGAGACTGCGGACATAGTACAGGAGATGACCAGAGACTGCAGACATAGTACAGGAGATGACCAGAAACTGTGTACATAGTACAGGAGATGACCAGAGACTGCAGAAATACTATAGGAGATGACCAGAAACTGCAGACATAATACAGGAGATGACCAGAGACTGTGGATATAATACAGGAGATGACCAGAGACTGTGGACATAATACAGGAGATGACCAGAGACTGCAGACATAGTACAGGAGATGACCAGAAACTGCGGACATAGTACAGGAGATAACCAGAGACTGTGGACATAGTACAGGAGATGACCAGAGACTGTGGACATAATACAGGAGATGACCAGAGACTGCAGACATACTATAGGAGATGACCAGAAACTGCAGACATAATACAGGAGATGACCAGAGACTGTGGACATAATACAGGAGATGACCAGAGACTGTGGACATAATACAGGAGATGACCAGAGACTGCAGACATAGTACAGGAGATGACCAGAAACTGTGGACATAGTATCGGAGATAACCAGAGACTGTGGACATAGTACAGGAGATGACCAGAGACTGCGGACATAATACAGGAGATGACCAGAGACTGTGGACATAGTACAAAAGATGACCAGGAACTGCGGACATAGTACAGGAGATGACCAGAAACTGCAGACATAGTACAGGAGATGACCAGAGACTGCGGACATAGTACAGGAGATGACCAGAGACTGCGGACATAGTACAGGAGGTGACCAGAGACTGCGGACACAGTACAGGAGAGATGACCAGAGACTGTGGACACAGTACAGGAGAGATGACCAGAGACTGCGGACACAGTACAGGAGATGACCAGAGACTGCAGACATAGTACAGGAGATGGCCAGAGACTGCAGACATAGTACAGGAGATGACCAGAGACTGCAGACGTTTGGGGAGCGGGGGGGGGCAGGTCCCTGAATTTGACAGGTACCCACTCCCACTTCCGTGGAGTTGTCCTCCCTGTAGTCTTGTGGGACATGCGACAGGTCCCAGAAGACTACAGGTGGCCATTCACAAAGCGCAGCGCTTCTCACGCATGTGCAGTGGTCACCCAGCTGTGAAGCCGCAAGCTGTCACAGCAGTGTGCCCACACTTAAGATGCCAGAGTCGGGGAGAGAAGACGGTTGGTGAAAGCAGGACACTGCTAGACCGAGGAACAGGTAGGAGAGAGGAGCAGGTTCTTCTGCACTGTAGAGCCAAGCGGTCGGCCCAGTATTTTAACTCAGCGGTAGCGGGAATACAGGGCCTGCCGCTCCATATTCGCTCCATAAGATGCACAGACATTTTCCCCCATTTTTTTTCCCAAATGTCAAACATGATGGTTGAAACATTCTGCTTTGGGGTTGTTTTTCTGCTAAGGGGACAGGACAACTGAATCGCATCAAAGGGACAATGGACGGGGCAATGTACCGTCAAATCTTCGGTGAGAATCTTCTTCTCTCAGCCACGGCATTGAAAATGGGTCATGCATGGGTGTTCTAGCATGACAATGACCCAAAACACACGGCCTAGGCAACAAAAGAGTGGCTCAAGAAGAAGCACATTAAGGCCCTGGAGTGGCATAGCCAGTCTCCAGACCTTAATCCGATTGAAAATCTGTGGAGGGAGCTGAAAGTTTGAGTTGCCAGACATCAGCCACCAAACTTTAATGACTTGGAGAGGATCTGCCAAGAGGAGTGGGCCAAAATCCCATCTGAGATGTATGCAAACCTGGTGGCCAACTACAGGAAACATCTGACCTCTGTGATTGCCAACAAGGGATTTGCCACCAAGTACTAAGTTTTGTTTTGTGAAGGGGATCAAATACATATTTCCCTCATGAACATGCAAATCAGTGCATAATCTGTTAGACATGCATTTCTTTTGAATTTGTTGTTGCTATTCTGTCTCTCAGTGTTACAATACACCTACCATTCGATTTTTAGACTGATCATTTCTTTGTGAATGGGCAAACATTCAAAATCAGCAGGGGATCAAATACTTATTTCCACCACTGTATGTATGCAAAAATGCAGCCAGAGAACTGAAATTGTGATGTGAACAAGCCCTAAAATGTTCTCCATCGGCTTATTTTCTACGTTTTACTGTATCTAAATGGTTGGTTAGGGGAGGGTGAAGGGGGTTTCAAACCTGGCTAACTTTATGAATATACTGTATATGTAGACATATTTACACAGATAGATATGTACACCTGTCATTAACCTAAAGAAAAATTACGCATAAAAGCACAAATAAACATTTTCTAAATGCTTTCTTACAGCAGTTTTCCTTTCCATAAACAATTATTCACTTGAAATTTCAACTTGCTAGGGAATTTGACCACACCAGGAGAGTCGGCACCCTAACACAGTGGTCGGCAAGCCGCGGCTCGCGAGCCACATGCGGCTCTTTACACATTTTAATGCGGCTCTTCTGTGTGCCGGGCGCCCGCTCCCCTCCCTCCTCTCGGGTGGCCGAGGACTCTGCAGCTAGCCCAGCAATGATTGGCCAGTCTCGCTGCCACTCACATCCTGATAGCTAGTGATTGGCTGTCAGGATGTGTGTAGGTAGGGCAGCGTGACGAACGTGAGGGGAGCTAGGCTCCTCTCACAGTCCGCCCTGAAGACCGGAACGGCGCGGGGAACACGGCGAGAGGAACGCGCGGAGCAAAGGTAAGTGAATTGACACAGGAGGGACTTGGCTTACTACTTGCTACTTACTTACTACTACTATATGAGGGATGAATTAATATGGGGGATGAATTACTATATGGGGGATGAATTACTATATGGGGGATGAATTACTATATGGGGGAGGAATTACTATGGGGGATGAATTACTATATGGGAGATGAATTACTATATGGGGGAGGAATTACTATATGGGGGAGGAATTACTATATGGGGGATGAATTACTATATGGTGGATGAATTACTATATGGGAGATGAATTACTATATGGGGGATGAATTACTATATGGGGGAGGAATTACTATGGGGGATGAATTACTATATGGGGGATGAATTACTATGGGGGATGAATTACTATATGGGGGATGAATTACTATATGGGAGATGAATTACTATATGGGGGATGAATTACTATATGGGGGAGGAATTACTATGGGGGATGAATTACTATATGGGGGATGAATTACTATGGGGGATGAATTACTATATAGGGGATGAATTACTATATGGGGGATGAATTACTATAGGGGGGATGAATTACTATATGGGGGATGAATTACTATATGGGGGAGGAATTACTATGGGGGATGAATTACTATATGGGGGATGAATTACTATGGGGGATGAATTACTATAAAAACTTATTGAAACTAAAAACAGTGTACCATCCTATGTATTTTCAGTTTTAAAAATGTGGCTCTCAAAATAAATTTCAATCGTGGTTTTGGCGAGATTTGGCTCAGTTGAAAAAAAAGGTTGCCCACCACTGCCCTAACACAACCCCTTCCTTCTGCCATGGCACAGCCCTCACCACGTCTGGAAGTGTCTAATCACTGTGTGAGTATGCCCAGCACTTCTTCCCCTGACCTCCCTACATAACCTATTTTGTTATGACACTGATTATGTTGGGACTGCTAACATCACATCCAAGATGGCAGCAAAACAAGACAGAAATTTGCTTGCTTTTTTTAGTTTTACGTGTGCTGATGCAAAGTGGGCAAACTACATTGCTTGTGCAAAAATGTGTGGGCATGTGACCATATCAACTTGTTGGTCATCCATTCCAAAACCTTGAACATCAAAGTAAAGGAGTTTAATTTCTTTGTATGGTTTGTTTGGGCTAAGCTGGCCCAAACAAACTATTTCTATTATGAAATTATGCATCCACTGTGTTTGAGTGCTGTAACACTGTGGTATTAGCTACATACTGTACAGTAAGTTGTTCTGTGTTCTGGCAGATTGGGCGGCTTCTCCCTCTGCTGGAGAAATTAAAGAGTCGGGACAAGTACTTCTCCACCATTCAGGATAAACCTTTTTATCACTGCATACAAGACTTTCTATAATTAGCTGATGTGGAAATCTTGACATCATCCGCCCACCTCTCCACCCGCCACTTATTGTGGCTAATGCTGCCACACTCCATTACAGCACACGCAGCAGCCACATTGTCCTGCAATGAGGTTTGATGCAAACAAACTTTTTGAAATTAAACCTGGAATTCTATTTTAATTTATTTTATACTTATATAGTGCTGTCAATTTATGCAGCTCTTTACATATATTATACATTCACATCAGTCCCTAATCCTCAGGGAGCGTACAATCTAAGGTCCCTAACTCACATTCATACACTTATTAGGGCCAATTTACCTACCAACGTCTTTGGAATGTGAGAGGAAACCAGTGTACCTGGAGGAAACCCACACAGGCATAGGGTGAACATGCAAACTCAGTGCCATGGCTGGGATTCAAACCAACAACCCTAGCACTGCCAGACAGAAGCCACTTAGCCACTGATTTGCTCACCAACCTTTGCACCTATACCAACAGCTACTCTTCTTGGAAAGCTTTCCACAAGATTTTGAATGTGTCTGAGGGATTGTTTGCCCATTCAGCATAAAAAGCATTTGTGTGGTCAGATATTTAAGTTGTGACCTGGCTTAAAAACAGTATACCAATTCATCCCAAAGGTGTTCAGTAGAGTTGAGGTCAGGGCTATGTACAGGTCACTTGGGTCCCTCCACACAATATTTGTGAAACCAAGTGTTTATGGACCTGACATTGCACATTGGAGCCTGTTTGAAACTGTTGCCACAAATGTGAAAGTGTACAATTGTCTAAAATGTCCTTGCATGTTGTAGTATTAATGGTATTCTTATTAGAAAATCCTGATGTCAATCATTTTGAGGGGTGTCCTTATACTTTTGACCATATAGGGCATGCCTGATAGCCAGGTATCCACAAACATTTCCCCATTTAGTTTTTTTAGCTATTCAGCTCTCAGCATCAGAATGGTATGTATAAACATTTGGTTCTGTTGGTTTGGTTTAACACTTCAGTATCAGGCTCTTTCTCCACCTTCCTGCACAGGCCAATTTTCAGCTTTCAATGCTGTCGTAATTTGAATGACAATTGCGCTGCCATGCGCCACTGTACCCATATGAAATTGTTATCATTTTTTTGAGACAGATAGAGCTTTATTTTGGTGGTATTTGATCACCACTGGGTTTTTTGCTAAACAAACAAAAAAAGACAGAAATTTTTGAAAAAAATCTGTTTCTGTTATAAAATTTAGCAAATAAGTAACTTTTTTCTCCTTTACTGATGTGCGCTGATGTAGTTCCATGCACAATGGAAGTTTTAATAACGCTGGTAATGTTAGCTGTGTAAAGTCACATTAATAACGTGAGTTTTTCAGCATTTTTTAGCATTTTTGTATTAGCGTTTAGAGGCGTTATTTTTTGTTTTTTCACATTTGCGGTTTGTAGTGTTTTTTAGAGGTTTTTTTTACCGTTTGACCAGTGAGAGAAGACGGCCGGTGAAACCAACGATGGTGAGGACACCGCTGGATCGAGGGACAGGTAAGTGGCTGTATTTTAAAAGTCAGCAGATACAGTTTTTGTAGCTGCTGACTTTTTTTTTTTTCAGCTGGAACTCTGCTTTAATAGAACCTGTAATATGGCTTCTATGAATGGTGGATGGTTACATAGTTCGTTAGTCTGGCTGAAAAAAGACAAAAGTCCATCAAGTTCAACCATTAGAAAAAAAAAAAAAAGTTATAATCCTACACCCACAGTTGATCCAGAGGAAGGCAAAAAAAACCAGCAAAACATGATCCAATTTGCTCCTGCAGGGAAAAAAATTCCTTCCTGATCCTCCGAGAGGCACTCGGATATTCTCTGGATCAACTTTACCTATAAATGTTAGTATCCAGTTACCGTATTTTTCGCTCCATAAGACGCACTTTTTTCCCCCCAAAAAAGGGGGGAAAATGTCAGTGCGTCTTATGGAGCGAATGTGGAGCGGCTGGTCCGGTATTTCCACCGCTGCCGTGTCAGAATACCGGGTCGGCCGCTCAGCTCCGCAGTGGGACCTTACCTGTTCCTCTATCCAGTGGCATGCTGTCTTCCCGGCTTCTGTAGTGTGGGCGCTCGGCTTGACAACCAGGTGCCAAGTGCGCATGCGCAAGAAGCGGTACGCTTTGTGAATGGTAAGGCGGCACCTGGGACACATGACAGGTCCCAGAAGCCGCCGGACCAATCACAAAGCGCAGCGCTTCTCGCTCATGCGCACTGGGCACCCCACTGTAAAGCCGAACGCCCACACTACAGAAGACGGGAAGACAGCGCGCCACTGGATAGAGGAACAGATAAGGTCCCGCTGCAGAGCGGACACTAACCAAAGAACAACTCCGCGGAAGTAAGAGCGGGTACCTGTCAAATTCAGGTACCCGCTCTTCCCCTCCCCAAAGGTCAGCAGTCATCTCCTGTACGGTCCACAGTCTCTGGTCATCCCTGTACTGTCTGCAGTCTCTGGTCATCTCCTGTACTGTGTCCGCAGTCTCTGGTCATCTCCTGTACTATGTCCGCAGTCTCTGGTCATCTCCTGTACTATGTCCGCAGTCTCTGGTCATCTCCTGTACTATGGCCGCAGTCTCTGGTCATCTCCTGTACTATGTCCGCAGTCTCTGGTCATCCCTGTACTATGTCCACAGTCTCTGGTCATCCCTGTACTGTCCGCAGTCTTTGGTCATCTCCTGTACTGTGTCCTCAGTCTCTGGTCATCTCCTGTACTATGGTGTCCATTTATGAACCAGCAGTAATAGATCGCTGCTCAGTTCTCCGGCATTCTCGGAGAACACAGTTCTCCTGTGAATGCAGTTTATGAAGCAGTTCTCCGAACGAAGAGAGAACGGTCTCCAAACACTGGAGAACGGTCTACAAACTCTGGAAAACGGCTGATTTTACTATAATCTTGCGAGATTACAGTAAAAGATCAGTTTACTAAACAGAGGTAAATTATCTCTGCTTAGTTTGCGGTCCCTCTGATTCTCCAGCTCTGGGCTGGAGAATCTGGAGGGAGAACACAGATCTCCAGTGAAGGGCTGACATGATCTCCTGAGTGTCATAAACTGTGAATGACCAGAGAATAGCTGAGATCCGTTGAATCGCAGCTATTCTCTGTGTCATAAAAGGACACCTATGTCTGCAGTCCATTGGTTCAGAATATTTTTTTTCCTGTTTTCTGCCTCTAAAACCTAGGTGCGTCTTATGGTCAGGTGCGTCTTATGGAGCGAAAAATACGGTATATTCTGTGTATCTAGGGAAGAATCCAGGCCATTTTTAAAGCAATCCACTGAGCTGGCCAGAACCAACTCTTGAGGGAGTCTTTTCCACATTTTCGCAGCTCTCACTGTGAAGAAACCTTTCCGTGTTTGGAGATTAAATTTATTTTCCTCCAGACGTAAAGAGTGCCCCCTTGTCCTCTGTGATGACCTCAGGGTGAATATATCTACTCCGAGTTCACTATATGAATCACTGATGTATTTATACATGTTGATCATATCCTCCCTTAATCTCCTCTTCTCAAGAGAGAATAAATTTAGTTCCTCTAATCTTTCCTCATAGCTGATCTCCTCCATGCCTGTTATCAGTTTGGTTGCCCTTCTCTGTACTTTCTCCAGTTCCCCAATGTTCTTTTCGTGAATTGATGCCCAAAACTGAACTGCATATTCCAGATGAGGTCTTACTAATGATTTGTACAGGGGTAATATGATATCTCTCTCTCTGGAGTCTATACCTCTTTTAATACAAGAGAGGATTTTGCTCGCTTTAGAAACTGCAGCTTGGCATTGCATGCCATTATTAAGCTTGTGATCTACCAGAACTCCCAGATCCTTCACCATTGATTCTCCCAGTTGTACTCCCCCTAGTATGTATGATGCATGCATATTCTTAGCCCCCAGGTGCATAACCTTACATTTATCAACATTAAACCTCATTTGCCACATAGTTGCCCAATTACACAGTACATTGAGGTTGGCTTGTAAATTGGAGACATCCTGTAAGGATGTTATTCCACTGCACAGTTTGGTGTCATCTGCAAAGACTGAAATGGGATTTTAATCCCAGACCCTATATCATTTATAAATGTATTAAAAGTAAGGGTCCCAACACTGATCCTTGCGGTACACCACTGACAACCCTAGACCATTCAGAGTAGAAATCATTAACCACTACTCTCTGAATATGATCTTTTAGCCAGTTTTCTATCAATTTACAAACGGATTTTTCCAAGTCCGTAGACTTTACCTTGTACATTAGCCATGTGTGGGGAACTGTGCCAAACGCTTTTGCAAAATCCAAGTATACCACATCCACCGCCACCTCTGTCCAAGGTTTTGCTCACCTCCTCATAAAAAGAAATCAGATTTGTTTGACATGTTCTGTCTTTCATGAATCCATGCTGTCTGTTGCTTAAAATATTTTTTTCCAGCAAGAACTCATCTATGTTGTCTTTTATTAATCTCTCCACTATCTTCCCAACTATAGAAGTTAAACTAACAGGTCTATAATTACTTTGTAAAGATTTTGACCCCTTTTCTGGTACCACATTGCCTTATGTCAATCCAGTGGTACTATGCCAGTCATTATAGAGTCCCTAAAAATTAGAAACAATGGCTTTGAAATTACATTGCTCAATTCTTTAAGGACCCGTGGGTATATGTCATCTGCTCCAGGTGCTTTATTCACCTTTATTCTGTCTAAATATTTTTGGATCATATCAATTGTGATCAGACAGGGCATAGTCAAGCTCTCTTGATTAGAGCTTCTGACAGCCCCTAGCTGTATTAACCCCTAAAACATTTCGTATGTAGTAGAAAAGCCTCTTAAAACCTCTGTCTTTTTTGCTGTTCTGGGATTGCAAAGGATGCCAGAGGAAATCTCTTCATACTGTAAATCTCCTTTTTGATGGTTATCACTGCAGTACGTGTCCCCAGATGTATGATTTTCTCTTATTTCCTGCTCCAGTAACAACCATAAAATGATATAATATCCATCTGTTCATTGTCAACCGGACAGCCGGTGGAGGTGAATCACCCTAGTGGGTCAGAATGTATATAGTGGTTCTAGTAGCTTGATTAAGGCCTCATGCACACTGGTCATTTTTTCAGCTGTCCCTCAAGGTATATGGCATTTTTTTCCAGCCTCTAAAAGTCCCTACATGTTAGCTTATGTGTCCATGCACACATAGACTTTTAGAGGAGTTTAGAGGCATAGGCGTTTTGAGGCAGAAAAAATCCCACTGCTAGTGCATCCAGGAGCAGAAAAAATGCTTTAAACATGCTTGTGACAAACAAAAATCTTTACTCAGACAAAAAGTAAAAAAACCAAACAAAACAAAAATATATACTGTATAAATAAAAGAAAAGCTGGGCAGACTTGATTGGCACTTGGTCTTTTTTCTGCTACCACTTTTCCATGTTTCTATGACATGACAGGTTTTTAGAAGGTTTATAGGGTTAGAGATAATGTCCATTTATAGTTGGCAGGTGGAAAGTACTGAATATTCAGGAATGTTTTTGAGAGTATCTTCTCTTTCTGCAATGTGTTTTCTGTTGTAACATGCTTAGAAAAAACAATTATTGAAAGGCATAAAAATAACATAAAATGAAAATGTAAATGATGCTCATCATCTACCCCAAACTCAGGTTCTTTCTTGTAAGCACCGGAGATGTCTGTGGGCCTTACTGTACGATCCTGGGAAAGTGGAAGACTCCAAATCTCACAATTAGATGCAGTGCATTTCAGCATTTTCTTGTGGGAAAATATTTTTTTTTTAAAATGTTACACCTTTAACTAGCATTTTTTTTTAACAAAAAAGATGGTGGCCCCTCTAGATTTTCATGACATCCTCAACTGAGTACTGTTCAGGATACTTTTTTTTTTATTTGCACTGACATAACATTTAGGGGTATGTTCGCTTCTTCAAGGTCCAAGCAGTACTACTTCACAAAGTTTTAGTAGAATGTTAAAAGAAACAATGTCTGAAGAAAAAAAACAAATTAAAAACAAAAACACACACAAACAAATGTACACAGCAATGGTTATAAAACTAGGATTAGACTAGAGATGAGACAGAGCAAAAGCAAGGTCAGGGGAAGAAGGGGGTTGGGGTGGGTTATTTTGACAGTTACAGAGGGGGTTGTAAACTGTTGGATAATGAGTGAGAAAACCCATGTCTAAATTAAGGCAATTGTCTTTTGTATCAAATAGAAATATCATTTTTAGTTAAAAAGTTTTCCTTTCCTGAATAGTTTTGAAATTCCCTTTAAGAACTAAGATTTTGAGGTCTTCCATAGTGTAGTCCAGTTATGAGAAATGGTGTCCCGTCCCACAGATGTGCAGTACTCATCTTCTTTGTGTTCCTTGATGGTATGTCTGTCCATATCATCCTTGTTCGCAACTTCTGTCTTGATGCTACATTTTTTGCACTAGATAAGGTACACAGCATTACTGGAGGTGCAGCTGTATAATCTGGTGATACTGAAGGTCTCTTTTGAGTGTGTGGCACTTTTTGAAGGATTAATTTGGTTGCACATTATTTGTGACATCATAATCAGAAGGAAGTTTCCTACTGATTATTTCATGTCTGAGGTTGGGGGGTTGTCTGATAGTCAGCATTGGGGGTTGCTGGAATATTTATTTCAGAGTTCCATCCTCTGTTATGAAGGATTGTAAATATTTGATTATTTTTCTTATTCCTTCTAGTGCTGGGTTGTATGTGGTTACTAGAGGTGCATAGTTTTTTTTTTTCTCTTTGTATTGAAGTAGATTTTTCTCTTCTGGTTTTATAGGCTGTGTTTATGCTGGTGTTGATAGTTTTTTCCTTGTAACCTTTCTTATGGAAGGAGTCTGATATTGCCCCGAGATGTTTATCTCTGTCTTCCGGGTCTGAACATATTCGGTGGTATCTGATGGCCTGACTGTGTATGATCGCCCTTTTAATGTGTTGGAGGTGAAAGCTGGAACTGTGCAGGTAGTTGCATCTGTCACTGGGTTTCCTGTATACTGAGCTGTGAAGCTTGTCATACCTGCTAAAACTTTGTGAAGTAGTTTGGACCTTGAAGAAGTGGACGTCCCCCGAAAGCTTGCCCTGAAAATTTTATGTTAGTGCAAATAAAAAAAGTATCACAGAAAGTACTCAATTGTTTCTGTTGCAAATACACTGATACGGTTACAATCACCTCAAGCATGACATCCTCAGCACTGTTTGGTGATCCTCAATATTAAACTAAAAACACAGTGCTGGGGATGTTAAATAGCTTGTTCAGGTCTTACCCCCATATTTCACTTTTTATAGGTTAACAAAGCTTTACTCCATATATGAAAGTATTCTTTAAACAATTTATAAAATAAATATTATTATTATTATACAGGATTTATATAGCGCCAGCAGTTTGCTCAGCACTTTATAATATAATGGGAGACGATACAGCAACAAACAATTCAATACAAGAGGGTTAGGAGGGCCCTGATCCTTGGAGCTTACAATCTAGAGGGAGGGGCTAGTGGTACAAAAGGTAGTAACTGTGCGGGATGGACTGGTAGGAGGAGTAGAATATTCCATTATTAGCTGAGCAGGATAGGCTTCCCTAAAGAGATAGGTTTTCAGAGATCGCCTAAAAGTGAGCAGAGTAGGCGATAGTCTGATAAATTGGGGTAGAGAGTTTCAGAAGATGGGGGAAGCTCTGGAAAAGTCCTGGAGACGAGCATGGGAGGAGGAGACAAGGGAGCTAGAGAGCAGGAGGTCATGCGAGGAGCGGAGAGTATGGTTTGGGTGATATTTGGAGACAAGATTGGTGATGTAATTTGGGGCAGAGTTATAAATGGCTTTATATGTTATTGTTAATGTTTGTCAGGCAGCAGCATTCATGATAGACTGCGATGAGGTAGGCCAATGAGGAGGGAGTTACAATAGTCAAGGCGAGAGATAACAAGGGAGTGAATAAGTTGCTTAGTAGTTTTCAAGGTTAAAAACGGCCATATCTTGGAGATATTGTGGAGGTGAAGTCAACATGATTTTGACAGCGATTGGATTTGGGGCTGAAAGGACAGATGGGAGTCTAGGATTACACCTAGTACCCTGCCATGAGGGGAGGGACTGATGGTTGTATTATTGGTCTTGATGGAGAAGTCAGGGGAGGGGGCAAGTGCTGGAGGGAATACTAAGAGCTCAGTTTTGGAAAGGTTGAGTTTGAGGAAGTGGAGTGACATCCATACCGATATGAGGAGTAGAAAGATAGATTTGTGTGTCATCAGCATAGAGATGGTACTTAAAGCCATAGGAGTTTATCAAGTGACCAAGGGAGGAGGTGTAGATGGAGAAGAGAAGAGGTCCTAGGACAGAACCTTGAGGGACCCCTACAGAAAGAGGGAGTGGAGAGGAGGAGCCAGAGTTATAGGTAACGCTGTAGGAGCGCTGCGATAGGTAGAAGGAAAACCAGCAGAGAGCAGAGTCTCTGAGGCCAAGAGAGTGGAGTTTTTTGAGGAGGAGGGGATGATCAACAGTATCAAAAGCCGCAGAGAGGTCAAGCAGTAAGAGTATGGAGTAGTGGCCATTGGTTTTAGCAGTTAATAGATCATTAGTGAGTTTTAGTAGGGCAGTTTCAGTGGAGTGTAGTGAGCAAAAGCCAGACTGTAAAGGGTCAAGAAGGTTGTTGTCGGTTAGGTGGGAGCTCAGGCGATTGTAGACTAAGCGTTCTAGGAGTTTAGAGGTAAATGGCAGCAGGGAGATGGGTCCTAAGTTGTTCAGGTTGGTGGGGTCCAGGGAGGGCTTTTTAAGTATGGGAGTGATGTGTGCATGTTTTAGAGGGGTGGGGAAAGCACCTTTAGAGAGGGAGAGATTGAAGATGTGAGTGAGGAAACATAGGATAGAAGAAGAGGATGACCATAGTAGTTGTGAGGGGACAGGATCCATCTGGATTTGGGTCATCTGTTGCCCCATTTGTTAAGGTCTATTTTTAGTACTTTATTTTATGTAAATCATTTCTAATACCTCTTGAGTGTTTATTATTAGTATAAGGTATGCCAAGTGAGATGGATGTCTGTGCAGTAGAGATGCCCCTACGAATTGCATCAATCTTGTTTTGGAAATGATTTGCAATCTCATAAGCAGTGAGTGAGTTACTGGGTGGAGGTGAAGGTGGAGAAAGTAGAGAGTTAAAAGTAGAGAAGAGACAACGAGGACTGGATGACAAGCTATTGATGAGAGTGACAAAGTAGGCTTGTTTGGCAGCATGGAGGGAGGAATTGTATGTTAAGAAAGCAGATTTATATAGGCTGAAACCTTGGTGAGATTTGGTTTTACGCCACATTCGCTCCAGCGCATGATTATCTCTCTTAAGATTTCTGGTGTCGTCAGTCTGCCAAGGTTGTAATGGTCGGGGCCTGATGCTTCATGTGGTTAGAGGAGCAAAGTCAGTCTAATGTGGATGAAATTGAACTGTTGTAGACAGCATTGGCCAGGTCAGGGCAGGACAGTGCAGAGATTCTGTCATAGAGGTGGTCAGTTGCAGAGTAGAAAAGAGAAGGGTTAAAGTTGTAAAGGTTTCTGCAGGTTATTGTTTGCTGCTTGGAGGGATAGGTGTTTGAAGACAAGGAGACTGTGAAGGTGATGAGATTGTGATCAGAGAGAGGAAAGGGGGTGTTTGTGAGGTTGTAGGAATTGCAAAGACGGGAGAAAACAAGGTCTAATGTATTCCCATCATAGTGAGTGGAGGACTGTGTCCATTGTGTTAAGGCAAAAGATGAGGTTAGATTGAAGAGTTGGGATGTACAGTAGCTGGGTTGTTCACATTAATGTTAAAATCTCCAAGAATGATAATGGGTATTTCAGAGGAGAGAAAGTAGGGTAGCCAAGCAGAGAAGTCATCAAGAAAGCAGGACACCGGTCCAGGAGGTCGGTAGATCACTGCAATCCTCAGAGAAATAGGAGAAAACAGCCGAATACAGTGAGACTCGAAAGAAGAGAAGCATAGAGAGGGAGGGTTATGGAGGACTTGAAAGGTGCTGAGTGGGGATAGAAGCAAACCAACTCCACCACCTTTCCGACCACTGGGTCTGGGTGAGTGAGTCCAAAGAAGGCCTCCATAGGAAAGTGCTGTGGGAGAAGCAGAATCTGCTTCTTGAAGCCAGGTTTCTGTAATTGCTAGTAGGTTAAGGGAACGGAAGACAAAAAAGGTCATGGACAGAGGTGAGCTTATTACAAACAGAGCAGGCATTCCAGAGTGCACATGAAAAAGGGAGGGTGGTTTTTAGGAGCATGGGAATTGATATTAAATTAAGCAGATTGCGGCTATTCCCAGAGGAAAAAGGGTGCCTGGTGTGGGGATGAGATAGTGGAGGACCAGGGTTCGGGGAGATATCCCCAGAGGTTAGGAGAAGAATGAGGGTGAGGAAAGTAAGGTGGGAGTGGGATGTATATGAGTGCACATGCCTTCCTGTCCTGGTGTTTGGGTCAGCAGGTGAGTAAAGTATCAGCAGGAGGTGATGAGAGCAGTAGTAGGGAGATGGTAGAAGTGATAGTGAGATATATAAGCTTTGGGGTGGAGTAGAGGGGTAAAGAAATGAGATTTTGGGAACACAGGATAGTAATATGAAAAGGAGGAGTAGAGGTGGCAAATTAAAAGGTACATGGAGTGGGACTCAGACTTGCAGGAACTGTTTCCCAGGGTGTTTGCTTGCAGTCCATCCAGCGTGCAGTAGAGTTCTTTGTTGTATCTTCCTACTGCTTGAGTTATCCTGCTTTAGTTAAACTGCTGTGTTCAACTGCAGCTTCACACTCCAGCATCAAACACACTGCTGTGTTCAACTGCAGATTCACACTCCAGCATCAAACAAATTCACGCAGAGAACTCCCCCGCCAATCACCCCCCCATCTATGACCTCCCCCATGAGCTGGTCTAGATTTATAGGTAGATGGTCAAATGAGCAACCCTTCTCCGCCCCAATTAGGAACTGATAAGGATCACATGAATTTGGGGGGGGATGTTTCTCAAAGACAGACCAGCCACAGACACAGGCCAAAGTAATGAAAGAGGTGGTGAGAATCAATCACCACAAACAGACCAAAAGATATACACTAATTGTTCTGAGTTTTGCAAAATGTCTATGTGTTGCAGAAATTACAGATTAAGGTGAAGATGAGAGCAGATGAGAACAGCATTTACCCAGAGCTAGCAGAAGTCTATGCGTTGCAGAAATTACAGATTAAAGTGGAGATGAGAGCAGATGAGAAATAAAAATGTTTCATCTCTGTTTCTAGTTCAGCATTACCTCAAGGGTGTGTAAAAGTAAATTAGGTTACTGAACAAGATGTGCAAGATGTGAAATACATTTTTGGAGTTCTATAAGATAGATTGTCACTTTATTCTCCACCCGTTCCTAAAAAAATGCTGGCTTTTCAAGTTAGACCATTAATCAATCCAAAATACATTGTTATGGCGTGGCTCATTTGTCACTGATCAAATTCAATCACTGTCATAAATTGCATGATGTGAATAACTAAGATAATTAACATACAAGTCAATTTAGGGATAATTAAACATGGTCACAGTCTGTTTTTCTTGATATGTTATCCATGTATATTTACTACCAAACATCTTATGATGGTCTACCTAACTACTTCTACCTCCACTTCATTTATACAGAGGGTATTGTCCTAAAACATTGTCCTATGGTCCACAACAACCAAGCTGATATATGTTGTAGAATTGACAGTACCATGGGAGATGGTGTAAATGAAGCTTACAAGAGATAAAAAAAGTACTCCAAGTACTCAGAACTAACTACTGAAACTGCTCATAATAGCTAAAAGATCAAAATGAGAGATCACTCTGTCCAAAAAGCAATCAATTCATTATCATATGCAGCAAAACAAAAGAAGCAATTATATTTGAATTAAAAGGAAAGGCATCAACTGGGTTGCAAAATGAGACAGGAAGATATGGAACTGAGTGAGGTATACCTGGGTCACCAGGTGTTACCACTGAGCCCTTTGGAGATGTAGTGGGCTCATCAATAAAATGTCAAAGAAGGAGGGTACACACAGGACTCCTATAATGTACAGTACATACCCTCCTGCTTTTCACCAAACCAATACCAACATCACGAGTGCCAACTTACCATAGGAATTGAAACATCAAGTTTTATTGTTTATGCTACTGCCTAGAATGCAAAATGAAGGTTTGCTTTAAATATATTTTCTTCTTCCCTCCTTACAAACTTTAGTAGCTGTAATTTCAGATTTTAGGCAAAATAGGAACCTGGGCAGAAAAGGTAGGAGCAGACAAAATTATATTCTTTAATAGGAAGACCCCCATCACCCTACTCCCATTTCACACTGCCTGAGCCCTTAGTAAATACCCAGTGCTTATGGATATAGAGGAGCATGTGACCTCTTCCCAGAATGTGGTTCTTGGGGCACTAAGCAGACAATTGCCAGGCCCAAAAACTGTAATGTACTCATCCTGGTAGCTCTTAAATTTATCTGAGGGTTGGTATTTCTCACAGCTATTTTTTTTTGCTCTCGTAAAAAAACATTTTCTAAAAAGGACTGCCTGGTATTTTTTACATGAGTAATCATGTGCAAAAATAGACATCCCAAATTATTGTGCTAAGAAAAAAATTTATTGGACTTTGGGCAGGGATGCAGATTTGGGCTGCTGTGCTTAGGAAGGTGATTATTAGTGTGTTCCTCAACCTTATTCTGGCAAATAAAAATAGTTTTAAAATGGAAATACACTACAATTTAAAGACTACTGGGAATGAGACATGAAATAATGGATGGAAACATCATAAATGCATATTTATATGCTTTTCTGTAATATGCTATTGATTACATCCTAAAATATACTAGTATTCTCGGTAAGCTCACATAACATGTGCAAGCATTGCTGGAACATCTTATACGATATTCATAATTCTATACCCTACAGGTAACCAAATATATCCTTCATTTTTTTATTAAGATTTTATCATTTTGCAGGTAAAGATAAACAGGGCACAAAATGTAATTAGAATCCAATAATTAAACTGCATACAGTATATGCCTTTTACAATGACCTTATGTAGATCAGGTGTTATTTACAGAAAACCGTCAGTTTAAATACTGTATATCTCTATGTTTAAACTGCCGATTTTCTGTAAATAAATGGTTTGTGAAATTACACAATGGACATATTTTAGATTATATGAGATTTTACTGATTGGGTTATACTTTAAGGAAGATATACATATATTATCCTAATTCCTTTAAGAAAGAAGCAGTTCCATTTGGAAATGTTGAATTGCCTCTCAAGAGCTTACTCATAGATATATATAGAGTCTAATTTTTTCTCATAGAAGCGAAATTCTTGTTTCATTCTCCTATAAAATGCTTGGTAAAACCTGACTGGTTTCTATTGGCAACAACTTAATTTTTGCCCTCATTTTCTATTCTCCAAAGTTTTAAAGCAGCCTCATATATTTTCTGTATGCAAAAACAAATAATATAGCTTTGCACATGTGTATTTTAACTAATTAGCAGCGTATAATGCATAGTAAGGAGCATAATGCTTTGTGTGGTAAATTGGGGTAAATAATGTTAGGCTAGATATTTGAGTCAAATGTGTTCGACTCGAAAATCGGCCGTTCATGTGTTCGCAAAACCCAAGATCGGTAAGGGCTGTTAGCCCCACAATGCACTGCGCCCTGACAGTGTCTGATGATTGGCCAAAGCAATGCACCTGACCACAGATGTAGATGTTGGATCTACTTTTATGGACATTTTTTTATTTTTGTTTTTAATAAAGGACTAGCCAAAGATGGTCTGCTATCATTTTTTAACCACTTCCATACCGGGCACTTTTACCCCCTTCCTGCCCAGGCCAATTTTCAGGTTTCAGGGCTCTCACATTTTGAATGACAATTGCGCGGTCATACAACATTGTACCCAAACTAAAATTTTATTATTTTCTTCACACAACTGGAGCTTTCTTTTGGTGGTATTTAATTGACACTGGGGTTTTTATTTTTTGTTAAATTAACAAAAAAAGACCGAACATTTTGAAAAAAAATACATGTTTTTCTTTGTTTCTGTTATAAAAGTTTGCAAATAAATAATTGTTCTTCATAAATTTAGGCCAAAATGTATTCTACTACTTGTCTTTGGTGAAAATAACCCAAATTAGTATTTATTATTTAGTTTGTAGGAAAGTTAATAAGTTAAGTTAATTTCTTGAGGTCCAAGAATGACAGAACAGTACAGATATCCCCCAAATTACCCCTTTTTGCAAAGTAGACAGTCCAACGTATTTCATAAGAGGCATGGCGAGTTTTTTGAAGTTGTAATTTTTTTGTCCTAAGTTTTTAGAAATGAAGAAATTAAATGATTTTCACTATTTTTTTTACATACTGTCACCAGTACAGTAAAACAATTATAATTTTATTTACTTTTTTTTTTATTACATTTTTATCTCTTATTAAGATTTTTTTTACATATTTCACTATGACCAAAGTAGTAAAATGTTACCATAGTAACATTGTACTACTTTGGGGAAGTGATCTATATATACATTTTTTTTTACACAATTTGCTTATAGCAAAGAATTACTTTGCTATAAGCAAGCATTTACCTGAATGAAATCGATTCATTCAGGCTTTTTTTTTTCTTAACTGTGATTTGGCCACAGCTAATCACATGACACAGCTGGGCTGCGATTGGCCCAGCTTGTGCATGTGATCATTGTGACCATGCACAGCTAGCCACACTTGTATACAATGGATGGCATGATAGGATTCCATCCATTGTATACAACTGTCATGTGCCCTGCTGTGATTGGTCACAGCAGGTCACATGGTACTGGCAACGGGGTCGGTACACAGATCTGTCATCGGCCATGTCTGAGCTACACGGCCGGTGACAGATCACGCCGCTGCACGGCTCTGCTGGCATGCAAACTGCGCATGCCTGAAAGGATGCCATATGGCGTCCACCCGGAGGAATGAAGGTTTTTGCCTTCAGCCATAGGCCGGGCGGGAACCGGTTAAACAACATATCCTCTAAGTCACAGGTGTCAAACTTCGGCCCTCCAGCTGCTGAGAAACTAAAAATCCCATCATGCCCCTGCCTTTAGAAGTCATGCTTTTAACTGTCAGCCCTGCAATGCGTCATGGGATTTGTAGTTCCACAACAGCTGGAGGGCTGCCAGTTTGACACCCCTGCTTTAAGTGACTCAGTAACGCAAAATATCACAAACATAAATTTCAAAGTGAAAACTCATACAAGTGAAAAGAGTCCAAAGAAAAGTCCCATCATGCCCCTGCCTTTAGAAGGCATGCTTTTAACTGTCAGCCCTGCAATGCATCATGGGATTTGTAGTTCCGCAACAGCTGGAGGGCCGCCAGTTTGACACCCCTGCTTTAAGTGACTCAGTAGTGCAAAATATCACAAACATAAATTTCAAAGTGAAAACTCATACAAGTGAAAAGAGTCCAAAGAAAAGTCCTTTTTTATCCCAAGATGATTCAGATTCATCAAATACAATCATCACGTGAGTAAAATATATAGTGTCCCCCTCTTAGGTGTGCACTCACCACATGGGTATGCCTCCCTTTCTCATGGTTGGCTTAATCCAAAAGATGATCAACTTATATACTGGATGACAAACACCTCCTCCAATTCACCACAATATCTCGTATTCCAGGATATCCAAATGACATAACATAGATATGGATAAATGGTTGGTATACAGGTGCTGATGAATGGTAAGCAGCCACCTTCCCTCCTCCTATGTGATCATCTCTTAAATGGTCATGTAAAAGACAAAAAACAAAGGAACCCGAATGGTGCAGTATAAAACAGCTCCTTTATTGCCTTAAATAGACAGCCACTTACCAGCTAGAAATGGTAATCAAGCCCAATGATGTTCCAGGTAAGGAAACCAGCTAAGTGAACTATGGAAATCACTGCAGTGAACTATCACCACTGCCGAGTTGCACAAAATGGCGTCAATTTTGTGACTTCCACTTCAGACTGCGTCACTTCCGGTTGCCACACAGTCACGCTCTGACGCGTTTCGTCATATCCCACTTACTTATAGGGGTGGCTGTTCGGTGCAGCACTCCTTTTTTCTACCCCCTCCCATCACAACGTTAACGCCATTGATAGGCCGATGGTAATCCTCCCAAACTCCCACCTGATGGGTGGTCTCACCCATGACCTGGCAGAACACTACCTCCATCTAAGATGGATAGAAGGGCAAACTAGATCAGTGTGTAAACTGACTACCCAGCCTACATTGATAAGTAACTCATAAAAGGACTACATTTTGCAACATCCTTGGGTGAAACAACACAAATATACATGTTTACATAATGGTAATGAATCCAATATAGAACATTAGAATTCATAATATAAATTCACTAACAGTTAGTGAATTTATATTATGAATCCTAATGTTCTATGTTGGATTCATTACCATTATGTAAACATGCAATTTTGTGTTGTTCCACCCAAGGATGTTGCAAAATGTAGTCCTTTTATGGATTAATTATCGGTGTAGGCTGGGTAGTCAGTTTACACACCTATCTAGTTTGCCCTTCTATCCATCTTAGATGGAGGTAGTGTTCTGCCAGGTCATGGGTGGGACCACCCATCGGGTGGGAGTTTGGGAAGATTACTATCGGCCTATCAACGGCGGTAACATCATGATGGGAGGGGGTATAAAGAAGGAGTGCTGCACTGCACAGCCACCCCTATGAGTAAGTCGGATATGATGAAACTCATCAGGGTGTGACTGTGCGGCAACCGGAAGTGATGCGATCTGAACCAAAAGTGACAAGATTGGTGCTATTTTGTGGAACTCAGCAGTGGTGGGAGCACTGCAGTGATTTCCATAGTTCACTTAGCTGGTTTACTTACCTGCAACATCATTGGGCTTGATTACCATTTCTAGCTTGTAAGTGGCTGTCTATTTGAGGAAATAAAGGAGCTGTTTTATACTGCACCATTGGGGTTCCTTTGTTTTTTTGTCTTTTACATGACCATTTCAGAGATGATCACATAGGAGGAGGGAAGATGGCTGCTTACCATTCATCAGCACCTGTATACCAACCATTTATCCATATCTATGTTATGTCATTTGGATATCCTGGAATACGAGATATTGTGGTGAATTGGAGGAGGTGTTTGTCATCTATATAAGTTGATCATCTTGTGGCTAAGAACTCTTAAGCGATTAAGCCAACCATAAGAATGGGAGGCATACCCATGTGGTGAGTGTACACCCGAGAGGGGGACACTATATATTTTACTCACGTGATGATTGTATTTGATGAATCTGAATCATGTTGGGATGAAAAAGGGATTTTATTTGGTCTCTTTTCACTTGTATGAGTTTTCACTTTGAAATTTATGTTTATGATATTTTGCGCTACTGAATCACTTAGAGGATATGTTGTTTACTTAATATTTTAGAGGTGGCAGCAATAGATTATTATATTTCATTCATTTAAATATTATATCATGCATTTTAGCGCAGTTTCTTTGGTTATTGCTTATATGCTATTTATTAACGTACTATCATTTTTTACACTACACTTTTTTTTTTTGTGAATGAGTAGCGATATCATGTAGCCCATACTCATTCACATAGTGGGGGGCTGGGATCTCGGGGCCTCCTTGCTAAAGGGGGCTTCCATATTCTGATAAGCCCCCCCCACCTGCAGATCCCAACAATCACCAGCCATGGCCCCTCTGCCCCAAAGCAGTCCCCCCATGGTAAGGGCATGTGACCTGCTATGGTTCAGTAGGGCGGGCACTCGCTCACTCCCCCCTTTTCTAGACTGCCAGGCTGCATGCTTGGATAAGGGTCTGGTGTGGATTTTGGGGGGCCCCCATGCCATTTAAAAAAAAAAATCTGGGCTTGGGGGTTCCCCTCAAAATCCATACCAGACCCGAAAGGCCATTTTTTAAAATCACTTTCTAATTGCCGGGCAATGTGGGTAACTCTTTTTACATTCATCTGACAGCTGAAACATTAAAGAATGTTTTTAATCACTGTGCGGTATCTTACCAGATACTCAGATGCGATAAGATACCACCTAGTGAATTGTCCCCTCTGTTCAAAGTTTGTGGTCATGTTTTCGTTAGGTTCTAATGTTTGACCGCAAACGAAACAGGAGGGTGTTCGGCCCTTCACTTGTGGTAAAGGTATTGGAAAAGTGAGGACCTGGTAATGTACCAAGCTGGTATTTATAAATCTGTGAATGTGACATTGACCAAACAGTCACTTGAAATGAATCAATCAGTGTAATTTAAAACACATGTTCCAACCCATTCATGCTTAATAATGGCACCAGTCAAGGTTGCCCCCTATTACCATTGTTGTTTTCTAGCTCCCTAGAACAGTTTCTTTCAACAATCAGACATAATCAAGATATCCATGGCATTACGATAAGTGGTAAAACCCACAAATACGCAGCCCACGCAGATGATATTTTGTTTATTATTCAACACCCCCTTTCTTCCTACCTAATCTAATAAAAGAATCCTTGACAAATAGAGGAATTTCCAATTTCAAAATGAAACTGAGCAAATCCAAAATCTTTAATATCTGTCTATCTAAGAAAGATTTACATGGCAAATGGCATCTTAACTATCTATGAATAAAGCAACCCAACTCCCTGATCTTTTCAGAGCCAAATATATACCATTGCTAAATTAAATTAAAGGGGACTTACAATGATGGTCACCTTTAGCTCACTCTTGGCTGGGAAAATCAGTGTAGTCAAACTGAATATCTTTCTGAGCGTTATTTTTGTTTCAGATGATTCCACTGGTCATACCTCCAGGATTCTTCTCACTTTACGCTCTCTAATCATAAAAGTGGCTCCCGCTGCTGTCAATCAAATGCTGTGCTGAGCGAGAGGGGTGCATGGCCTAGCCATCCGCTCTGTGTCAATGGACACAGACAGGGCGGTTCGGGAACAAGCCCACGTGGGTTTCCATGGAGGCACTCACCAAAAAGGAGCGTGTAGCACCAGAGGGGAACCTGAAAAGAGGAGGATCGGGGCTGCTCTGTGCAAAACCAGTGCACAGCGCAGATAAGTATGATATGTTTGCTAATTTAATATTTAAAAAATGAAGCTTTAATGTTGCTTTAATTATATAATAGGCTGGAGAAAACCAAGAATCTTCCACAATATTCTAAATAGATCAAATGGTCAAGGCTGCCTAGCACTTCCTGATTTAAAAAAATATATTTCCATGCTGTGGTCTTTTCAAGGATCTCACAATATTATTATTATAATTATACAGGATTTAGATAGCGCCAACACAGCACTTTACAATATAAAGGTAGACAATACAGCAATCATACAATTCAATACAAGAGGGTTAGTAGGGCCCTGCTCCTCATAGAACAAAAGGTAATAACTGTGAGGGTTGAACTGAAGGAAGAAATAAAAGTTTTGGGCAGGATAGGCTTCCCTGAAGAGATGAGTTTTCAGGGAGTGCCGAAAAGAGGGCAGAGTAGGGGCTAGCAGTACAGATTGGTGTAGGGAGTTCCAGAGGATGGGAGATACTTTAGAGAAGTCCTGGAGATGAGCATGGGAGGAGGAGACAAGGAAGCTAGAAAAGAAGAGGTCTTGGGAGGTGCGAAGAGGACGGTTTGGGTGATATTTTGGAGACAAAATTGTGATGTAGCTTGGGACAGAGTTGTAAATGGCTTTGTATGTTATTGTTAATATTTTGAATTGTATTTTGTTGGACAAAGGGATTAGCAGAGAGGGGTGGCAGACACTAAACAGGTGGTAAGGTGGATAAGTCTGGCAGCAGCATTCATGATAGACTGAAGAGGGGATAGCCTGCAAAGAGGTATGCCTATTAGAAGGGAGTTACAGTAGTCAAGGAGAGAGATAACAAAGAAGTGAATTAGTTACTTAATGGTTTAAACAGTTAAAAAGGGGCATATTTTGGAGATGTTACAAAGGTCAAGTCTACAAGATTTGGAGAATGATTGGATTTGGGGCTGAAAGGACTGATCAGGGTTCAGGATTACACCTAGTTCCCTGACATGAGGGGAGGAAGTGATGGTTGTATTATTGATCTTGATGGAAAAGTCATTGGAGGGGGCACAGGCAGGAGGGAATACTATGAGCTCAGTTTTAGAAAGACTGAGTTTGAAGAAGTGATGTGACATCCATGTTTATGTCAGTTAATAAGTTAGTAATGTGAGAGGAGACTGAAAGAGTGAGGTGAGGAGTGGAGAGGTAGATTTGGGTGTCATCTGTATATATAGATGGTATTGAAATCAATGGGAATTTATCAAGTGACCAAGGGGGGAAGTGTAGATGGAAAAGAGGAGGGATCCATGGACAAAACCTTGGGGGACCCCTACAGAAAGAGGAATTGAAGAGGAGGAGACAAAGTTATAGGTAACTCTAAAGGAGTGCTGCGATAGGTAGGAGGAGAACCAGGAGAGGGCAGAGTCTTGAAGGCCAAGAGAGTGGAACTTTTTGAGGAGGAGGGGATGGTCAATAGTATCAAAGCCTGCAGAGAGGTCTAATAGTAAGAATATGGAGTAGTGGCCATTGGTTTCAGCAGTTAGTAAATCATTAGTGAGTTTTAGTAGGGCAGTTTCAGCTGAGTGTAGTAAGCAAAAGCCAGACTGTAAGGAGTCGAGAAGGTTGTTGTCAGGGGTCAGAAGCTCAGACAGTTTTAGACTAAGTGTTTTAAAAGTTTAGAGGTAAACGGGAGCAGGCAGACGGATCTTCAGTCGTTCAGGCTGGTTGGGTCCAGTGAAGGATTTTTAAGTATGGGGGTGATCAGAGCATGTTTTAGAGGGGAAGGTGCCAGAAGTGAGGGAGAGTTTGAAAATGTGAATGAGGGAGACTAGAACAGAAGAAGAGGTTGACCATAGTAGCTGTGAGGAAATGGGGTCCAGAGAATAGATGGTAAGGCAGGCTTCTGGGAAAACTTTAGTGACCTCTTCGGTAGTAGCAAGGTCAATAAAGGAAAATGGTGAGAGTGGTTTTGTGCAGGGTATGTTAAGTAGGATAGATATCTGTAAAGTTGCGATGCTCCTGCAAATTGCATCAATCTTGTTTTTGAAGTGAGTGGCAATCTCTTGAGCAGTGAGTGAGTTACTGGGTGGAGGTGGTGGTGGAAAGTAGAGAGTTAAAGGTAGAGAAGAGATTACAAGGACTGGATGACAGAGTATTAACCACTTGCCCCCAGGAAGATTTTACCCCTTTCATGACCATGCCAATTTTTGCTATATGGCGTTGCGCTACTTTAACTGGTAATTGCTCGGTCATACAACACTGTACCCAAATTACATTTATATAATTTTTTTCACACAAATACAGCTTTCTTTTAGTGGTATTCGATCACCACTGGGTTTTTTTATTTTTTGTGCTATAAACAAAAAAGACAGAACATTTAGAAATAAAAACAATATCTTTTACTTTATGCTAGAAATATATCCCATAAAAAAATTTCAAAAATACAATTTCTTCATTAATTTGTTGTTGGTAAAAAAAATTTCAGAGTGTATATTGATTGTTTTGCATGATCAGCAACTTGTAGCGGGACTGTGATAGTACGGCGGGCAATCTGACACTGGCTAACTGACATCACCAGTGACGCTAATACAGTGCTAATAAAATGACATTGGGCAGGAAGAGGTTAACGAAAAACCCCTTATTTCACTGCGCTTAGTGATACAACACAATAAATAATATAAATTCCACCAGCTGCAATCAAATACATTCAACCATATGCTTCAACTTATTTTGCCAAAAAATGTTGTGTATAAATAGTCCAACAATAAATAATTAACCACTTATCGGAGGATTTATCCCCTTTCCTGACCAGGCCATTTTTTGCTTTTCAGCTCTGCGCTATTTCAACTGGTAATTGCACGGTCATGCAATGTTGTACCCAAATTAAATGTCCTTTTTTTTACACAAATGGAGCTTTCTTTTGGTGGTATTTGATCACTTCTGGGTTTTTTGATTTTTCGCACTATAAACAAGAAAAGACAGAAAATTCTGAAAAAAAAATATTTTCCAGTTTATATTATAAAAAATATTCAATAAACTCATATTTCGTCATAAACTTAGGCCAAAATGTATTTTGCTACATGTCTTTGGTAACAAAAATTCCAATAAGTGTATATCGTCTACAAACTATGGTATAGATACTGGAATTTTACGCCATTTCTTGCTATGCGGTGCTGAGCTATTTTAACCACTTGCCCACCGCCCTATTGTAGAACTACTGCTAAAGGGCAGCAGGGCTGCGCAAAATCATGTATATATAGGTGATTTGTATTTCCAGCTAAGGGGTGCGCTCGTGCGGCCCTGCCCACACCACCATTGGCGGCTACGGATGTCAATCACCGGGTCTCGGCTGGAGATTGGTGAGTAAAACTGATAGGGGAGAGACCTGTGTGTAAACAACACAGGTCTCTCTCCTGCCAGCAAGGACATGCTGCTGTGTATTTCTCTGCACAGCAGAGAAATACACAGCATCGTGTTTCCCTAGTAAAACACACACAGCACATGATGTAAAGCACAGCACACAGTTAACCCTTTGATTGCCCCAGATGTTAACCCCTATCTGCCCAGTGTCATTAGTACAGTGTCAGTGCTTTTTATTAGCCACTTGCCATGTCACCAAGTGATACTGCAGTGCTGGAATGTAAAACACCAGGATGTACTAGGCCGCTGGTGCTTGTCAGTTCACCAAAAAGGTAGAGTGGCACTAGTATTGGCACTCTGCTGCATATGAGAATCATCATGGAATTGTAACACCTCAGCAATGTGGGAATGGGGTCGGATGCGCCTGACCTTATCAGGGACCTCTACTCCATCATCTGAAATACCTGTCAGGGTGCCCTTGCGCTCTACAGGTTCATATTCTGAGCCTGATTCTGTCAGTGAGGCTTCCCTTTCACTCTAATCTGACATACTCAGAATCCTGTAGACCTCTTTACTAGTGTACCTTCCATTGAACATTCTTGTCACTAAATTTATAGGTACCTAGTGCACTAGAGAAAAAAGGGCACCTGGCTGTCAGGGACTGCTTGTACTGCTTAAAAAAGTTTACCTGCTACTGAAAGCAGAGATCAGGCCTGATCTTGCTAACCCTGCAGTTTTTTGTGCAATGTATCAAGTGACAGTAATCTACTCATACTGCACTTGCTGGGGGAGCATAGGGGGGTTAAGCGTAAGGGGTTAACACAAGTGCTGGCAGGTGATTCTGCTAATACTGCATATTTGGGGACATTATACTATTGTGAACGCTAGTATAGTTCTGATCTGTTCAGACACTATACTAGCAATGGATGTTTATTGTGTATGTGAGCGTGTTCCTGACATTTAAAGGGTTAAATATGATGAATGATGTAATAGGACAATCCTCCTCCAGATCTCCAAAAAAGCAGATAAAGATCTTCCAACAATGGACCTTAATTGGGGTAGCTAAACCACTCAGGATGAGGCTTGGACTTGTAGTAGGAAACATGCAAAGAAAAAGCGCTCCACATAGTATAAAACCATAATTCACAACATTTATTTAAGGTATAGTTGCACTCACATGTAAACAAACATCAATAGGCATTGATTGGCAAAAAACCCCCAAATGTTCCAGTTTCCAAAATGGCCACCAGGAGGTCATGCATGCGCAGTAGTGTATGTGTGTGTGTGTCTCCTACCTACGCGTTTCATTACACGTAACGTCATCAGATCTTTATCTGCTTTTTTGGAGATCTGGAGGAGGATTGAATGTCTAGCTTTCTGGAGTGTTTAAACAAAGCGTGACTGACCACTCTTAACAGGGGGTCATGCCTTTCTGGTAAGCCTTCTGTAGTAGTGGTTGGTGACACAACAACTGACCTTAGTTTTCTTTTGTTTCATCACAACATCTGGGACTTTTCTTTCATTTTTGGATGGAATATTTTTCGATACACTATTTCATTGTTTCTTTATGATTATTTGTCACTTTTTTAAGCGCTGCACTTTTATATATTACTGCGGATTGCCTAGTATCAGGGTTTTTGTGTTCAGATGCTATATGTTTCACAACTAATTTTTATTGATTATCTATTATGGTTTTTAGCGCAGGTTTATATATATATATATATATATGTATGTATGTGTGTGTGATTTTTCGCAGCCGGCCTATACTGTAGCAGTAAAGCTACAGTGCACCAGACTTTAAATGGTTGATGGGAGTGACAAAGTAGGCTTGTTTGGCAACATGGAGAGAGGAATTGTATTTTAAAAAGGCAGATTTATATAAGGTGAATGCTTGCTGATATTTGGTTTTACACCACAATTATGGCTATGTCTCTTAAGATTTCTAGTGTCATCAATATGCCAAGGTTGTAATGGTCGGGGCCTGATACTCTGTGTACTGTGAGGAGCAAGCGAGTCCAGTGTGGATGAGAATGAACTGTTGTAGACAGAAGTAGTCAGGACAGGGCAGGATAGGGGTATGATATTGTAACAGAGGTGTTCAGTTGCAGACTAGAAAAAAGCAGGAATAAAGTGGCAAAGGTTTCTGCGGGTGTTTTTTTGCTGCTTGGAGAGATAGGTGGTTAAGGGCAAGGATACTATGAAAGTGATGAGGTTGTGATCAGAGAGAGGAAAGGGGGTGTTGGCAAGTGAGTGGAGGACAGTGTCCATTGTGTTAGGACAAAAGATGAGGTTAATTTGAAAAGTTAAGATGTAGCCAGGCCAACATTAATGGGGGTGTTAAAATCACCAAGAACAATAGAGGGCATTTCAGAGGAGAGAAAGTAGAGAAATTGGGCACAGAAGTCATCAAGGAAGCGTGACACCAGTCCAGGAGGCTGATAGATCACTGCAGTCCTTAGAGAAATTGGAGAAAACAGACAAATACAGCGAGTCTCAAGAGAAGAGAAGGATAGAGAGGAAGGGGTAGAAAATACTTGAAAGGTTCTCATTGAGGATAGAAGCAAGCCAACTCCTTTCCAACCACTGGGTCTGGGTGAGTGAGTCCATTGGAGGCCTCCATGGTAGATGGCTGCAGGAGGGGCAGAGTCAGATGCTGGAAGCCAGGTTTCTGTAACTGCAAGTAGGTTAAGGGAATGGGAGACAATAAGGTTGGCAAAGCTGAGCTCATTACAGACAGAGTGGGCATTCCAGAGGGTACATAAGAAGGGGGGTTGGTTTTTGGGAGCTGGGGGATCGAGCTTAAACTGAGTGGATTACGGCTGTTGTCAGGGGGAAGGAGGGTTCTGGGTGTGGGGGTGAGATACTGGAGAATGAGAATTAGGGGAGATATCCCCTGAGATTATGAAAAGAAAGAGGATGAGGAAAGTTAGATGGGAGTGGGATGTATATGAGTGCACATACCTCCCTGTCCTGGTGTGTGGATTACATATTTGCAAGAGGTGATTCGAACAGTAGTAGGGAGAGGGTATATAAGGGAATTCCTGTGAGATGGCTGGCTAATAGAAATGCGCATGCAAACAGCAACCTCCGCAGAATAGTGACCAGATGTGCACATACGCACAGAAATGCACGATCACGCACAGTGATTATTGGCGCCAGATGGACTATTTAAAGGATGCTTCTGCCTGTGCTTAGTGCTGACTGGTCTTCAGCTGTTTCCCTGTGTCCTGCTGTATTCCTGTATGATCCTCTTGTTGCTGACCTGGCTTGTTCCTGACCTGACTTTGGATTCTTCTCCTGCCTTGTTGCTAGTTCCTGTTCCCAACTCTATTCCTGACTTCAGATTGCTCAGGATTTGGTACCTCGCTGTCCGCCCGTTGATGACCTTGGCTATTCCTGTGACCTTGCTCCTGTCTCCGATCCCAGCTTCCTGTCCTGCTCGAGTGCCCGCCTGGCTGTCTACTATACCAACTCTACTCACCATAAACTGTTCCTGCTTAAAGTTCACTGGGAGATCTGACACGTCACTTATCCTGAACCTGTTGTGCAAGCGGAGTGCCCTTTTAACCCAGGTGGTATTCCGAAACATCTCTACCATTCCTGAACCGGTGGTTCGCAAGCCTCTTCAGGACTCCAACTGCAAGCTCTTCAGGCAACACCTGCTGGCACTCTTGTTGCCCTGGTCTCTCGGCACCCTCTGTTCCACTTTGAGTTGGGTCAGGACTAGTGACACAAGTGAGGCCGACCTCAACATTTCATTCTCCTATCACCTATCTCTTATGGCAACACTTGCCTGGAGTTTGCATGCTCTCCCTGTGCGTATGTGCGTTTCCTTCCACACTCCAAAGACATTTTAGTAGGTTAATTGTCTCCTGTCTAAATTGGCCCTAGTATGTATGAATGTAGGCTAGGGATCCTAGATTGTACGTTCTGTGAGGTCAAAGACTGTTGTAAATGCACAATATATACTTAAAGTGTTACTAAACCCACAACAGTAAAATCAGTCTGTATATGCAGTAAGGCATGCTTGTTATACTCACTGTGGAGCCTAAAGGGTTAATCCTCTGCATTGTGTAAAAATGCTGTTTGATCCTGACTTCTCTGATCTTCCCTTTCTTCCAGTGTCCCCCTCTTGTCTGCTGACAAGACACATTGTGTGGAGTCACTCTGCACATGCTTATTTGGTGTGTATCACGAGAGAGGTTTTTTTTTCTTGGGAGAGTGCATGTGATCAGCACAAGACCAATCAGCACTGTCCAGACAGAGGTCAGGGGTCATGCATCCTCCTAGGAGAGAATGAATGCTCCTCCTACAAGCTTTGACTAGTGCTCTGCTGGGCACTGATAGAAGTCACAAGACTGCTCTAACTCCTGATGAGAAAAGGTATTTAGCTGTTTAAATTTACTAAAATAATTGCATTTCTGTGTTCTGTGTACTGTGAGAGACCAGATATATAGTTAGTTCCATATATATTTGGACACAGGACCAATTTTAGCTTTTTTCAGGTATTTACCAAAATATTTTCAAGATATAGTTATATAATGGATATGGGCTGAAAGTGCACACTCTCAGGTTTAATTTGAGGGTATGTACATCCAAATTGGAGGAAGGGTTTAGGAATTACAGCTCGTAAGAATAGCCACCCCCCTTTTTCAAGGGACCAAAAGTAATTGGACAATTGAATCAAAAGCTTTTTCATGGCCAGGTGTGGACTACTCCATTATTTCTTCATTAATTAAGCAGATAAAAGGTCTGGAGTTGATTTTAAGTGCCTTATTTTCACCTAAAACTATTGCTGTGAACCTACATCATGCGTTCAAAAGAGCTGTCCATGCAAGTGAAACAGGCCATTGTAAGTCTTCAAAAATGAAAAAAATCCATCAGAGAGATAGCAGCAACATTAGAAGTGGCTAAATCAACAGTTTGGTACCTTCTGAGGAAAGAAGAACACACTGGTGAGCTCAGCAACATAAAAAGGCATGGATGTCCACGGAGGACAACAGTGGTAGACTTTGCCAAAACACATTTTAAAAAGCCAGACCAATTTTGGAAAAGCATTCTTTGGACAGATTAAACTAAGATTAATCTGTATCAGAATGAAGGGAAGAAAAAAGTGTGAAGGCTTGGAACAGCTCATGATCCAACGCACACAACATCATCTGTAAAACATGGTGGAGGCAGTGTGATGGCATGGGCATGCATGGCTTCCAGTTGCACTGGGCCATTGGTGTTTATTGATGATGTGACAGAAGTAACCGGATGAATTCTGAAGTGTTTGGAGATATACTGTCAGCCCAGATTCAGCCAAATGCAGCAAAGTACAGATGGACAATGATCCAAAACACACTGCAAAAGCACCCCAATAATGTTTGAAGGAAAAGAAGTGGAATATTCTGCAATGGCCGAGTCAATCACCTGATCTCAAACCAATTGAGCATGCATTTTACTTGCTGAAGGCAAAACTAAAGGCAGAAAGACCCACAAACAAAGAACAACTGAAGACAGCTGTAGTTAGAGCCTGGCAAAGCATCAGAAAGGAGGAAACCCAGTCTTTGGTAATGTCCATGGGTTCCAGACTTCAGGCAGTCATTGGCAGTAAAAGATTCTCAATAAAATATTAAAAATTAACATTTTATTTATGATTGTATTCATTTGTCCAATAACATTTGAGCCCCTGAAAATGGAGGGACTGTGTATAAAAATGGTTGCCGTTCCTAAAATTTGTACTTGATATTCATGTTCAACCCCTAAATTAAAGCTGAAAGTCTGCACTTCAAATTCATTTGGATTGTTTGTTTTAATTTATTCTGGTGGCATACAGAGCAAAAATATGAAAATTGTGCCTGTGTCCAAATATAGTAACACTTTAAAGCACTGTGTAAATTGACAAATCTATATGAATCCCTATAATAAATAAAGAAAAGGGATCAGGTTTGGATAGCAGTAACCATTTTAGATTATATGTCTTAATTTTTGAGAAGCTTCCAATACAGACTTTACAGTATGTGGCAAAACTGAAAAGAGGTATAAAAATTGCAATAGTTAGTTGTATTTGCTTAAAAAGTATCAAAAATATGACAAGTTTATTAAATGTAGAGATTATCTTTGGCAATTCTGCATCCATGAATAGTCAAAAGAATTAATCACGCCTTATTGCTGTTATAGTTCTAATCAGGTCACTTTGCTAATGATTGATGTATCTATGCTGAAATGAGTCACTGAATTGATTTGTAGAAAAAAAAAAAAAAACATGTCAACAAGTGTATTACTATGGCTAGAACAAAATAAACTACTAATGAGATGCACCCATCCCCAAATTTAAATAAACAGCAAGTCATGAAAATGCCTTTGATATGCAAGCATCTAATTAAATAGGTTGTAACAAGGATGTAATTGGCCCCTGTAAGCAAACCCATTTTAATAAGTGAAAAAAAAGTACAGAACCTTTTGTATAAAAGGAAGTCAAAAAGAACTGCAAGCATTTCACCTAAGCCATCCACAAAGCTCAATCTGCAGTTATGGCCACTAAGGGTGGAAAGGGAGTAAGCGGAGGCAGCGGTGGCGCTGGAGTCTATGGTGGAGGTTCCGCACAAGCCAAAGACTGTGGCAGTAAGTACTACATAAAACTGAAAGTAGAATTCTAATTGAATGTGTATATTTTTACAGCAAATGTCCTGCATTCACATCGAGGGGTAGTCAAATCAATCAACCTGGAAAGGGACCAAATTACCAATCTTTGTAAATACAATTCTTGACAATTAATAAGCCATAGCTCATTGTTAGTAATGATTGTTTTAGGAAACTATTTTTAAGTAAAAAGTGTGACTCATGTACTGTAAGTATATATTTTGTGAATTGCTCTATAAACATTGATGCCAAATAGATGCCAAAGATAGATACCAATTCACTAAGTTTTTATTGGTTGGGTGGAATGCACTCTGTGAAACTACACTCTGGAGCTGTAAAAACTAGTCAGCAATGAGCATTTGTGAGATCTGAAAATGCTCTCCTAAATTGTTGGAATAGTGTAATCTCACCTCCGAAGGTCAGCTGTAAGTGCTGTTATTCAACTATATGGTCTGCATTTCAGAACAGAAATGTAAGCTCAGTGTCACACCGCTAGGCCTCAAGGAAGCTAACTTGTCTTCTATCTGAGTGCAGGGCTGTTAGCTAACATACTGTGTGGGTTTCTGTAGCTTGCAATTGTCAATTAACCATGCCATTTTTTTTTCTTGTAATCCTGGTAGTACCCTTGTTATATGACACATTTGTGAGAGTCTGTTATCAACAAGTTGAAGCAGGAGACAGGATGCCCCTACAACCTGACACATTTGCTCTGACAGGGAGAGTATACAAGTAACTAGAAAAAAATCAAGCTATTCCAAATGACCATGGATGCACTATTGAAAGGGTACACAAGTGGGGAATCAACTGAATAAATGCTATATGCCCACTGGTTTGAGTGGTACTCATACTTAAATGAACTTTGGCATAGGCAATTTCAAACACTTCTGACAGTTAACTGTCAGTCTTTGTAAAAAGATCAGGTCAAAGCATAATGCAACATAAGTATACTATTTATTATTTCAGGTACTTTTATAGTGCTGTCAATTTATGCAGTGCTTTACATATATATATATATTGTATATTCACAACAGTCCCTAACCCTCAAGGGACGTACAATCTAAAATCCCTAGCTTACATTCATACATACACATACTAGGGACAATTTAGACAGGATCCAATTAACCTACCAACATGTCTTTGGAGTGTGGGAGGAAACTGGAGTACCTGGAGGCAACCCACACAGGTACAGGGAGAACATGCAAACTCCAGGCAGGAGGTGCCGTGGCTGGGATTCAAACCAATGACCCTAGTAGTGCCAGGCAGAAATGCTAACCATTTAGCCACTGTGCTGCCCACTTTTGTTGATTCAGCATTACACTAAAATTTATATTTGGAAATGGCTACAAGCAAGGTAAGCAATGAAAAACATATGCACAAGAAAACTAATAATATTAAACAATGGTCCCAAAACTACTCATACCACATTCCAATAATAGCTATTCATACATAATACAAAATTACATGACAGGGAATTTTAAGATATCACAATAATGTAGATGTGTTACTACAGATAATTATTAACAAAATCCTTATTTATTATTATACATATATTTTTAAAAGATTAAGGTACAATATACTGTACAGAATACTCCACTGGTTATCATGCAATGTTGTTAATGTATGAATATGCATAAGATATTGAGTATTCTTTGTTAATATCCTGTATTGTGTATAAAGGGGGATAATAAGTACAACTATTGCTTTTCAGGATTTGCACATAATATATGCTAGATTTTTTTTATATATAAGAAGGGAATAATATATAGTAAAAATTGCTTGCATTTTAAAAATGTTATTAAAAAAAATGGCTATAGTTTTATCAAATATTAGTTTGTGAAATATCAACATAAGCAGTTATTTATGTATATCCTAAAATATCGCCCAAAGCATCTTTTGCATGTTGTTAAATCTAGGCATATTTGGTTTTCAATTTATTAAAGCTTCTATTTTTTTTATAAAATCCCCAGTTACACCAGTGCAGCCATGCCAGGTCATTCCAGAACCATGTGGGGGTAAGAACTGTGTATATTTTAATTTAAACTGTGTTTCAAAGGGTCACAAGTTAAAATTGGGCAACTTTTGATATCAGTAATTTGTTTAGAGACCCAGTCTGCTTGGGAATGCAATTGAATCAGAAACACTATGCTTAGCAGACTGGTAGAAGTGGGCTCAGAGCCACTTCGATTAATAATTGTCTCATCGAAGCTAATTACAAAGTATCATTGTGTTGGTGATATGGTCCCTAGTCCAGCATTGCTAGATGTTTTCCTCAGCCTTCTTCACTTTGCTTTCAAAAAGGTTGCATTGGCACAATGAACCATGCTTGGTGGCAATGCCAAATAAGAAACTGTTGGTACTGTCTATTATTTGTTACTATATATATATATATATATATATTATTATATATTTTTTTAAACAAAAATATATAAAAAACAGTATATTCTAGATGATAGGAAACAGGGTGTAGCTGATATAAAAGGGTGCAAAAACATATTAATAATATTGCTGAAGCACAGAAAGAGGAAGGGATGGCTAAATCCATTACAAAAGGAGACAAAACCTTTTATGAAATATCAGAGACAGGAAGAAAGTATGCAATGGGATCACAAAAATGAAAACTGGGTGCAATACTTAAGTTGAAGAAGATCTGGATGTATAAAAAAAAAAGAAACAAAAATTAATTAATTAAATAAATTTAAAAAAGCCAAAATCAAAAAGGGGCATACTCAGTGTACCTCTTGGTCTTTTTTTGCCATTGTTCGTTTATGTTTCTACATTTTTATGAGGATTTGTTACATTAATAAATAACCCTTAGTTTCCCTTAACATCTTGGCTACCTCCTAAATATTACTGCAACTTTCTGGAAGACCACAACTGTTGATTTTTCATTAGTTAAAAGATATTTAAACCCTAGCAATATACTTCTCTTATTTGCCCCTTTCAGTCTATCATTTTGGTATTTCCTATATAAATTTATCCTGCTAGGAACCAGTGAACTCAAATTTTTTTTTTAATGTTTTCTACCTGTGCAGCTCTCTTATGAATTAGCAGTGTTCCCAGTTCACCTTTAAGAATCACTGAACTCCTCCCACTTATGTTGTGGAGACAAGGATAGAGGGAAGTGTTCTATAATCCTAACACATTTTCTATCCTAGGTGACAATCCACATTCCATAGGTATAGTATACCCAGTGAGCATTGTCCCCTTAGGACAGGAAGTATGTTACTGGCAGGATTACCAGGTGAAAATAAATGAGCAAAACCTGAAAAAAATAATGCAGCCACCACATCTAATGGGCAGTAACCAGAAATATATTGCACCCGTGTTCTTGGGTTTAGATATGTTTTAAAGCATATTGTCATGAATAATAGACAATCACCTCCCTAGCATTCTTATGGATAAAGAGGATCACTTTGTTAAGGTCTTGGTATCACCCATGGATTCATTACCTTCTGTAATTCTAAGAAGCAATGGTTGGATGGTAGAGTCCTGGGAGTATGTCTGTCTCTCACCTTTTCCATTGTCCCCATTTTTCTCCCTCATCTATTCTGCACCATAAAAGAACATATATATATATATATATATATATATATATATATACACACACTTCTATAATGGCATTGGTTCTGAACCTTACGATGAAGTATATACTGTTTAACTAATTCAATGGCATTCTCCTCACTTTCTTTCCCAGTAACAATACAGGCAAGGAAAAAACTTTCTATTGGGTGCAGAGCCAGGCTTTAACTCTTCCCACTTCATTAAAATGCTTTTATTGCTGTCTGCATCCCTGTTTGAGGGTGTTTCCCCCTTAGTTCTTATTCCACACCACTGAGGAAGTAAGAAATGCCCTCTCCATAGGACCAATGCAGACTCCTCAAAACAAAATGGGTTAGATAAAAATTACATTGCTACTATCCAATATTTTGTATAATTAAAGTGTAATTATTGGTTAATAATTTGTGTACTATGTCATTCTTTAGTTTCTGTTGATCCATGCCAACAAGCTGGAGGTGGTGCTGGAGGATTTGGTATAGGAATTGGCAGCGGAGCACAAGGTACTGGTTACTGTAATGAAGCCAAGAAACTGAGAAGCCAAAATAAACTATTTAAAATTTGTGAAATTAATGCTTAAACTACTGTTTCTAGATCTACAGTATATTATTGACCATTATTTAAATTATCTTAGTATGTATTTCACTGTACCTATACTGATCTTAATCTCATTAAGGTAAATGTGATTTAGCATGGTATTCTGAAAAAAAAATCACATTTTTGTAAAAAAAGGTATTAAGACATGCATTCCTGCACAATAACGTATGTACTATGTCATGTATGTTGTTGACCCATGCCAACAAGCTGGAGGTAGTGTTGGAGGAATCAGTATAGGAATCGATAGATAAAAATTACATTGCTACTATCCAATATTTTGTATAATTAAAGTGTAATTATTGTTTAATAATTTGTGTCATTCTTTAGTTTCTGTTGACCCATGCCAGCAAGCTGGTGGTGGTGCTGGAGGAACTGGTATCGGAATTGGCGGTGGAACACAAGGTACTAGATACTGTAGTGTAGCAAAGAAACAGTGATAACCAAAGTAAACCATTTAAAATATGTGAAATTAAATGGTTAAACTACTGTTCATAGATCTATACTATTAACAGTTATTTAAAATTATCTTTACACGTGTCTCACTGTATCTATACTGCTCTAAATCTATGTAAAGTATATGTGATTTAGCATGGTATTTAAAAAAAAAAAACAAAAAAACATTTTTGTAAGATACATAGTATGACTTTCATTCCTGCACAGTAACATGTACTATGTCATTCTTTAGGTATTGTTAACCCATGCCAACAAGCTGGAGGTAGTGTTGGAGGAATGAGTATAGGAATGGGCAGTGGAGTACAAGGAGTACAAGGTACTAATATAGCAAAGAAACCGAGAAGCCAAAGTAAACTATATAAAATATGTAAAATATGTAAAACTATATGCTTAAATGCTACTGTTTCTAGATCTATACTATTAACAGCAATATTTATCTTTACATGTATTTCACTGTATCTATACTGCTCTTAATCTCATTAATGTAATTTAGCATGGTATTCTAAAAAAATATATCTATATTTTTGTAAGATACGTATAATGACTTGCATTCCTGCACAATAACTTATGTACTCTGTCATTCTTTAGGTACTGTTGACCCATGCCAGACAACTGGTGGAGGATATGGAGTACAAGGTACAGATAGAGCCAAGAAATGATATCAGGGGAAGCCAAAACCCCCTTTAATATATGTGAAAAAAAAGCCTTAACAAATTTATACTACGTACTATAATTATCTTTACATGTCTGACTGTATCTACAGTATATCCTCCTATTAATCTCATAAAGCACATTGTTGATCTACGGCAGCATAGTGGTGGAGTTAGTATTGGAACTGGTGGAAGATTTATTGGTGGGGCACAATATATTAATAAAGCCAAAAAAAAGAAAACACATTAGAAACCCAAATAAACAATTTAAAATATGTGAAATGAAAAGCCACCCCCTTAATAGAATCGGGGGGTTCTTCTCTCTACCAGTCATTTTTTTAAAGTTTAGCACAGTTGTGTTGGCTCAACCAGCATAGTCGTGTCCTTGATTCATGGTAATGAAAAAACAAGTTCTATCTCCCACCACTACAGAGAGCCTTGTAGTTCCCAACAGAGCACAAGTGTCTTCACTGCACTTGAGTCCATTGACACTACCACCAGCCCTGCAATTGAAGATCTGTACTTTGGTATAGACCTTCGGCTGAAGGAATAGTTTGCTGGAGCCAGAGCAATGCACCCATGATTTACTGTTTGTGGTTGCAATGCCTTGCAGGCTCCAATGCAAAAAAATAATAAACGCACATTCTTTTAATAAATTTTATGGGTGCATTTATTATTCTTCCAAAGATGGATTATGCCTTTAATCCCTCCTGCTGTTCCGCATATTTACATAGCTGTATCTGAGAAGGTGATAGAAATTGGCCAGTGGCAGGACAATTATGCATCAATGAGAACCAGGACAGCTTCAGTGAATCACTGGCCAACTTCTATCTGTTGGTCAAAACATGCTTCCTATTGCTTTATGAAAAGGCTTCTATAACTATGTGAAGAAACTTTTTTTTTTTTAAAGGAATACGATTGGGTTGCTACTTGCTGCTGCTGTAATAACTTGCATATTAGCCTTAAGAATTGCAATAACAAGATTTTTTCCCCATACACTTCATTTGAAATTTCTGATTGTCCATGTACCTAACAGAACTCTGAACTCCCAGCTAATTGAACCTGGACAGAATCTTTCCCCCCTAATAAAAGTATATCTTATTGAACAATGCACTTTTTTGATAAGCATGTTTTATATCATACCCAATGGCACATAACTTTATAATTACTTTGTGTACTCTGTCTTTATCTAGGTGTGGTTGACCCATGCCTGCAAGGGAAAGGAATAGGTGCAGGAATTGGTGGAGGAATTGGAGGAAATGTTGGAGGAAATGTTGGAGGAAATGTTGGAGTGAAAGGTGGCAATTATGGAGTCAAGAAATAAATATCTTAAAATAAATTAAATTAAATGCCTAAACAACTATTTGTAAAGCTGTATTATGTATCCTTTATTTACAATTAACTTTACATGTGTCTCATTGTGTCTATATTTCTGTTAATCTGAATAAAGCATACCTGATTTAGCATTGTTATTTGTTTGATAATTTTTTTTTACCTTACCTTGTAATTTTACTTTTATTCCTGCACACTTTATTTTTACTGCTCTTCCCACAGACTTACAAAAACAGATACATATGTCAGAAAAACAGATTCGTGCTTCACAGATGGCCTCCATGATATCATGCTGGATGGGCACTAAACCCTGTAACTTTCATTATTTCATATCAGTAAAATCCACATTTTGATACAATATTCATACATCCCTTTACACAACATAACGTCCCCACCTTCCTACCAAGTGTAAAGGCAGTCCCAATATGACATAAGCAACACCATAGAAATGGTATGTTAAGTGCTGTGCTAAAAATAATTCAAATAGAAATAGAAATACATATATAAATAAAAGTCAAATCCACAAGGCTTGAAGTATAGGGAATGAGCCCCTCTCCCTTGGATCCACAGCACTTGTATGAATATCCCAAAAACTGACAAGAGGAGAAAGGGGAAGAATCCTTCACCATCAACAAGCACACTGCCTCTTACCGGATAATAATGACCCCCAATTACAAACAGGTCATAATGCGCTGTATGAATCCCAAATGACAAAGATTTGAACACTCCTTAAATCGAGATCTTCACATGGAATGGACTCAAGGATGACCCTAAAGAAGTATTATCCTTTCAGAAATACTCTTTCACCTCCCAATACCACCTTTGTTAACATTGTATTCGAAATTCTCCAACCATTCCCCCAGGAGAGGTTGAATCTGGGGTGGCCATAGGAGAGAGATATTTCAAGGTGTCTGGAGCGAGGACAAAGTGTTCCTTTAATTTTTTGGAGCAGTGTATAAAAGACAAACATCTACTCAATTCAAGGCACATTTATATCCATTCATTTTCAGCAGGATGCATAGTGTATGTTTCAGAAAATGCTGTAAAGAATAAAGTAATCACTTAACCACTTCAGCTTCAGAAGATTTTACCCCCTTCATGATCAGGCCTTTTTTTGCTATATCGCACTGTGCTACTTTGACTGTTAATTGCGTAGTCATTGAACAATGTACCCAAACAAAATGTATTAAATTTTTTTTGGTGGCATTTAATCAGCACTGTTTTTTTAAATTTTTATCACATAAACAAAAAAACACCAAAACATTTTTAAAAAGAAGATTGTTTTCTATTTTCTGTTATACAGAAAAACAAATAAAAAAAAAATTTCTTCATAAATTGAGGTCAAAATGTATTCTACTATATATCTTTGGTAAAAAAAATGCCAATAAGTTTATAATATTTAGTCTGCAGGAAAGCTATAAGATATTGGATATATAGTATTTGAAAATTGATCAATTCTGATGTACTAATGAATGCTCTCTGTTCTTGAGGCCCTTAAAATGTCAGGACAGTACATTCACCCCCCCAATTACCATTTTTTGGAAAGTAGACAGTCTGAGGTATTTAGTAAGAGGCATGGCGAGTTTATTGAAGCTTTTGTTTATTGAAAATTTTGTTGTCCTGATTTTTTGGAAAATGAAGAAATGAAAAAAAAAGTCACAGTTTTTTTTACATACCGTCACCATCAGCATCATGATATGACTGGTGTGGCAGCGATCTGGGACACTATTTCTAAAAAAATGCTTTTATCAGAGTAGTTCAATGTTACCATAGTAACATTGTACTGCTCTGGGGGTGGGATCAGGAATTTTCTTTTTTTTACACTTTGATTGCTGGTACAGTGAAAATCTATGTTTATGACAGCTACCAATAGTGATCTGTGATTGGTACAGTGTGCTGTGATTAGCCCCGGTACCATGTGATAGCTGTGGGTCAATCACAGCTCACTAGTAAAGGAAGCAAAGCTTTTATGAATTACGTTGATTTATAACAGCTTTGTTGACATTGTGATCTTGAGATCACATGATCACCAGGCCTTGAGTAACAGGATCCGCATTCTGCTGTGTCCAGTAAATACAGCGGTTGCGGGGGGCACATACAGGCAAAATGACATACATATACATGATTTTGCTTGTACCTGCCGCCTGCTCGCAGTACATGTACTGTGGGCAGCCAGCAAATGGTTAAATCACTTAAGCAGTATACCAAGTAACCTGTGATTTCCAGAATTTATCAAAACTGGAAAGAGTATTGGACTAAAGAGCTAGCATTCTCTTATATGTAAAGTGTTGGTGAGCGATGTTTACAGTTTTGGACTGATGGGGGAGAGATCGCTTTTCCAGTGTCTTGTAATTGTCAACCTTGAGATAACAATAGGTTGGCTACAACAATGCAGTAAGAAGGGGGAAATGACTCAATGTCTAGATTTAAAATGTCTAAAGTGGGGTTAGGTGGGGTCAAAATGCCTATGACTTCAGATAATATTTGAAATATTTTTTGCCAGATACTGCAAACACTTCCCCAAGACCAGAATATATGGATAAGAGTACCCTCCAACACGGGGGTGAGCTTTTGGGAAAGAATTTAGTCAATCTATATGGAGTGAGGTACCAATGGGTGACTATTTTAAAAGCTAATTCCCAGTGGTTTACACAATGGGATATAGAGCATGAGTATTTTATGGTTTGAAGCCATTGGGAAGTAGAGAGGGATGTATTTAAATTTTTTTCCCATGCAAAGAAGGATTTTATTTTGTGAAGGTTGGATTTATGCTACAATAATGTATAGAACAATGATGTACCTTTACTAGAAGTGGCCTGAGCTGTAGGAAATTGCCACACCTTAGGATGGAGGTGTTCTTTTGGCATTGTAGTGGACGGTAAGAAATGGCATATACAGTATATAGCAATGTGAAGTAATACATGCTTGGAAGGTTGTATTTACACATTAAACTTTTTGGATCTCCAGGGGCACCTCCTACAAATAGATCCTCAACCCAGTTAATACCATATGCTCTTCAGCTCCCTAAGGATAAATACAGAACATGACGTTCTAGGATTACAAGTAATCTAATCAATGAATTGTGTTCTGTGGAAACAAAAGGGTGACCTATTGCTCTCCAGCTAATATAGACGCCCTAGTTGTAATCAGTAGTGAGGTCATATCTAGGGGTTTCCACGTGTCTGCCTGCAAAAGATTGCTGAGGGCCTTGGTTCTGGGTAAGCACTGCTCAATATCTACCCATAGGGGCACATTGGAGGTATGAAACCAATATTTTAGCTGATCTAGCAGTACCACAGAGTAATACACTTTGATATCAATCATATCCATACCACCAACTTTTCTGTTTTAAATAAACTGGCCATGCGAGCAATGGGCTATTTTCCCTTGCCACACACACAATTTTTTTTACAAAGGTAGAAAGGGAAGTCAAATAGGGTGGTGAGAAGGGAATAGGCATAGTATAGTATAGAATAGATAAAGGATCTGAGGAAGAATTAGCATCTTAAGAGCAGCCAATGTGCCTGACCAAGAAAGTTCAGTCTGGGCCATATGGTGAAGATCCCCCTCCAATTTGGTTATTAACGGTTTGAAGTTAATGTCAATTAGAGATGCGGTGGTAGGGGTAATGGTGATACCCAAATATTAAATGTCCCTATCCACATAGGTATGTGGAAAATGTTGCATCAGAGAGTAAGCAGTGATTTAGTAAAAAGGGATTTACTAAAAGTTACCTTATAATATGATAAGTGACTAACGTCAGAATTTAGTAAGTATGACGTTTTCCAAAAATACATTGATAATGCGAGGTCTAGTTAAGAACACAAATCCATGTCCTTACCCCCCCCTTAGTTTTCTCTTTTCCTGGCCTATTAAGGCACTGACACTAGTGTCTGCAATGATGCTCAAGTGGACATAACAAGTTTATCATATCCTCATCAGAAAGGGGAGAGACGATTCAGAGACAGTGTAAATCGCATATGGAGTGTTGCCACTAGAGATGAGCGAATTATTCAAAAATTTGATTCGACTGATTCGGCGAATTTGCGGAATAAATTCGATTTGAGTCGAATATATTCGCTGCGAATTTAACTTATAAAAAGGGTGTTTCTAGGCTTCAGAGAGCCTTTATATTAGTGCAGAACACTGTACCTTTAATTTAAATGCCCTTGGAGTCTGCTGGGGAAGAGAAATAATACTGTCAGTCAGTATGACATGCAGATGAGTGCCGTCGATCTTAGAATCACCGCACACTTCACTCATTTGGGCAGTCACGGGGCCAAAACCAGAGTGTGGAGCCACAGTGTGGCGGTGGAGGCAGCAGCAATGGGAGGCCATACAGCACCCTATGAAAAAATGGAACCCACCAGCAGTGTGAGGAGACCTGAAAGTGGCACATGGCAGAGTGTGGCGATGGAGACAGCAGCAATGGGAGGCCGTACAGGGACCCATGACACACTCTGGACCTGGCAGCAGCATGAAGAGGCGGTACAGGGGCCCATGACAGATTACGGGCCTGGCAGCAGCATGAGGAGTCGGTACGGGGGCCCATGGCAGATTACGGGCCTGGCAGCAGCAATGGGAGGCCATACAGCACCCTATGACAAAATGGAACCCACCAGCAGTGTGAGGAGACCTGAAAGTGGCACATGGCAGAGTGTGGCGATGGAGACAGCAGCAATGGGAGGCCGTACAGGGACCCATGACACACTCTGGACCTGGCAGCAGCAAGAGGAGGCGGTACAGGGGCCCATGACAGATTACGGGCCTGGCAGCAGCATGAGGAGTCGGTACGGGGGCCCATGGCAGATTACGGGCCTGGCAGCAGCAATGGGAGGCCCGTAATCTGCCAGCACCCTATGACAAAATGGAACCCACCAGCAGTGTGAGGAGACCTGAAAGTGGCACATGGCAGAGTGTGGCGATGGAGACAGCAGCAATGGGAGGCCGTACAGGGACCCATGACACACTCTGGACCTGGCAGCAGCATGAGGAGGCGGTACAGGGGCCCATGACAGATTACGGGCCTGGCAGCAGCAATGGGAGGCCCGTAATCTGCCAGCACCCTATGACAAAATGGAACCCACCAGCAGTGTGAGGAGACCTGAAAGTGGCACATGGCAGAGTGTGGCGATGGAGACAGCAGCAATGGGAGGCCGTACAGGGACCCATGACACACTCTGGACCTGGCAGCAGCATGAGGAGGCGGTACAGGGGCCCATGACAGATTACGGGCCTGGCAGCAGCATGAGGAGTCGGTACGGGGGCCCATGGCAGATTACGGGCCTGGCAGCAGCAATGGGAGGCCCATAATCTGCCAGCACCCTATGACAAAATGGAACCCACCAGCAGTGTGAGGAGACCTGAAAGTGGCACATGGCAGAGTGTGGCGATGGAGACAGCAGCAATGGGAGGCCGTACAGGGACCCATGACACACTCTGGACCTGGCAGCAGCATGAGGAGGCGGTACAGGGGCCCATGACAGATTACGGGCCTGGCAGCAGCAATGGGAGGCCCGTAATCTGCCAGCACCCTATGACAAAATGGAACCCACCAGCAGTGTGAGGAGACCTGAAAGTGGCACATGGCAGAGTGTGGCGATGGAGACAGCAGCAATGGGAGGCCGTACAGGGACCCATGACACACTCTGGACCTGGCAGCAGCATGAGGAGGCGGTACAGGGGCCCATAACAGATTACGGGCCTGGCAGCAGCATGAGGAGTCGGTACGGGGGCCCATGGCAGATAACGGGCCTGGCAGCAGCAATGGGAGGCCCGTAATCTGCCAGCACCCTATGACAAAATGGAACCCACCAGCAGTGTGAGGAGACCTGAAAGTGGCACATGGCAGAGTGTGGCGATGGAGACAGCAGCAATGGGAGGCCGTACAGGGACCCATGACACACTCTGGACCTGGCAGCAGCATGAGGAGGCGGTACAGGGGCCCATGACAGATTACGGGCCTGGCAGCAGCATGAGGAGTCGGTACGGGGGCCCATGGCAGATTACGGGCCTGGCAGCAGCAATGGGAGGCCCGTAATCTGCCAGCACCCTATGACAAAATGGAACCCACCAGCAGTGTGAGGAGACCTGAAAGTGGCACATGGCAGAGTGTGGTGATGGAGACAGCAGCAATGGGAGGCCGTACAGGGACCCATGACACACTCTGGACCTGGCAGCAGCAAGAGGAGGCGGTACAGGGGCCCATGGCAGAGTGGCGAAGCGTAAGCAGCTTAAATTGAAGGCCATACAGAGGCCTATGTTAAAAATAATAACATGTTTGGGGCTTGATTCATGGCGGATTTAGTCAGTTGTGTCAGGAACTGGTGGTTTGAAATCCAGACTAATCCATGCCTGATTCATTTTCACAAACGTGAGTCTCTCCACACTTTGGGTGGACAGTCGTGTCCTCCGCGGAGTTACAATACCTCCTGCCGCACTAAACACGCGCTCCGATGCCACACTACTGGCCGGGCATGACAGCCTTTCAAGGGCAAATTCAGCTAGTTGGGGCCAAAGGTCAAGTTTCGTTGCCCAGTAGTCAAGGGGATTGTCTACCTCGGTTGGCAGGGTGCTGTCCAAGTAGGCCCAAGCCTGTTGTTTGAGGTCCTGCTCCAGGTCCACCTGACGCTGCTGCTGCTGCGGCTGGTTAGTAGTTTCCTCACTGCGCTGGTGAAGAAAGCTACTCATCATCGACTGCAGACTGAGGCAGCCGCTGCTGGTGGAGCTGCCACTGCTCCTACCACCCCACCCCTCCCCTGCTGCCATGGCAGCGGAACGCGAGCGCACAGGGCCCACAGTGTCTGAGGATGGACGTTGGAGCAGAAAGGCAGAGACCAACTGACTACATAGGTGTTTTTTATAGTACGTTATTTTGACCTCAATCTCAGCAGGTGTGAAAAAGGCCACCATTTTTTGAACGGTAGCGAGGGTCCAACAAGGTGGACAGCCAAAAGTCATCCCTTTGTCTGATGGCTATTATTCAGCTGTCGCTACGCAAGCAACCGAGCATGCTATGGGCCATTTGTGCCAAGGAATGCGAGGGACTCCCTGCCTCCATCTCCACAGCATACTGCCACGGTGCGTCTGGGTCCTCTGTCTCCTCCTCCTCCTCTACCAGATGCTCCTGCTCCTCCACTCCTGTCCGCTGAGTGGAAAAACCACCCATTTCACTCAATAATTCCTGAGCACCAATGTCCTCCTCTACCTCCTCCTCTTCTTCCTGTCCTGCCCCCACAGGGGTCATGTGGCGTTGAGATCTGTGCGCCACGTCTACCGCACCCTGACCAGCCATTGTTAACAGCATTTGTTCCAGGACGTGCAACAGAGGAATGACGTCGTTCATCCCATAGTCCTGCCGACTCACGAATAGCGTGGCCTCCTCAAAGGGCCTTAGCAAGCGGCAGGTGTAACGCATGAGCTGCCAATGGCTGACATCTAAGTTACACAGGGGAGTACCTTTATCCGCTTGTAACATCAGGAAATCGGTGATGGCCTTTCGCTGTTCGTAAAGGCGGTCTAACATATGTAGGGTTGAATTCCACCTTGTTGCAACGTCGCAGATCAGGCAATGCTGTGGAATTCCGTTCTGCCGCTGCAGCTCAAGGAGGGTGTGCTTTGCGGTGTAGGAATGGCTGAAATGCATGCAAAGTTTACGTGACATTTTAAGGATGTCTTGCAGTGGGATGGTGGATTTTAGGAACCGCTTGACAACCAGATTGAACACGTGAGCCATGCATGGCGCATGGCACAACCTTCCTTGACGCAGAGCAGACACCATGTTCTTTCCGTTGTCGGTCAACATGGTTCCGATTTTGAGTTTGCGCGGAGACAGCCATCTGTCGATTTCTCTGTTCATTACACTGAGAAGTTCCTCCCCTGTGTGACTACATTCGCCAAGGCATACCAGGTGCAGCACAGCGTGACACCGTTGCGCCCTGCACATGTGATATGCCGGTCGGGTAATGGGACTTGGCACGGGGGTGGCGGCTGAGGACACGGCGGAAGAAGAGGTGGTAGAGGCAGACATCTTTGCTGGACCAAGGACGTGCAAATGTGGAGGCAAAAGCGGCGTGACCTGTCCAAGTTGCTGGTGCGGCTGTGCCGGCATCACGTTCACCCAGTGGGCCGTAAATGACATGTACTGTCCCTGACCGTAGTTACAGCTCCACACGTCGGAGCTGCCGTGCACTTTGGCAGAGACCGACATGCTCAAAGACTGGCCCACCATCTCTTCTACATGTGAATGCAGGGCTGGCACTGCCTTTTTGGCGAAGAAATGCCGGCTTGGCACTCTCCACCGCGGCGCGGCACAAGCCATCATTTCTCGGAAAGGTGCTGAGGCCACCACTTGGAAAGGGAGGGACTGCAGCACCAGCAACTTGGACAGGAGGACGTTCAGCTTCTGCACCGTCGGGTGCGTGCTTGCAAACTGTTGTCTCTTGGAAACGGATTCCAAGAAAGACTGCTGACGGAATCCGTGAAGAGGAGTAGCAGGAGAAGGAGCATCTGAACGAGCGGAAGATGCCAACGAGTGACAACTCCCCTCAGCAGAGGTGTTGGAGCCTTGACTGGCTGATAGAGGGCGATTGACGTCGGGTGACGGAGCAAGTAACGGAGCGGGTGATGGAGCGGGGGCTGGGGCAGGCAGAACCGCCGTATCTTTATCACGGTTTTCCCAGGCCATCGAATGGCGACGCTGCATATGCTGACGCAACGCTGTAGTCCCAACATGGGCCCCCTGGCCACGCTTGACTTTCTGGCCACATAGTCGACATACGGCTACGTTTACTTCCTCGGGCGGCTTGACGAAAAATTGCCACACCGCCGAGTAGGAAACTTTGCCCCCGCTGCTCCTCACTGGCTAACTGCTACTTCCTACGTGCACACCGGCACCACTACTGGCCGTGGTGGTAGGCTGCAGTGGAGCTGGTGCTCTACTCCGTGGCCGTTTGCCTCCACTGACACTGCTGCGACCCTGCTGCCTCCTGGGCAACCCACCGACTGTTTTGCTCGCTGCCAAGCTGGCACCCTCTTCTCCTGATGATGCGGAAGCAATAGCCTGATGACGACGAGGCTGCCAAGTGCGATCAGCCTCATCATCATCAATTAGGGTCTCCGCCTCACTACTAGCCCCCTCGGCTGCGTGTGGGTCAGGAGACAGACCTGTCTCTAGACCGGCTACCGAGCCACTCTCCTCACCAGTACTTCTTCGCCTGGCTGCTGAAGAGGCGGATGTCTCCCCCCGTTCCTGACCGCCCTCTGTTAGCTCTTCCTCACTGTACAGTGGGGCTGAGCCCACAGCATGCGATACTTCGCTTGGTGAGGGAACACCAAAGGACAGGGGCAGGTAGAGGACACGTGATTTCAGTGGGCTTGCTCCCGGGCCATGCCAACTAACGGTTGTGTCTGACGTACCCACCGACCGTTGGCTGTAGGTGTCAGAGGTGACCTGGGAAGAGGAAGACGACCGAGCCAACCAATCGATGACGGCAGGGTTGTCGGTGGAGACACGACCGCTGGATGACACCGGGAGCACTGGCCTCTGGCTGCGACTAGTGCTGCCTCGACCCCTTCCTCTGCTGCCACGTCTGCTCGCTCCTGAAACATTGCCTCCTCTGCCACTCCTCTGTGTGTTGTCTGACATACTCTTTAATTCAACGATTCTGTGTCCCTGAGTAACGATTCTGTGTCCCTGAGTAACAATTCTGTGTCCCTGAGTAACGATTCTGTGTCCCTGAGTAACGATTCTGTGTCCCTGAGTAACGATTCTGTGTCCCTGAGTAACAATTCTGTGTCCCTGAGTAACAATTCTGTGTCCCTCAGTAACGATTCTGTGTCCCTGAGTAACGATTCTGTGTCCCTGAGTAACGATTCTGTGTCCCTGAGTAACAATTCTGTGTCCCTGAGTAACGATTCTGTGTCCCTCAGTAACAATTCTGTGTCCCTGAGTAACAATTCTGTGTCCCTGAGTAACAATTCTGTGTCCCTGAGTAACGATTCTGTGTCCCTCAGTAACGATTCTGTATCCCTGAGTAACAATTCTGTGTCCCTCAGTAACGATTCTGTGTCCCTGAGTAACAATTCTGTGTCCCTGAGTAACAATTCTGTGTCTGTCCCTGAGTAACAATTCTGTGTCCCTGAGTAACAATTCTGTGTCCCTCAGTAACGATTCTGTGTCTCTCAGTAACGATTATGTGTCCCTGAGTAACAATTCTGTGTCTCTCAGTAACGATTCTGTGTCCCTCAGTAACGATTCTGTGTCCCTGAGTAACAATTCTGTGTCCCTGAGTAACAATTCTGTGTCCATGAGTAACAATTCTGTGTCTGTCCCTGAGTAACAATTCTGTGTCCCTGAGTAACAATTCTGTGTCCCTGAGTAACGATTCTGTGTCCCTCAGTAACAATTCTGTGTCCCTGAGTAATAATTCTGTGTCCCTGAGTAACAATTCTGTGTCTGTCCCTGAGTAACAATTCTGTGTCCCTGAGTAACAATTCTTTGTCCCTAAGTAACAATTCTGTGTCCCTCAGTAACGATTCTGTGTCCCTCAGTAACAATTCTGTTTCCCTGAGTAACAATTCTGTGTTCCTGAGTAACAATTCTGTGTCTGTCCCTGAGTAACAATTCTGTGTCCCTGAGTAACAATTCTGTGTCCCTCAGTAACGATTCTGTGTCCCTCAGTAACAATTCTGTGTCCCTGAGTAACAATTCTGTGTCCCTGAGTAACGATTCTGTGTCCCTGAGTAACGATTCTGTGTCCCTGAGTAACAATTCTGTGTCCCTGAGTAACGATTCTGTGTCCCTCAGCAACGATTCTGTGTCCCTGAGTAACAATTCTGTGTCCCTGAGTAACAATTCTGTGTCTGTCCCTGAGTAACAATTCGGTGTCCCTGAGTAACAATTCTGTGTCCCTGAGTAACAATTCTGTGTCCCTCAGTAACGATTCTGTGTCCCTCAGTAACGATTCTGTGTCCCTGAGTAACAATTCTGTGTCCCCGAGTAACAATTCTGTGTCCCCGAGTAACAATTCTGTGTCCCTGAGTAACAATTCTGTGTCTTTCCCTGAGTAACAATTCTGTGTCCCTGAGTAACAATTCTGTGTCCCTGAGTAACGATTCTGTGTTCCTCAGTAACAATTCTGTGTCCTTGAGTAACAATTCTGTGTCTTTCCCTGAGTAACAATTCTGTGTCCCTGAGTAACAATTCTGTGTCCCTGAGTAACAATTCTGTGTCCCTCAGTAACGATTCTGTGTCTCTCAGTAACAATTCTGTGTCCCTGAGTAACAATTCTGTGTCCCTGAGTAACAATTCTGTGTCTGTCCCTGAGTAACAATTCTGTGTCCCTGAGTAACAATTCTGTGTCCCTGAGTAACAATTCTGTGTCTGTCCCTGAGTAACGATTCTGTGTCCCTCAGTAACAATTCTGTGTCCCTGAGTAACAATTCTGTGTCCCTGAGTAACAATTCTGTGTCCCTGAGTAACTATTCTGTGTCCCTGAGTAACATTTCTGTGTCCCTGAGTAACGATTCTGTGTCCCTGAGTAACAATTCTGTGTCCCTGAGTAACAATTCTGTGTCCCTGAGTAACTATTCTGTGTCCCTGAGTAACAATTCTGTGTCCCTGAGTAACAATTCTGTGTCCCTGAGTAACAATTCTGTGTCCCTGAGTAACGATTCTGTGTCCCTCAGTAACAATTCTGTGTCCCTGAGTAACAATTCTGTGTCCCTGAGTAACAATTCTGTGTCCCTGAGTAACAATTCTGTGTCTGTCCCTGAGTAACAATTCTGTGTCCCTGAGTAACAATTCTGTGTCCTGAGTAACGATTCTGTGTCCCTGAGTAACAATTCTGTGTCCTGAGTAACGATTCTGTGTCCCTAAGTAACGATTCTGTGGCCCTAAGTAACGATTCTGTGGCCCTAAAGTCTCTCTGGCCCTAACTCTGTCCCTAATACAGACAGGTCTGTCTCTCTTGAATGACCGGAGGCTAATGGAGAATTGTAAGATGGCCGCAATTTATAGCTCCACCATTACACAGTGCTGGCTGGCTGGCTGCTGATTGGCTAATGCGATCACATGTCATGAATGAATGCATTATGGGTCAGCGCGCCTTGTCTGCGCGCCTTCCCAGAGATCCCCGCTCCGTCGCCACACATGTCGCCGCCATTTTTGGGAAAATTCGATTCGTGCATCCGAAGTTTGCTAATTTTTGGATTCGGCGCGAATCGAATTTTTCCTGATCTTCGAAACGAATTCCACTTCGCCATGTTCGATTCGCTCATCTCTAGTTGCCACCTCATGGATGTTTACCATTTTTTCTCTATTCTTGGGTATATGGGAGCAGCAGGTTATAATTTGTTGCCCTCTTATGCTTCTCACCTGTACGTAAACTTACAGCTGTCCACACTTATTGTATTATTCTGCTAGGGCAGGGGTCTCCAAACTTTCTAAACAAAGGGCCGGTTTACTGTCCTTCAAACTTTAGGGGGGTTGGACTATGGCCAGTGGGAGAAGAAAATGTCCTGGTGTCAGTGGGCGTAAACAATGCCCCATTATTGGTATTAGGGGGAGGAAAAGCGCCACATCTTTGGTTTCAATAGGAGAAATAGTTCCCCATCATTGTCAATAGGAGGAATAGTGCCCCATCATTGGTGTCAATAGGAGGAATAGTGCCCCATCATTGGTGACAATAGGAGGAATAGTGCCCCATTGTCAATGTCAGTGGGAGAAACTATGGCTCACTTTTGCTTGCAGTGGGAGGAATAATGCCTTGATGGCTGGATAAAAGCAAGCGAGGGCTGCATCTGGGCCCCAGGCCACAGTTTGGAGACCACTGTGCTAGGGGTTGATTATTAGATTAAAGATCGCTCCTGATAAGGAGCACCCATGATGAGTGCTATTTGTTATGAAGAATAGTTTAGAAAGAAGACTGAATGCATATACCTGGATGGATGATCCTACCTCTAAAACCAAATTTTCATGTAACCCCAATGCACCCTATTGAAATGCCTTCTCTGCATCTATGGAAATGAGCAGAGAAGGTGTTTGACTCTGTTCAGCATAATGAACAACATTTGAAACATGCCTAGTGGCATTGGAAGCTTGTCTGCCCTTCGTAAACCCCATCTAGTCAGGTTGTACCAGTCTAGGCATTAGGTACATTAGGATCCTTCCCCGGCTTGAGGAGGGTAACAATATGCACTCTCAGCATCGCTGGGGTTGCTTTATCAGCTGTGGTATTGAAATAAGTAACTCGTTTAAGAGCAAGGATTTCTTTGGATATCAAGTAATATTCATTAGTAAAGGCATCTGGGCCAGGTGCCTTGCCTTTAGGCAAAGTTTTAACAAGTCTGAGAAGTTCTGAGATAGAAACTGGTGGATTGAGATTTTAATATGGGCTCCTAGCTGGATAAAGATTGCCCGCATATACAGTATGCCTTATGGGCATTCCACTGGGTATGCAAACATAAAAAAGCATGGTGTGCAAAATGCCTTGCTATATCAAATCCCTAATGTACCCTTAAATAAATATTGCATATATTGGTATGTGCAAACCATATAAATGAACCATACAGTATGTAGCACATTATAAATATCAAACTTCAAATAAATGATTAAAGTTAAAAAAGTCTTGGAGTGAATTCTTTCATCAATACAACTTCTCCACCAAATCAACTCACCAGGTGCTGAACATATCCACATTTTGGTGCCAGCGTATGCAAATTCCACCATGTGCACAAGGGGGTCCCACCACCTTTCATATACTGCTCTCACCTCAAAGTGTGGACTTGTTTAGCCATCAGATCATGCATACTTTCCCTCTGTGAGTCAATCACATTCCAATGCAATGATGGTAACTCTCAATAACTCCACTAATATACGGCTTAAATACAGATGATCTCAATGGTACACCTCCTACACTGTGTACACCCCCCTTATGAGCTCGGATCTTCCATTGCGCTCCTCTGAAACAAAGCTCAGAAGACCAAGGGACGTCTCATAGTGTAGAAAAATAAAAAGGTATTTTATTAAACAAGAATTTCACTTACAATACAATGGTTAAAAATGGCATGTAACTACTGGCATACAGACATCGCTCTCCCGCTTCACTTACAATTTTCGACAAAAACATCCCAACTCCAGAGTGATATTCAACATTGCAGGGTATTTCCATCTGTAGGCAAGATGGTGATTGTGTAAGGCTTTAGTAATAGAGATCAGATTTTTACGAAGCTGTAAGGTGTTAACAGACAAATCAAGAAGTACCTGTAGGTTGGCAGCATGCTCTGGTAGGATGTCCTTCTTCCTGAAGGCCAACAATGGACACTCTAACTTTTTTCTTTTTTTTTATTATATCTTTATTAAATTTTTTTCAATACAAATCCATATTAAACCAACAACATACAATATAAAACTCCATATTTAATTACAATTCCCCTGACCATGTTTCCCTTCCCTCCCCCTCCCCCCACCCACCCCTCTCCTGATGTCTTCTTGATCCTACCCTTTACTTCTTGTTCTTCTTTTGTTAATCTATCACACTAATTCCCCTCCTTTTCTTTATCCTCTATCTTTCCTTTCTTATCCAAATTCAAGTTTGTTTTCTTTTTTCCCTTATACTCCAACAGCTTAGAGGAATCTTGATTTTTTTTAACATTATACCATCCCTCACAGATCTTCTTAAATTTTTCCATTTTATCCTCATCTATATGATACAATTCTTTCATTCTATATATATATACTCCACCCTATTCGTCCAATCTTTTAGTTTTGGGGATTCTGATGTTTGCCTATATTTAGGGATCAAGCTTTTGGCTGCATTTAAAAGATGGAACAAAATCAAATTTTTATATTGCTTCACCAAAAGCACTGATGTATATAATAGGCAAGCCCACAGGTACATCGATATACTAATCTTCTGGACCTCTTGTATATATTGCGTTAGTTCCCTCCAGAGACAATCCCACCAGATATGTGCCATTGTGCCCATACGCCTGGAGCCTCTCCAGCACTGGGATGAAACTTTTGGCCTTCATTTATGCATCACATTGGGTGTAATATACCATCTTACTAGGCACTTAAAATTCATTCCAACTATATTCATATTCACCGCCCCATATGTTAGAATAAACATTTAATTTTGTTCATTCAATTTTGTTCCAAATTCTTCTCCAAAAATGTTTGAGATGTCGGTCCCTCTATTTCAGTAAGTATTCTATATATATTTATACTCAACATTTGCTCTAATGGATACACTTCATCTTCATTCCTTAGTGGTTGTGGAAGCTTTGCAACAAAATGTCATATTTGGCAATACCGCCACTCATCCAGTGAAGAAAACATTTCCTTTCTATTCTTCAACTCGTTTAATGAACATAATACTCTTCTATTCACAATATCTTTTAAACATGCATTTTTATCCATTTTCCATTTCCCTGAAAGACTGTCATTTCCCGGCAGGAAAAATCTAGTTCCTGCCAACTGAATTGACAGTGAATTAAATTTCCATTCCTTCTGCTTGTGTATTCATCCCAAATCCTGAATACATTCTGTGTCAAAGTGCTTGTGTCCTCATCCCAAGTGCGAAATTCCTGTGGTATCCAGTTAAACTTTTCTAATGGTTCCTTACTAAGTGAACTTTTCATTCTTACCCAGCTTCTCCCCTTTATATTGTGTATCCAATCTACAATTTGTGATAATAGCACCAAATTATAATATGGTACTATGATCATCTTAATTATTTTTATCCAACCTATCCAAGACAGCTTTCCCATAGAAGTTTTTCTCAGTTCATCTTTTATCTCACGTTGGAGCGTCTATCTCTGAATCCATGCAAAAAGTAAAATTACCTGCCACAATCATACTACCCCTTTTGAAATTCATACGTTTAGCCATATCATCGGGTTTTCATATTCCATATCATCGGGTTTTTATTAGGGCAATATATATTTACTAGAGTACACTCTTTTCCCTGGAAGTTTCCTCTTAAAAATAAGTATCGACCTCCTGGGTTTTCCAGCTTTTCATCCAATGCAAATTTTATATTTTTTTCCGAACCCTATCACCACTCTCTTTGCCCTTCTTATTGGAGAATCTGCATAATACCAGGTTGGTAAGTCTCTAGAGTATAACTTAATATTTAAGCCCTGTGATATATGTGTCTCTTGAAGAAACACCACCTCAATGGATCGTTGATGTATCTCCCTTAATACCTTATGTTTTTTTGTTGGAGTATTTAATCCTTTTACATTACGTCATGAAATGAACCATATTCCTTCATCCTATTTGACTGCTTTCCTCTATACATCCTTTGTAGGGATAAATGTAGACTAGTAGCTGCGGGCTCACGGTGGCCGCTGGAGGTCTCCCCTACCCTCCCCTTACCTGAAGGTAGGAGTGGTGCTGATCTGACCTCACACTAGGGGGGAGTGGTGCCGACCCGACCTCATGCTGTGCGGCCCGGAGCTCCATTGCTGTGGCGCCCATCCACGCGCCCGTCCACCCAGGGCCCGCCGAGCCACGGCCTGTCACCGCCAAGCCCACCAGGCTTCGGATACACACAGAGAAGGAGGAGAGGCTGCCCTCCCCTCTCCTCCGCTCCATCACTGCCTCCCCACCGGAGCTCCATCACTGCGGCGCCCATCCACGCAGGGCCCGCCAAGCCACGGCCTGCCACCACCAAGCCCGCTAGGCTCCTGATACACATAGAGAAGGGGGAGCGGCCCCTGAGCCTCCCCACCGCCCACAACTCCGCCACCTCCCACCGCCTCCCACCGCCCACAACTTCAGGCATCTGTCCTGACAGAGCCCGCTGAGGCCTCCTGCATCAAGGTCGCACACCAACCTAGCAGGGCCCACCACAACAAAGGCCACCAGGCCCGCCAACCTCACTACTCATCCCCCACCATATAATTCAACCGCCCGGGTAGCAGAGGGCAGGGGGAGGACACCGGTGGTCTCCCCGACCCTACCTGCGCCCAGTGAAGGAGAAAGAGACAAGTGCCACCTAGGCCGAGGCCTACAGCACTACCACAGCACCTGGCCTGGCAGGACCTGCTGTTGCCTAACATGGCACACCCCCACTGACATCCGAGGGGAGCCTGCAGCTAACCTAAAGAAGCTTCACCTGCACATCCCCATCAACACCTGAAAGAGTGAACCGAAGCGGGCCTATTTCCACGCAGTTGAGCCCAGCAGATGATCACAGCCTGGTGAGGCCTACCACAGCCTACCATGACGTGACCCTGCCCGGACCTGAAGCCCATCTGTCTACCCCCCGTGAGTACAGCCAGCGTGGGAGAGGGCCCGACTGCTGATTCCGTGGTCCCCTAGCCCCCTACTACACCCAACTCCCACAGCGGATACCCACCCCTCACAACCTTCTACTAAATCTCATCTCCACCACCTGGGAAACACTTCTACAGCTGACATCCACCCCTCATCTCCTCAAACCAAACTTCATCCTGCAATCTGGGACTTGCACAAACTGGAACTTGTAGCTTGATTACAACCATTCTACCACCCCCCTGCACCGGCGCCGGGCACCATGGATCCCCTGGGGCCAGTGCTACCCTTGGCCACAAGTTATCTAACTGAACTCAACCCATCCTGAACCTAAGCACGAGAACTCTAGCTGCAGGAAGATACAACAACAAGATACTCTACTGCACACTGGACTATCTGCAATCAGGCACCCTGAGAAACATTCCACCACACCTGACCGCCACTCTGTATACCTTCCTAAAATGCCTCCTCTACTCCTCATACTCCTCTCCTCCGTTCCCAAAATCTCTTTTCTATATCCCTCTGCTCCACCCAAACAACTGTACATCTCACCTTCACTGCTCCCATCTCCCTACTATGACTCTCATCACCTCCTCTTGATACTCCACTGACTCGAACTCCATCACTGGTAGACATATGTGCTCATGTACATCCCGCTCCCATGCCACCTTTCTCACCCTTCTTCTTCTCCTAACCTCTGGGGACATCTCCCCGAACCATGGTCCTCCACTACCTCGCCCACACACAAGGCATCCTCTTTCTTCCATGAACTGCCGCAACCCCCTCAATCTAATACCTGTCCCTTTGCTCCCCAAAATCACCCTCCCATTTTCATGTGCACTCTTGAACACCCGATCGGTTTGCAACAAACTCACCGCCATCCATGACCTCTTTATCTCCTGCTCCCTCAACCTCCTAGAGATCACCGAAACCTGGATCCAAGCTACTGACTCTGCCTCCCCTGCGGCACTCTCCTATGGAGATCTCATCTGGACCCACTCACCCAGACCCAGCGGTTGGTATGCTCTTGTCACCACAGAGCACCTTCCAAGGTCTCCCAAACCCTCCCTCTCTATCCTTCTCTTCCTTCTAGACCCACTGCATCCGGCTATTCTCTCCAATCTCTCTGAGGATTGCAGTAATCTATCGGCCTCCTGGACCTGTGTCCCGCTTTCTCGATGAGTTCTCCGCCTGGATTCCTTTCTTTCTCTCTCTCCTCCGAGCTACCCACCATCATCCTTCAACATCCCTATCAACATTGACAACCCGGCTACATCCCAACTCCTCTATTTAACCTCTTCTTTTGCACTCACACAGTGTATACAATCCACCACCCACTCCGATGAGAACACCCTAGACCTTGTCTTCTCTCATCTCTGCACTCCCTACAACCTCACAAACACCCCCTTTCCTCCCTCTGATCACAACCTCATTACTTTCTCCGTCTCCTCGTCCTCAAACACCTATCCCTCTAAACGTGAAACTATCACCAGCAGAAACCTCCGCAACTTGAACCTTGCCCCTTTCCACTCTGCAGCTGACCAACTTTACGACAATATCCTTCCCCTGTCCTGCCCTGATCTGTCCACTACTGTTTATAACAACTCTCTGTCAGCTGCTTTAGACTCGCTAGCACCCCCAACTCGAAGCAATAGACCCCAACCGCTACAACCCTGGCAGACTGACCACACCAAAAATCTCAAACATCGCAGTCGTGCGCTGGAGCGACTATGGCGAAAAACCAAATCTCAACAAGCGTTCACCCGATATAAATCTGCCTTCTTAACATACACTTCCTCCCTTCACTCCGCCAAGCAAGCCTACTTTGTTACCCTCATTAATACCTTCTCCTCCAGTCCTCTCCTGCTCTTCTCTACTTTTAACTCTCTACTCTCTCCGCCCCCACCTCCACCCAGTACCTCACTCACCGCCCACGAGATTGCTAAGCACTTCAAAAACAAGATCAACGCAATTCGTAGGGACACTGCCACTGCTCAGACTTCCTAGCATTCCTCACACTAAAACCCCCTCAACACTCCACTCCTTCGACCTCGCCACTGCTCAGACCTCCACCCCACCTAGCACTCCTCACACTAAAACCCCCTCAATGCTCCACTCTTTCGACCTCGCTACTACTGAAGAGGTCACTAAGGTCTTCTCAGAAGCCTGCCTCACCACCTGCCCCCTTGACCCTGTTCCCTCACGACTCCTACGATCACCCTCCATCCTACGCTCCCTCACTGATCTGAACAACCTTAGACCCATCTCCCTGCTGCCATTTACATCCAAACTCCTAGTGCGCTTAGTCTATAATTGCCTGAGTTCCCACCTCACCGACAACTACCTCCTTGATCCCCTACAGTCTGGCTTCCGCCCCCTACACTCCACCAAAACTGCCCTACACAAACTCACCAACGACATGCTTACCGCCAAAACTAATGGCCACTATTCAGTGCTCCTACTTCTCGACCTCTCTGCAGCTTTCGACACAGTTCACCACCCCCTCCTCTTCAAAAAACTACACTCTCTTGGCCTCAGAGACTCCGCTCTCTCCTGGCTCTCTTCCTATCTATCACAGCGCTTCTTCAGTGTTACCTATAATGCTGCCACCTCCTCTTCACTCCCCCTCTCTGTTGGGGTTCCTCAAGGTTCTGTCCTCAGGCCCCTTCTCTTCTCCATATACACCTCCTCCCTTGGCCAATTGATACATTCCCACAGCTTCAACTACCATCTCTATGCTGACGACACGCAAATCTATCTCCCTACCCCTCACCTCACCCCTTCAGTCTCCGCCCATATCACAAGCCTACTGAGTGACATATCGGATTGGATGCCACTCCAATTCCTCAAACTAAATCTTTCCAAAACTGAGCTCCTAGTTTTCCCCCCAGCCCGCGCCCCCCCCCCCCGACTTCTCCATTAAGACCAACAACACTACTATCAGTCCCACCCCTCAAGCCAAAGTAATAGGTGTCATCCTAGACTGCAATCTGTCCTTCCAGCTCCAGGTCCAATTGCTGACAAACTCATGTAGACTTCACCTCCACAACATCTCCAAAATACGATCGTTGTGTTTCCTTCACAGGCTAATTGAATTAAAGTTACTTATATGGGACATGTAGTGTACCACTGCCATCTAGTGGCAAACATGTATGGCAGTTCTCCTCTGGATATGTAAGCTCTCAGACAGGAAATGACTCTTGGTTTTAGACTTCTATTAACTGTGGATGCAGTGTGCTTGCTTCTCTCCCAAGGGGCTTGAGACATCATCACCTGTAAGTGCCTTTCTTCTGTGTCATCTGTCATTTATGTTACACTAGTTATTCTATGTATACTGATATGCTGTTATTGTATTGTGTTTCAGTTTCACCTATAAAATAAAGTTGGATTCTTTGGTAGACAACACAAGCAGTGGGCTTCTGTTTGCTGGAGATTCTGACAAGGGTTTAGCTGTCCGTTTAGAGCCACACATAGTCAGTGTTTTGAGAACGGAACAGTGAAAAGGTGAAGCGCAACAAGCCTGGAGATAGGAGTCACTGCACAGACAGAATGAGTCTAAGATCAGGAAGACAGTATAAGGCTGAAGATCAGTCACCCGGGACACATCAAGGCAGGGAGAGCATGCCAAGTGTCCAGCAAGATGATGCACACTCACACTAGTCTAGATCAGCAAGGTCCAGTCAGATTTCATCAGCAAGTGCCCTTTTAGCCAGAGCTCGCGCCAAAGCAGAGGCAGCTCGTGTTCAGCTAGAAGCAAAGTTGCATATTCTTCAGCGGCAGTGTGCAGCCGCCGCCGCAGCAGAGGCCGCAGCTTATGCCGAAATGGAACGGTATGGAAGTGGGTCTATCCACGAAGGCCCATATGTGCCTGAGAAACCCCTCTCCTCAGTAGAACGCACAAGGGAGTATGTCCAAGAACATTCAAGCAGCAATGCAACAAAACAGTTCCCTAATCCAGAGTCAGCTGAATCTAAACCAAGACCAGCAGAATCCCTGAGTGTACAAAAACAAACCGATCCAGAGTCAGCTGAATCTAAACCAAGACCAGCAGAACCCCTGAGCGTACGAAAACAAACCGATGAGGCCAGCAGTACGAGAGCGATTAAAAATGAATCCTTAGTACAGCAATCCAAACACCAGAGTACACAAGATGTCACTAAATATCTTATCCGTAAAGAAATGTTTAATTCGGGCTTTCTCAAGTTTGATGACTGCCCTGAGAATTACTGGGCATGGAAGTCTTCTTTTCTGTATGCAGTCAAAGACTTAGGCTTATCAGCAGCCGAGATGCTGGACCTGATGATAAAATGGCTTGGGACGGAGTCAGCAGAACATGCAAGAAGGATGCGCAGGGTACATATATTTAACCCTCCAGCAGGACTTGATATGGCCTGGCAAAGGCTAGAGGAAAGATATGGATCACCAGAGGCAATTGAAGGTGCTCTAATGAAAAGACTTGAGTCTTTTCCCAAGCTAAACAGCAAAGACAACTTGAAACTGCAAGAGCTGGGTGATATTCTTTGGGAAGTCCAGTGTGCCAAAGAAGAAGGCTATTTAAGAGGACTTGCACATTTAGATACCGCCAGCGGTACTAAGCCAACAGTGGAGAAACTACCTCTCAACCTGCAAAAAAAATAGGTGAGTGTTGGAGCCAAATACAAAGAAGAATATGATGTCCCCTTCCCCCCTTTCTTTGTGTTTTCTAGATTTGTACAGCAGCAAGCAAGGATCCGGTGTGATCCCAGCTTTTACTTCATCACCAGCAGTTAACTGCCAAAGGCAGAAAAGCCACTTAGATCCTACAATAGGACTTCAGTGATCGCCCACAAGACAACGGTTCTCCTGAGGACCCAGGCTGTCCAAGCAGCTACAAGGTAAACACCTTTGAAGGTCCTGACAGACTTTGCCCACTTCATAAAAAGCCCCATCCTCTAAACAAGTGCAAAGGGTTCAAAAGTAAACCCATCAAGGAAAGGATAGCCTTTCTTAGGCAAAACGGCATCTGCTTCAAGTGTTGTGGATCCACTAAGCATGTAGCAAAAGACTATAGTAATAACAGAGTGCAGCGCTAAAAGATAAGTGCAAAAGGCTAATAGTCCGTAGTTGTTAACTGGATATAAATATATAGTCCCAAGAAATAACTGATGAAGACCAGGAAGCAATGGAAAGAGTGCGCACTCACCGGACGCGCACGGAAAATGCGCGTAAATAAATGTCTCCAGGAATCCTAAAGTAGATGGAGAGGGTGAATTCCAATCTTTGGATCAATCAGCCTGGGAAGATGTATCAGAGATCCGGAGGTCCCCTTAAGGTTGGTATAATTATCAGCCAGATTCCAAGAGCTCCGTCCCTCTGGTGGTAATAGATGAGCACTACAGGAATCCTGCAAATGGATTTAGCTCCCAATGGGAACCAAAAAACAAGTGCCCATAGTGTAGTATTTTAAAAAAGAGATTTATTGAATAAAATGACAAGCAGGGTAGTAAGGCTGTGTACAGTACATATATGAAAGCAGAGTACGCAGCAATGATACTGACCCTGAGTTAAAATGGCCGCGGGGCTGTCTCGTGGCTCCGGGCAAAAGATGACGTCATGCTCTGTCGCTTTCTCCTAAGGCCTTTCGTGCCCAAGCACATCATCAGAGGGGATACCAACCCTAGGCAGAAAAGCCACTTAGATCCTACAATAGGACTTCAGTGATCGCCCACAAGACAACGGTTCCCTCTGAGGACCCAGGCTGTCCAAGCAGCTACAAGGTAAACACCTTTGAAGGTCCTGACAGACTTTGCCCACTTCATAAAAAGCCCCATCCTCTAAACAAGTGCAAAGGGTTCAAAAGTAAACCCATCAAGGAAAGGATAGCCTTTCTTAGGCAAAACGGCATCTGCTTCAAGTGTTGTGGATCCACTAAGCATGTAGCAAAAGACTGCAAAATACAAGCGGATTGCTCAGAATGTGGCAGTAACAGACACATCACAGCTTTACACCCTGATACATTGCATCAACCACTAGAGGTCGCTGAAGAGCAGAAAGATGAGGGCAGGGAGCAAAAGGATAATTCAGCTACCCCAGTAATGTCCAAATGCACTGAAATCTGTGGCGACAGTACAAGTCCACGCTCATGTGCCAAGATCTGCCTAGCAACAGTGTACCCCACAGGGAAAAAGGAGAAGGCAGTTAAGATGTATGTAGTTCTGGATGAACAGAGTAACAGGTCACTGGCAAGGTCAGACTTTTTCGATGCCTTCAATATTACATCAAGTGCTATCCCATACACCCTAAAGACATGTGCAGGAATGATAGAAACTTCAGGAAGAAGAGCTACTGACTTTACTATTGAGTCTCTTGACAAGAGAGTCCATCTCTCACTTCCCATTTTGATAGAGTGTGATATGATACCGGATGATAAAACAGAGATCCCTTCACCAGAAGTAGCCCGTCATCATCCTCATCTCAATTCAATATCTCACCTTATTCCAGCTATCCAGACAGATGCCTCTATTCTTCTACTTCTTGGGAGAGACATTCTACAAGTACATAAGGTACGCCAACAAATTAATGGGACCTTTAATGCCCCCTATGCCCAAAGACTTGACCTAGGGTGGGTCATAGTAGGAGAAGTTTGTCTAGGAGCAGTACATCGGCCTGACAGTGTCAATACGTCAAAGACATCTGTGCTACTGAATGGACGCACATCCCTTCTAAGTCTATGCCAAAACAGCTTTGTTGTGAAAGAAACCCTTAACATCCCAAAACCATACTGTGACTTTCCTTCTAGTTACAATAGAGACATTAGTAGTGGCATGGAGTCTGACACTTTAGGGAACTCAGTATTCCAGAGAACAAAAGATGACGACAAACAAGCAATGTCTATAGATGATCGAGCTTTTCTCCATATCATGGATAAAGAGACTTTCCAAGATGAAAACAACAATTGGGTAGCTCCCTTACCCTTTCGCACACCAAGGTGTTACTTACCCAGAGAGCAGGCCATGAAGCGCCTGAACACACTACATAAAACCTTGCAAAGAAAACTTGAAGTGAAAAAAGACTTTACAGAATTCATCAAAAGGATGCTTGATAATAATCATGCTGAAGTAGCACCGTCACTGGATGAAGGTAAAGAACACTGGTATCTGCCAATGTTTGGCGTTTACCATCCACACAAGCCAGACCAAATAAGAGTTGTGTTCGATTCCAGTGCTCAACATGGAGGTGTTTCATTGAATGATGTACTACTGAGTGGCCCAGATTTAAATAACACACTTCTGGTTGTCCTCTTATGCTTCAGGAAAGAGCCTATTGCTTTCACAGGTGATGTGCAACAGATGTTTTATTGTTTCCTAGTGAGAGAGGACCATCGTGACTACCTGCGTTTCCTGTGGTACAAGGATAATGACATAGCTAAAGAGGTGACAGAGTACAGAATGAGAGTACATGTTTTTGGTAACAGCCCGTCTCCTGCTGTTGCCATATACTGCATGCGCAAAGCTGCCCAGAAAGTTGCAGAATGTTATGGTCAAGATGCCAAACACTTTGTGATGAGACATTTCTATGTAGATGATGGACTTGCTTCAGCTAACACACCTGAAGGAGCAGTCGACATTCTCAACAAAGCAAAACAGATGCTGGCGGAGTCTAATCTGCGACTACATAAGATTGCCTCTAACAGCAAACAAGTCATGGAAGCTTTCACCGCAGAAGATAGAGCTAAAGATCTCAAAGACCTGTGCCTGGGAACCCTTCCTTTACAGAAGAGTTTAGGCCTAAGCTGGGATCTAGATAAAGACTGCTTTGTGTTTCAGGTTTCTTTAGCAGAAAAGCCATTCACAAGAAGAGGGATCCTATCCACTGTGAACAGTCTTTATGATCCTCTCGGGTTTGTAGCACCAGTCACCATAAAAGGTAAGGCCTTAGTTCGTGAACTGTCAAGTGGAGAAAGTGAGTGGGATGCCTTACTTCCACAAGAGAGACTCCATGAGTGGGTCCAATGGACAGAGTCTTTACAAGCTTTACAATGTCTTCAAATTTCCAGATGTTATGTTCCTGTTTCATTGTCACAGGCCTGCAAGAGAGAACTATACATCTTTTCAGATGCCTCCGTTATAGCAATAGGTGCAGTCGTTTACTTGAAGGTAAGTGATGCAGGAAATGTCTGTCATGTTGGATTCGTAATGGGAAAATCCAAACTGAGCCCTAGGCCGGCACATACAATTCCACGCCTAGAGTTATGTGCAGCTGTACTAGCGGTTGAACTGTATGAGCTAGTGAGAGACGAGATAGACCTAAGCCTAGATGCTGTGAAATTCTTTACAGACAGTAAAACAGTTTTAGGCTATATCTGCAACACTACAAAGAGATTCTTCTTGTATGTCTCCAATCGGGTGAATAGGATCAGACAAACAACCTGTCCAGAGCAGTGGTTCTACGTACCCTCAGAACAAAATCCTGCAGATTATGCTACCAGGCCTACACAGATAGCTTGCCTTCAGAACTCTATATGGTTCTCAGGTCCACCTTTCTGTATCAGACAGCTGTAGATACTCCTGATGACAACAATGTTTATCCTTTAGTGGATCCTGAAGCTGATCCTGAAATTAGGTCAGAAGTAGTAAACTTCAGTACTAAAGCCTTTGACACCAGACTACGGCCGCATTGTTTCGAAAGATTTTCCAACTGGAAGAGACTAAGCAGGGTTATAGCAAAATTAATTCATGTTGCCAAAAGCTTCCAAAAGAAAACTAATGATGATCAACCCGGAAGCTGGGGAGTTTTCCATGAAAGAGTCAGTTTAGAAGAACTTTCACAGGCCAAAACAGTTATAATTTCTTCTGTACAACACACATGTTTCAGACAATATGACTGTATTGAACAACAAAGGACACTTCCAAAACAGAGCCGTCTTACAAAACTGAGTTCGTTTGTAGATCAAGATGGACTATTGAGAGTAGGTGGCCGTTTATCCTTTGCCACGCTGCCAGATGAGGAGAAGCATCCTGTCATCATTCCTCATGATCACCACATTGCTACATTGATCGTAAGATATTATCACAACCAGATAGTTCACCAAGGGCGCCACATAACGGAAGGTGCAATCAGAGCTGCAGGTTTCTGGATTCTTGGTGGAAAACGTCTAGTGTCTGCAATCATTCACAAATGTGTCGTGTGCCGTAAGCTCAGAGGGTGATTGGAAAGCCAAAAGATGGCAGAGTTGCCAAAAGATAGAGTCAATCCTGAACCTCCCTTCACTAGTGTGGGTGTTGATGTGCTTGGCCCCTGGGCAGTTGTAACACGACGAACTAGAGGAGGCAGTGCTGACAGTAAACGCTGGGCTGTTCTTTTCACATGTCTTTCTACAAGAGCAGTGCATATAGAATTGGTTGAGTCCATGTCGGCATCCAGTTTCATTAACGCTCTAAGAAGATTCTTTTCTGTTCGTGGTCCAGCTAAGTTGATTCGCTCTGATAGAGGTACTAACTTTGTAGGAGCATGCAAAGAGCTGCATATATGCTCAAATGATACAGAACTTCTAGACTATCTTCAAGACAAAGGATGCACATGGATCTTTAACACTCCACACTCATCTCACATGGGAGGTGCTTGGGAGAGATTAATAGGTGTAGCTAGGCGCATTTTAGATGCAATGTTACTCCAAGCTAAACCTACTCATTTGACTCATGAGACTTTGAGTACTTTCATGGCAGAAGTCATGGCTATCATTAATGCAAGACCTTTGGTACCACTATCTACAGATCCTGATAATCCTACAGTTCTTACACCTGCCATGCTCTTGACCCAAAAGGTAGACTCTTTATTGGCCCCTTGTGGGGACTTTAGTACAACAGAACTTCATGTAAAGCAATGGAAACAAGTCCAATGCCTGGTTGATATGTTTTGGAAGAGATGGAGGAGAGAATACCTGTGTACAATGTCGCAAGAAATGGACTGAGACCAGTCCCAACGTCAAAGATGGAAATGTTGTTTTATTGAAAGATAGTCAAGAAAGCAGAAACAACTGGCCTGTGGGAATTGTCACAAATACATTGCCAAGTAAAGATGGTAATGTCAGAAAGGTTGAAGTCAAAGTGACGAAACAAGGGACTGCTAAAGTGTATAGTAGACCAGTTTCAGATGTCATTGTTCTCCTTTGAATAGCATTTCTGTTGTGTAGCTGGCACAATACATAGCAGAGAGCTCCTCACTGATAGCGTTCAGGCGAGACATTCGCCATTGAGTTAAATTCCATCCTGTGGATTACAATTGGGGTTGGAGATAGTTTGGCCTTGGGCGGCTACTCCAATCTGAAGATGGGTTTATGGACTAAACTATTTCTTCATGTGGGCCATAAGCTTGAAGTACCATAGCCAAAAGACCCTGATATGTTGTGGACTCATGTTTTAGTTTATGTTACCAATCTAGGCCGGAATGTATTTTCTTATGTGTTTTCCCTGTACAGTAGATATGCATGGGTAGTGATATAATATATTATATCAGGCAGGGAGTGTGTTGCCTTCACAGGCTAATTGAATTAAAGTTACTTATATGGGACATGTAGTGTACCACTGCCATCTAGTGGCAAACATGTATGGCAGTTCTCCTCTGGATATGTAAGCTCTCAGACAGGAAATGACTCTTGGTTTAGGAAGCTCGTCAGCCATTTTAGACTTCTATTAACTGTGGATGCAGTGTGCTTGCTTCTCTCCCAAGGGGCTTGAGACATCATCACCTGTAAGTGCCTTTCTTCTGTGTCATCTGTCATTTATGTTACACTAGTTATTCTATGTATACTGATATGCTGTTATTGTATTGTGTTTCAGTTTCACCTATAAAATAAAGTTGGATTCTTTGGTAGACAACACAAGCAGTGGGCTTCTGTTTGCTGGAGATTCTGACAAGGGTTTAGCTGTCCGTTTAGAGCCACACATAGTCAGTGTTTTGAGAACGGAACAATCGTTCCTAATCTCGGAAACCACTAAGCTACTCATTCACTCCCTTATTATATCATGCCTCGACTACTGTAACTCCCTCCTCATCGGCTTACCTCACCGCAAGCTATCCCCGCTTCAGTCTATCTTGAATGCTGCGGCCAGACTCATCCACCTTACTAACCGCTCCGTATCTGCCACCCCCCTCTGCCAATCCCTCCACTGGCTTCCGATTGCCCAACGGATAAAATTCAAAACGCTAACACTGACGCATAAAGCTGTTCATAATACTGCCCCAAACTACATCACCGATCTTGTCTCCAAATACCACCCAAAACGTACTCTCCACTCCTCACAAGACCTCCTACTCTCTAGCTCCCTGGTCTCCTCCTCCTATGCTCGTCTCCAGGACTTCTCCAGGGCTTCCCCCATCCTCTGGAATTCCCTAACCCAATCCATCAGACTATCACCTACTATGCTCACCTTTAGGTGCACTCTGAAAACCTATCTCTTCAGGGAATCCTACCCTGCCCTCAGCTAATTACTGTACTCCTCCACTCTTCCTACCACTCCATCCCCTGCAGCTATTTCCTCCTGTACCACTATCCCCTCCCCCCTAGATTGTAAGCTTCAAGGAGCAGGGCCCTCAAACCCCTTGTGTATTGATTCGTATTGTTACTGTACTGTCTCATGTACTGTCTCCCCCCATAATGTAAAGCGCTGAGCAAACTGTCGGCGCTATAAAAATCCTGTATAATAATAATAATAAAATAGTTGTCACCAAACTTTGCGGCACTTATCGTCTAGCCATATGTTTGTGGTCAGACCTACTCATTATTTTGGCCGAACACCCGGACCACGGTTACTGTCTTACCGAAAGTTACTTCCTCAAAAAACTTGCAAACACAGTTATTTTCCTGTAAAGCATACATACACACTTTTCTCTTAGTGTGTACAAAGTCATATATTTTTTAAGCAAACATCTTGTATCACAAAATGGAGTTGATTATGTTATCATATTATTCTTTCAGTATTCTAATCTGTTCTATTCTAATTTGAATTTATTCTATTCGAAATTTAAAATTCAGAAAACGGTTATATGCTATTGCTCATTCTATTCTATTCTATTCTTTTCTGTTCTATTCTTTTTTATTCTAGTCGAATCTATTCTTTTTAATTTTTTTATGCTAGTCTAATCTATTCTTTTTTAATTTATTCTTTTCTTTTTTTTTTAAATAATTGGTTTTTATTCAGACAAAAAGCAGAACATATGAACAGAAATGAACTGCAAGAAGGCATGACATCGTATCATATCAAGTAGTACACAATTATACAAATTAGTTTTGGAGCAAAATCATTAGTATAATCACAACATTATTCTGCAGGAAGTGTTCATATAGTTTAACATTTACAATTTGCAGGTGCAAATGTCAAGGTAGATATAAAGAAGTATATGAGCAGAAAAGCTAGTAGAGAAAGCATGAAAATAACAATAGTAAGAGCAGAACTATCTCTGCGAGAGGTGTCAAAAATTCACCAGCATGGCCCACATATCCAAGAGAGAGAAAGAGCTATTCGCCCATCAGCCCCTTATACTTTTTCGAAAAGGTGAAAGCATACCAACAGGACCACAATTTGTGGATTCTGGTTACCATGTCTGTTATCAGTCATAGCCAGTGTGTGTTCCAATTCCTGAATGACATTAACCTCTCTTATACAGTCTTGGATCGCGTTGTATGTGCGGTCTTCCAGTGCCTGGAAATTAAGGATTTAGCCTCATTCAAAAGGTGCTACACCAAGGATTTCTTGAACGATTTCAGGCAACACTCAGAAATATGAAGGAGGCAACATTTAGGGGTTAATGGCAAAGCAGTCCCGTAACAGAGTAGATCAGCTCTCGAAGATCATCCCAAAATGGCTTGAGACGTGGGCATTGCCACCAAATATGAAACAAGGATCCCTCAGCTGACTCACACCGCCAGCATAAGCCTGATGTCTGGGGGAACCACCTCTTTAACCTGTCCAGCATAGTGTACCAACGCGTTAACAATTTGTAGGAGGTTTCTTGAGTCCTGGTGCTAATGGAGCATTTGTGAGAAAAGATACAAGCTTTTCTCCACTGTCATCGGAGAACTGAATCCTAACCTAGCCGAAAATTGTCGGGGGGGGGAGAGGGGGGGTTTTGAAGCCAAGAATAGGCCAAAGAGGTGGTTTTGTCAACGGTTTTGTCTCTTGAAGCTCACCTTTGGACTTAACTCCCCCTTGCTTAAAACAGTGAGTCGCCAACAAAGCCAAGCCAGTCCTGTGCACCGAAATCACTTCAAACCCAGGGGGAAACTCAGGATTGTTGGCAATAGGGGTGAGGGGACCTGGAGCACACGCAAAACCCTCAACATTCGCAAGATCATGATATGCATCTAAAGTCGCACCAATTAGGGGATGAGCCAACAAACACTTCGAGTGAGTAGATGTTGACAGTCATGATGAGAATCTTAAAGGAGCTGAAGAGTAGGAGCTTCAAAAGGAAACCCAGTGTTTATGTGTGGAATGACAATTCTAGTCTATGATTCTGGTAATGTGAGTAGCGTAATAGTATTTTACAAGTCTGGCAACCCCATACCCCGGGAAACCTTTAGTGCGCATGATTAGTTGAAATCGAATCCACGTTTTTTTATTGGCCCACGCAAAGGCCCTCTGAGCCTGTTGAATTGTTTAAAAAAGATGGAAGGGAGCCTAATAGGGAGAGCATTCATACAATTTATACAAAGCCCTCAGCACGTGCCCTATAAATCAGGTTGAGGGCCTTGACAATAGTGTCGTGTGCTTCCCTACCCAGCATAAAACAGACTTGTTCCGGGCCAATCATAACAGAGAGATAGGGTCTGAGTCGTTTAGCCAGTGTTTTTGCAAGCAATTTTATGTCTAGGTTCAGTAGGGAAATAGGTCTGTAACTCGTGCATTCAGCAGGGTCTTTGTCCTTTTTGGGGATGACAGTAATATGAGCAAGAGAAAGAGAGGGGTTATTGGCTGTGCTGTTGTCAGAGAGCTAAAGGTGTTGAGTAGAGGCATGGAGAGCAGGGAGCTAAAGGTCTTGTAATACAGTGACGTCAACCCACCTGGGCCTGGGTTTTTCCCCTGTTTTAAACTTTTGATAGCTTTAGCCAATTCCAACTTCCCAATGGGGCCTTCTAGAAAATTAACATCAGAGCGGTTTAGTTAGGGCAGTTTACTATTCCTAAGAAAATGATCAATTAGATCAAGTTTCTCACCCTTAAGGTCTTTGGGAGTGTGAGAGAGGGGCGAATTATATAGGTTGGTGTAGTATTGACGGAACAATGAAGCAAACGCTTTACTATCATGTTCCAGGATACCTTTCGAGTTCCTGACTCCATGGATATTTTCTTTCAGCTTAACCTCTTGCAAGGTCCTGGCCAAGAAACACCCACTTTTATTCGCTCCCTCATAATAGACCCGTTTTTTGAAAAATAAGGAACGCAGGGGAGTGTCCACGATGGTGACCGGAGCAGACGTGTGATCCTGAGCTCCGGCGCCCTACAGCTTAATCCGCTGCCATCCAGGCAGCAGTGGGCTTTACACAGCCACCAGAGGTCCTGCGGCCCCTGCTTGACATCTGAGGAGGGGTGCTGGGTGTTTTCGTCCCAATCCTATCCTCCGGAGCTGCATATTACTTGCGACCTATCGCGGCCTGTGAACCCGCGGTCTTTCCCGCTATTGCAGCCAGGACGGGACGCAGCCGCTCTGTCCCCTGGCCCCCTGCTATCGGGCCTGCTGCTGGGGCAGTCTGTGTGGGTCTCCCTGGTCTCTGTGTCAGTCCCAGGGATCACACTAGTCCTGCACATTCTCCAATAGGGCCCGGAGGCCCACCAAAGTGTTTGAGCGGCCCTCGACAGGTTTGGAGGCTTACCACATCAGCCCCCTTTTCAGAGGGGGTGAATCAGAGGCTCCTGTGTCCCCCCTTGCAGGTCTTCATTGGTGCCGTCCGCCTGGCCATCGCAGACCCTCGCGCCCCACCTGTTGCTGAGATCCTGGGGCCTATGCCCGCTCCGCCTGGGACTTCATCACCCTAAGGAAGGTACCGCTACAGTTACAACTGCAGCCTATATCTACCCCTCCCTTTCCAGTGTAATAATCTTTTCTACAATTTAATGGCTATGGCGGGATGCATGAAGTGTTCTGCAGCAATGAATCTTATGTAAAAGCAACCCCGTTGGGGGGCACACACACGTAATCGGGGAAGATGACCATGCGATCTCCCCCTGCCGTGCCACCAGAACATATACCTCGGCAATTGGACTTCTACACCCTGGCCTATAATTTCAACTGGTTGAAGGTGCTTGTGAAATACCTGGGCTTCTCCTAAAAATGCATCGTACCCCACGCACCAAACCCAAACACCGGGCTGAGCAGCAATCCCCTCCACACTAGCAATCTAACGCCCAGCCCCCCAGAGCCTGATGACATCAGGGGACCCTGAGTCGGATGGTGATAGTCAGCAGAAGTTCCCATTGGGACTGAACAAAACCCTGAAGCCTTGTTACACAAATTTCGCGCCATAGTGAGAGAGGAGATTACAGTTGCCTCTCGTAAATTATCTTCTGATCTGGTAAGAGGCCTAAAAGAATTGATTCATCGTGCCCATCAACTTGAACAACGTATTGATCTGGAGACTACAGTCTTGGAGGGTTATGAACAGGAAGTGGATGATCTGCATGCTGAGCTGGACACTTTAAAAGATAAATTGGAAGATGCTGAGAATAGAGCGCGCAGAGATAATCTCCACATCCGCAGAGTTCCTGAGGTAATCACTAATCTACAGGGTACTGCTACCCCCTTTTCCAGGAACTGGCCCCTGAGATCCCCTTGGAACGACTGGAGTTTGACCTCATCCATAGAGCTTTAGCTCCTAAACCCACTAAGGGTCATCCCAGGACATTATCATTAAATTCCACTTTTACCACACTAAAGAGCGTCTACTACAGGCGGCTCAGAATTGTCCAGCTTTGGAATTTCAGGGTCACTCTATTCAGCTGTTTATGGATTTGTCCCCAGTCACGATTGCGAAATGTCATACCCTGAGACCCTACCTCCAGATTCTACAATCAGCTGATATCAAATACAGATGGGGTTTCCCTTTCAAGCTCTCTTTCTCCTGCCAAGGTCCAAGCTTCTTCACCTGCGGATCTTCGCTGTCGCTTTCAGGAACTGAAATTGGAATTACCACACTCCCAGACCGAGGAGGCTACAGTTTCTGCACGCCCTCGGAGTTCCCAGTCTTTGCGTAAATCTTCTCCTCCAAGTCAGAGTAGCTCCCAGGCTCTTCGATCTCTACAGGCCAAGCGTTTCCAGGAAGTTTCTGCGACTTGACATTCTGTGTCCGGTTGGGTATTCACATTTGTTTATTACTTTTTGAGATGAGGGCGACACTGCCCATAGGTGTTCCTATGCAGTTATGCCTTGTAGCACTTTCTCCGCAGCGGCTAGTGCCTAAATAACCATGTTAGTTCTGTGTAGATGCTTCCACTTATGTTATTGTTGATGGGCAGAACTGGCAGCGGATCTCAGGCCGCGGGTGTGACTCTGTTCACTGGGCGGTCCGGGGGAAGGTCTCACTCCTCCGGCTACTTTGGAGCTTCTTCATTTTTGATGTTCTAGCCTACTGAGATTCTTATTGCCTTACTAGCCACTTATAGATCAGTTATTATTATTATTATTATACAGTATTTCTATAGTGCTAAAAGGTTTGCTCAGCGCTGTACATTATAGTGGGGGACAGAACATGAGACAATACAGTAACAAAACAATACACGAGGGGGTCAAGGGCCCTGCTCTTTCGAGCTTACTATCTAGGAGTCATTATTCGTAGGTTTATTAGCCTAAGTTGTTTGTTTAGTATTTTCTTGCCTTAACTAAGTCGAGTAGTTCTGGTGGACTATGGTGTCCCCCTCCGAGCTGGTTAGCGGTCTGGATTGGTGTCTTGCCCGCTATCCAGCCTTTTTGTGGGTATTTTACCCACAGTGGATTATTACGATGTTTGTACTAATCTTACTGTTTCATATGAATATTGCTTGTATGTCATGTGTGTTTTGTGTCTTTACAAATTTTTTTTCAGGGCTCTCGGGGATCATAGTCGAGATGATCTTTTTTCCTTCTGATCGCCATGTCGCTAAACTGGTTATCCTTGAATGTTTAGGGAATGAACTCTCCACAAAAACGGGTAAAGATATTTGAGTTTCTCCGGGCTTGCCATGTCGATCTTGTTTGTCTGCAGGAAACTCATTTCTCAACTACCTCTGCCCCTAAATATTTTGATGCACGCTACCCTCAGGTTTTTCAGGCTACTGGCCCTACTAAAAAAAGGGGAGTTCTTGTTGCTTTTAACAGCAAAACCCCATTTGTTTGTGTGAAGCGTATTGCTGACCCAAGCGGCAGGTATCTATTATTACAGGGCACGATTCAGGGTATAGATGTCACAATACTGACCTATGTCCAATGTCAACCCTGGACCATTTCTATCACATATCTGCTCCCTCCTGGCTGTCCACCAATGGGGTACTCTTCTGATGGCAGGAGATTCCAATTTTGTATTAAATCCCTCCCTAGATAAATACCCTGCAGGGAATTCTAATTATTCCGCGTCAGCCAAATCCTTCACCTGTACGTTAGGTACCCATGACCTGGTAGATCTATGGCGTGAATTCCACCCCCAGGGAAAAGACTATACTTACTACTCTCACCCTCATCATTCTCATTCTAGAATTGACCATGCTTTTGTATTGCGTAAACATCTCCCTCTGGTACGCTCCGTCTCTATCCTCACGGTTCCATGGTCTGATCACGACCTCATTTTGGTGGTTTGTTGATCTCTCCTCTGTAAGCCATCCTACTCCTCTTGGATTATGAATAACTCCCTACTTTCACTGAAGGAGATTCTGGCGGAACTACTGCGTAAATCCCAAGAATATTTTCAGCTAAACTCAGGTTCTGTCTCTGCTTTGGTGACGTTGTGGGAAGCTTACAAGGCTGTTCTCAGGGGTCATATTATTCAGATAGCTTCGAGGCAGAAGAGGGATAGACAACATAAACAGTGTCAGCTGGAATCAAAGCTAGCTTCCTCATCGGCTCAATTTAAGCAGGTACCAACCACATCAAACCGTAGGTTGTTAGATCAGGCCCGCCTGGAACTAGATCTCTGTTTGACTGATGAGGCTGAGCGCTCTTTGCATTGGACACGCCAGAAGTAGTATAGTAAAGCAAATAAACCAGATTCCATGTTAGCACGTAGACTGCGCTCTTTCGCGCATCATCCTAAACCGATTTCTCTATGCACTCGTCAGAATGTTCTTACAAGTAATCCTGTAGCGGTATTGGAGGAGTTCCGGCATCGACTTGCCAGACTTTATGCAGATCCTACACGAGCTGATCCCCAGTCTATCTCTGATTTTTTGTCCCATTTGTCCTTACTCACTTTGACTCAGGCTCATAAGGACCTGATGGACCGTGATATTCAAGTATCGAAAGTTCTGCAATGCATTGCAGATCTGAAGACGGGCAAACGCAAAGGTCCAGATAGATACACGGCTTTATATTACAAAAAATTGGCTGATGTGCTTGCCCCTCACCTTGACGCTATGTTCAATGCGGTGAAGGGAGGTTTGAACTTTTCCCCTGACTCTTTGACTGCTAATGTGGTTATAATCCCAAAACCGGATCGAGATCATTCCTCTTGGGCAAATTACAGGCAAATTTCTCTTATTAACATTGACATGAAAATCCTCACTAAGATCTTAGCCACTCATTTGAATTCTTTCCTTTCTCGCCTGATTAAGAAGGACCAGGTGGGTTTCATCCCCCACAGACAAGCCGGAGATGCCATCAGATGCATTATACAGTTGCAACATTTGGCCCATACTTGCAAAATTGACATGATGCTCCTATCTCCAGATAGCAACAAGGCCTTTGACACTTTGTCCTGGCCTTATCTCATGTCGGTCCTTCACCATTTTGGCTTTGGTCCCTCATTCTTGCGTTGGATTTCCTCTCTATATACATCCCCCCAAGCAAAACTCAAATAATATGGTTTTGGGATCTCAACGTTTCCGATTGGCAGGGGAACTAGACAAGGTTGCCCACTTTCTCCCATACTATTTATCTTGGTTTTGGAACCGTTGGCAGAAGCCATTCGTATGCATCCTGATATTAAGGGAATAGATGTAGCTGGTTCCCAACACAAGTATCTATGTTCGCGGACAATATATTGTTGTCGGTTACGAACCCGGGGGTTACTTTGCCAAACCTACTTGCGGTTTTGTATTCTTTTGCAGTTCTCTCAGGCCTTCATGTTAACCCTGCCAAATCCAAGGCTATATCAATAACCCTCTCACCATCACTTTTGGAGACTCTGAAACATTTGTTCCCTTTTCAATGGCTCTCGGCCTTGCCGTATTTAGGAATCAAGTTCACTCCGACTTACGACGGACTTTACTGGGCTAATTTCCCCACTGTTTTAAATGACTTGACAGAGATGTTGTCCTCCTGGTCTCACTATTCACTTTCCTGGTTCGGTAAAATCAATGCGGTCCGCATGACTTATCTTCCCAAATTGTTGTACGTGTTTCAAGTTTTAGCTGTCCCTGTTCCCTCACATACTGCATATTGCACGTTCATCAGTGAAAACTACTGTCTTTCATTTGCAATTCCTCTTGACCCAGAATCAGCAAACAAATCTTATTTGCTCGTAAGACCGAGGGTGAGTTATCTGTCCCAAACCTTCAGTCTTACTATTTGGCAGCCAATATTGCCCCCTTAGCCAATCTCCACACATCTCACCATTTTCCCTTGTGGGCTACTGTAGACTTGATGGACTCCCACCAGATAACACTCTCTTCTTTGCCATGGCTTCCTTCTACTCATCGACCCTCATCCCTTAGTCCGACGCTGACACTAACGCTTCTTTTTTGGGATTCTATTAAATATTCACCTGGCTTCGTTTTTGCCCATTTACCATTACTACAGTTGCTACATAACCCATTATTACCCCCAGGTCGTGACAATCCTGGACAGTTTGCTCGGTGGCAAGCAAATGGCTTCCATGATATACATTCCATGCTCTCTCCCACTCCGATACTCACCTTTGAAACTCTGCACTCTTCTTACAATATCCCATTGCGGGAACATTTTGGATACCTTCAACTCTGCCACTTTATCAATACATTAATACAGACACATTCGCGACCCTACAGGTTGACCCCTTTTGAAAGTCAATTTAGACATAGACCCAATGCTCTGGGCTTAATCTCCCTGGTCTACTCTTCCATTATTTCTCATAGAACTCCTCCAGTCCGTTCTTATCATCAGCATTGGCAGTCGGAACTCGGGGGCACTCTAGATCAGCAGGATTGGCGGATCATGACCCAACAATTATCTAAATGTTCTAGGAATGTAATCATTCTAGAAAATGCCTATTTTTTAAGGTTTTTTATAAATGGTATTACACGCCTGCTCGTCTGGTTCGTTTTATCCCCACATACTCCCTGACTTGCTTTCGGGTTGACAACAAATGGGCACTATGGTCCATATTTGGTGGACTTGCCACAAGGTGTGCAGATTGTGGATCAGAGTTCATGCCCTTCTCCGCACTATGTTTCACACAGACATTAAGCGCAACCCGTATGAAGTGCTCTTATTTAAACCATTAGTGGGCCTACTTCATCCCGAACGGCAGCTGGCATCGCACTTATTCATGGCCACCAAGCTGACGATCGCGAGGGCTTGAACGACTCCCCTCCTCAGCTTTGAGGCTGTCAAAAACCGGATGAACTTTATAATGGTTAACGAAAAGCTGACAGCTATACTGTTAGACACCACCACAAAATGTTTGCAGACATGGCGTCCTTGGTTTGATATACAGTTGTGTTCAAAATAATAGCAGTCAAACATCACTAACCTAATCAATCACTGTTTTTGGTAGAAATGATATTTATACATGGCAAATAATTTACTAGCAGGTGTAGTAGAGTAATAGAAATCCAACAGACCCAACAGTCATGACATGCATGCTGCTGATTCTGTGTAATTGAATCACTCATTGAAAGGGGCATGTTCAAAATAATAGCAGTGTGGAGTTCTATTAGTGAGGTCATTCATTCTTTGAAAAACAGGTGGCAATTATTGCCCTTATTTAAGGAAGGAAGGCAGCAAATGTTGTACATGCTGGTTACAGTGCATTTCTCTCTGAAATTCTGAGGAAAATGGGTCATTCCAGACAATGTTCAGAAGAACAGCGTACCTTGATTAAAAAGTTGATTGGAGAGGGGAAAACATATAAAGAAGTGCAGAAAATGATAGGCTGCTCAGCTAAAATGATCACAAATGCTTTAAAATGGCAACCAAAACCTGAAAGACGTGGAAAGAAAGCAAAAAACTACCATTCGAATGGATAGAAGAATAGCCAAAATGGCAAGGACTCAATTAATCCAATAATCAGCTCCAGGAAGATCAAAGAAGGTCTAAAGTTACCTGTGAGTACTGTTACAATTAAAAGATGGCTATGTGAAGCCAAGCTATCTGCAAGAAGCCCCCACAAAGTCCCACTGTTGAAAAAAAGACGTGCTGAAGAGGTTACAATTTGCCAAAGAGCACATTGACTGGCCTAAAGAGAAATGGCGCAACATTTTGTGGACTGATGAAAGTAAGATTGTTCTTTTTGGGTCTAGCGGCCGGAGACAGTTTGTCAGACGACCCCCAAACACTGAATTCAAGCCACAGTACACTGTGAAGACAGTGAAGCATGGTTGCGCAAGCATCATGATATGGGGATGTTTCTTATACTGTTGGGCCTATTTATCGCATACCAGGGATCATGGATCAGTTTGAATATATCAGAATACCTGAAGAGGTCATGCTGCCTTATGCTGAAGAGGAAATGCCCTTGAAATGGGTGTTCCAACAAGAAAACGACCCCAAACACACCAGTAAACGTGCAACATCTTGGTTCCAGACCAAAACGTTTGACATTTTGGAGTGTCCAGCCCAATCTCCGGATCTTAATCCAATAGAAAACGTGTGGGGTGACATCAAAAATGCAGTTTCTGAGGCAAAACCAAGACATAGAGAACTGTGGAATGTAGTCCAATTATCCTGGGCTGGAATACCTGGTCACAGGTGCCAGAAGTTGGTTGACTCCATGCAACACAGATGTACAGCAGTTCTCAGAAACAGTGCTTATACAACTAAATATTAATTAAGTGATTCAAAGGAAAGCAAAATCTTCAAACATTTTTCAGTTTATATAGTGAATGTCTGAGTTTGTAAAGAAACACTGCTATTTTTTTGAACAGTCTAATATTCACTTTTCTTCAATTTTTTTAGAGGAACAACACAAATTTGATATACTTTTCTTCATGTTTTGATTTGGAATAGAATGTGTAGTGTTCCCAATGCATTTGTGTGTATGGAAATAAAAGCTATTAGAAGGATTTTGAGCTTTATTCACTTTTTTCAACACACTGCTATTATTTTGAACACAACTGTAGCCCAACCGTTGAGATTTGACCAGTCCCTTTTGTTGATATAAAATTTACATATCAGTTTATTTTCTTCTTTTTTTTTTCTCTGCTGCAGTCCCCCTGGAGCCCTTTTTTGTCTTCTTTCTCTTTGCTCCTCTTTTTCCTTTTGTCTAGTCTGTTTTTTATGCTATTTGTGCTGAATGTGATTTCTGCTTTGAGTGCCGTAACAGCAACACTGAATCCATATACTGGACTCCTTTGAGAGCCCTGCGTGTTAAGAGAGGCTCCATCTCCTATCTTTCTCGCATTCTGTATGCTGATATAGTGACAATTTTTTCCTTAGAGTTTATTATGTTATTGGTCTCTAAATGTCTATCATTTTTGCCATTTATTGTGTTTTCCCCTTTTCCTTTTTTTTTTCTTTATATATACGGCACTTGTGTATGTGGTTTATTTTCATGTCTTCTCATCAGTACATATTCTGTATTACTCATCGAATCATTTGTATGTTATATTCCTGTTGGTCATTGCATCTGTTTTTGACTGATTCTCTGCTGTTTCCTATTCTATATTAAAATTCTTTGTAAAAGAAAAATAAGGAACGCTTGTAATTGGTGTCTAAGATGGCCTGTAATTCCAACTGTTCCTTCTGAAGTTCAGCTGCCAAGGAATTAGCCAGAGATAATTTCTGCTGGGATTCAAGTTTTGCTATGTTTATCCTGTTATGCTTAGATGGATAATTGATACCCATTATACTCTTCAACCTTTTTTGACAATATAGGCCAATTAGACCTTTAGACAGAATATACTTTTATATCTGTCTACAATTTTCAACAGGTAAAATCGCTTAAGTTCATTTTTATTAATTAACACCTTTTGATTTCTTTTTTGAATTTGTTTCTGATCTCTTTGTCTATCCTATTATGTCTAGATGGATGTTTGATGTACATTGCTTCTTCTCCTATGGTTGTGGACGTATAAGTCAATTAGTTCTTTGTTAGGCTATACCTATATAGCCTTCTAAAGCATTTAACAGGTAAAATTGCCCAAAGTTAACCTTAACCTAATGAATTATGATCTCTTCTTCATCTCTTCTTCTTCTTCTTCTTCTAGATGGATGTTTGATGTCCATTGCTTCTTCTCCTATGGTTGTGGACATATAGGTCAATTAGTTCTTTGTTAGGCTATACCTATATATCCTTCTAAAGCATTTAACAGGTAAAATTTCCCAAAGTTAACCTTAACCTAATGAATTATGATCTCTTCTTCATCTCTTCTTCTTCTTCAGTTAAATTTACTTAATTTCTTTTTTGTCTATCCTATTATGCCTATATGATATTTGATGCCCATTATATCCTTTACAACTCTTTTGGACGTGTAAGCCAAATAAGATCTTTGTTAGGTCATTTTCTCCTAGCTCCGTGAGCTTTCACATCCAAGATGAGCCATTGAGTCCCATATATACAGTACATATATTTGATTAAATACTTTGTATTGGATATATTAAAGTTGTTTAGTAATTATATCATTTTCCTTTGATGTACCTTTAGACTGCCTCGGTGGTTGAAATTCCTTTAAAAAATCTACCCTGAAGAAGCCCGTGAGGGCCAAACATGTAGTGAGTAACTACAATTACCTAACCAAGTTTGAATCTCAGTTTTACCCTTAGTACTGAAATTGTTTTTATGTTTCTGTATTTTTTCCATTCTTGTGTTTTTTACAAAAATACGAAATAAAAATGATATAACTTCTTAATATGTTTAGTATTCATGTTCATGCACCCTGAAATTCCCATCTTCTCTATTGAATATTTGCATTTTTAAGGGATGTGGTGCAATAATCATATCTGGTCGCCCGCTCGCCACTTCACTGTTACTATGTTTGCGGAGATTTATGCAATTCTCCTAGCCTGTCCCAATTCCGCCTAGCACCTAACTTAATAAGCACTCCACTAACAATGCATTTGTGTGCCTCCCACATGCTAATAGGCGAAGTATCCGCCACCGTGTTGATATCAAAATAATGCTTAATAGTAGTGGTGATGTCAGTCAGGATTTCCACATCAGTCATCAAGGCAGGGTTAAGTCTCCAGTTAAACATCTTAGCTACCCGGCCGAGGAGAGTTAAGCTAAGCAATATTGAGGCGTGGTCTGACTAGGATTGAATCCCAATCTTTGCCTCAATCAACAGAGAAAGGTCTCTCTGTGAAATAAAAAGATAATCAATCCCGGCGTAGCAGATGAGCGGTGGGGAATAGCATGTGTAATCTTGGACAGTTGGGTTAAGTGATCTCCAAGTGTCAATCAGCTGCAAAGATCTCAGGAGTTTTTTGATCTTTTTAAGATTTTTATATGTAATGCAAGTTGTCCCGGTAGATGTGTCAAAAGCAAGGTTAAGTGGAATGTTAAAGTCCCCCCCTAAAATTAAGCAGCCAGAACCCTTTAAGGTCATCAACGGTTTGCTGACAAAAGGAGATGTGGGCTAAGTTGGGGAAGTAGACATTGGCCAAGGTGATCGGCATACCTGCCCATGAGCCTTTTAAGAAAGCGTATCTACCCTCTGGATCAATTGATTGATCTGTGGTCAAAATCTGTGCTTCCTTACTGAGCAAAATGGTGACCCCCTTAGTCTTGGCCAAGGCGTTAGTGGAATGGAATGCTTTCGTAAAGTATTTACTTGACAACTTTGGAATCTGACCAGTTTTAAAATGAGTTTCCTGCAGAAACACTATAGAGGGCTTGACTTTTTCCAGCTCACGTAGCAGTTGGGAGCGAATCTCAGGAACATTCAAGCCCCTGACATTGTGAGAGATAATCAGGGGCTTGTTTCCTATATTCGAGTAGGCCATGTCGGTAAAAGAAGAGAAAAAATGAGAAAAGAGAGGAGAGATAGCAAGGAGAAACCACAAAGAATGCGGAAGTGGTCCTTCTCCAAACATCCGTGTAGAAAAGAAAATCTTGTTCATAGCTAACCTATAGGATACTGCAAACCTATAAAAGCAAGTGAAAAATGGTGTAGAGAAAAAGTACCGTATCGCAAGGTTAATTAAGCATCGGCAGAAGTAGCCATGAATATTAGGTGTTGTAATATGAAACACAAGGTGGTACTCTGTCAAATTGCGGGACTAGTGGGAGGGGCTATTGCACGAGCAAAGCAGTCCGTCACTAAAGAAAAACAGTGTCTATGATAAAATATACCCAAGGGATGGCAAAAATGGTATAAAACAGATGTCAAAACATATAGGGAGGTCTGAGCTCTGAGCCAACAATCATAAAAATAAAATGCATATTTCAGGTAATTGCAAGGACAGTATTATAGAGGTCAGCATAAGTCCAAAAATCATTTGCAATCAGTAAGTATAACCCTTAAGTAAGTGCAACATTTTCAAACAAAGTGCCAATAGGCGCAAAACTAATAGACCATATGGGCCCTGTTGGTCAATAATGGAGAGCATTCCGGCCATCAAGCTGTAAGCTAGATAAAGTAGCTGCACCTGACTGATTGAACACACAACCATTAATAAGGCTACCTATATCAGGCATTAACATGAGGAGTTAGGCCAGACCGCGGTGGTTAGCCGCAGAAAATGCCCCCCCAACACGCGAACCCCCAACCCCTCTTCTGTCCGGGAAGAGGAAAGTAAGGACTTCAAAAAGAGATAAGAGGACAAAAATTGACTAAGCACAGCCCGGTATCATCAAAATGCTCTCTAGCTCTGCGCAGTTTGGACTTCAGAGAGGACAAACTGGAGCCCGGGCCGGCCTGCTTCTGGTGCCTGGTCTTCCTGAACTGTGCTTTTGAAGGGGTTTGCGGAGGCATGCGTGTAGTGGCAGAAACTGCTGTTGGAAATCAAAATTCCTCATACCATTCAGGAAGTTCCTCATGCAAAAGTTCGAGGTCATCACAGAAACCCCCCCAGGTCTGCAAGCAGTCTGAGCAGATAGTGCTTGCCATTCAGAGTCGCTTGCAAAGCAAAAGGAAACCACATCTGTAAGGAATCCCCTTTGCCTGCATATTGGCCAATAGGGGGCGCAATGCCCTTCTGTTTTTCAGCATAATGGGGGATAAATCCTGGAAGTTTGTCACCGTTAAAAGTAATGAGGTCATTGTGCCATGCTTTTTTAAGGATTTCTTCTTTTAATGTAAAATTGGCAATACAGCAAATAATGTCCCTGGGAGGGCAGCCATCCATCACCCTTGGCCTATGGGCTCTGTGTGCTCTCTCAAAATCAATGACAGTGTCCGCAGGCCGCTCTAACAGATTATTGCAGATGGATTGTAAGGCTGACATGAGCTGTTCAGCAGACACAGATTCAGGGACGCCTCTGACTCTGATTTTATGCCATTTTCCTCTGTTATCTAGATCTTCTGGGTGGCAATTCACATTAATCAGATGTGTGACATGTGTTGCAGAAACTTTCTCCAGCCTAGAGATCGCCCTGTCCCTGTAAGCACTAGCCTTCTGCACAGTTATCAATTGCTGAGAGAGAGATAGCAGATCTTCCTTCAAATCGGTTATGGCAGCTGTGAATGATCTGTTCAGATCTGTAGTGATCTGTGTCATCTCAGAGTATGTGAGTGGGGGATCGGGGTGAGTGTCCTCTCTTACCATGTCCTCAGAAGCTGGCAGGGACTCCTCATTGTGAACCATTTCATGTTGTATAGGTGCCATCTTGTTCCCAGCAGGGCCGCTCCTCTGTGTGCCTCTATTCTGGAAAAGATCCTGGATCTGTCATGCTGAAGACCCGGAATGCGAGTGGTGTGGGCGATTGTGTGAAGTGGGCTTAACAATCCTGCCCATGACCGTCATGCTGTGTACTGCTTAAATGGCTCAAAAGTGGACTTGTCCCTGGAGCTCACTCAGTGTGCTGCCATACGGCTCAAGCTCCAAGCCATGCCCCCTTTTAATTTATTACATTCAGATTTCAAAAGATGGTTATATTCTTTCTGCTCTATACCATTCTATTCTATTGAAAACAAAATAGTGTAGCGCTATCCCAAAAATTCACTTCATCCATATATATGAAACATATTATACAGTGTATCTCAGTAATGGTTAAAACAAGTGAACATATTGAACCACCAGTGGCGTCCCGAGGCAGGTGCGGGGGGTGCGGTCCGCACCGGGTGACACCGACCGCACGGGGTGACACCAGACCCGCTCCACAAAAAGGTAAGCTGTAAAGCAAGCCGATGATCCCCGCAGGATGGATCCGATCCATCCTGCGGGGATCATCGGCTTTCTTTACAACTTACCTTTTCTTGGAGCGGGTCAGGTGTCACCCCGTATAGGTTGCATGCGGACGATCCTGCGGAGTGACACCGTTGTATCGGCAAGATGTGTCTCCCATGTAGATATGTCCCCCTGAAGCAACTGCACATGTCCCGGTTTCAGGCACGATCAATCGATGATAGAACTATTGCTATCATCGATTGATCGTGCCTGAAACCGTGACATGCGCAGTTGTCCCAAACCTGCTCCAAGAAAAGGTAAGTTGTAAAGAAAGCCGACGATCCCCACAGGATGGACCAGATCTCTGGATTGAGCATAATGGATCGGAGTCCGATCCATTATGCTCAATCCGTAGATCCGATCCATTCTGCAGGGATTGTCGGAGGGGGTGTCACCAAGTGTTACCACACCGGGTGACACCAACCCTAGGGATACCTCTGTAAACCACACATATGTAGTACTATAGAACTAAAGAAAACAGAAAGAAAACAAGCCATGGACTGACCAACAAAAATGGTCAGTGCGATATAGTGTACAACGGAAATGTGAAAAAAACTTCCCTTAATATCATATGGTGTATATGTGCTCCCAGATATCTGAAAGTGACATCCAATATTGCCTTATAAAAACTAGTGAAGATAAATAGTGAGAACCAATCGGGAAGAGTACTGACCAAGGGAAAAAGGTCAGTAATAGAAATACAAAAAATAACTAGAAAAGCTACAATTTCTGGGGAAATTGTGTGAAATGTTCTTGCCTCCACCATTAGTCTACAACTGGAGTGGGTGGAGTAACTGGGTGGAGTGGCTTGTCACTCTGCTGCCTGCTCACACACTTGGGTTCCTATAGCAACTCACTCTACAGCAAGGGCAGAGAAGACCGGTTAAAAACAAACTGCTCCAACTTGCTCACTTCACTGGCGGTTGCCATCTTCAAATGGATGTAGTTTAAAAAAAAATTATAAATCTTACACCGAAGAGCTTTATATTGTGAGAATCACAAGACCCAGACCTACATTTTGATGCAGAGTATGTCTCTGAAATATTAAAAATGAAGGCACAGTCGCAATTTAGAAATTGCCCTTCAAATTTGAGGTGGCTAGAGTGGAGTTTCAATGAATGTCAATGGGAGGCGTGAGGTGCAAACAAATGGTCATATTGTGAAAACTATCAGGACTATGGCCTATTTTCAGTGGCAGCAGGGATAGCTGAACATTTTGATGTAAGATTTGTGTAGGTGCGCTTGAAACTGAGGGAGTGATGGCAGTTTAGAAATCATGCCCTGATTTTTCAGCTCACACTCTAGCTTTTGTTAGCTCCCACTCTAGTTTTGAACATTCCGCCATCATTCCTATGGGACCAATTTCACCACAAAAACGCCGATATTTCGTGAACCATTTGGCGAAACGTTCCACAAAGTAATAGCACACCAATCAGGAACAATCCGCACGTTTCGGTATATTACTGTCTATGTAGTGTAAAAACTGTGGGAGGAGTTAGGGAGGTAAATTTGGCTATAATAATAAGAATATATATGTGAGATAACAGTAAGTGGTCTTGCCATGCAATTTTGAAATAAAACAATATTTTTCATTTTTGGTTATAAAAAATATCCAATAAACTCCACCTTAGTTATACATTTAGGCCAAAATGTATTCTGCTACATGTCTTTGGTAAAAAAAAAATCTCAATACTTGCATATTAATTGGTTTGTTTAAAAGTTATAGCGTCTACAAACTATAGTATACTGTATATATTGGAATTTACGTAGCTTTTACTTTCTGACTTCTTATCACATTTCTTGAGGTGCTAAAATGCCAGGGCAGTACAACCCCCACCCCCAAATGACCCCTTTTTGGAAAGTAGACATCCCCAGGATTTTGCAGAGAGGCATTTTGAGTTCATGAAACCTTTTATTTTTTTGCCACAAATTTTTTAAAATGACAGGTTTTTCTATTTTTTTTCTTACACAAAGTTGTCACTTTAATGATATATTAATCAAGCATGCCATGGGTATATGTAGAATAACACCCCAAAACACATTCTTCTACTTCTACTGAGTATGGGGAAACCACATGTGAGATACTTTCTGGCAGCCTAGCTACATACAAGCCCCCAAAATCCAAAGACTACCTCCAGGCTTTCAAAGGGCATATTTCCTCATATCACTTCCCCACTACATATTACAGTTTCAGAGACTCTAAAATGCCAGGATAGTACAAACACCCTTCCCCCTCCCCCAGATGACCCCTTTTTAGAAAGTAGACACCCCAAGGAATTTGAAAGAGGCATGGTGAGTACTTTACAGATATCAATTTTGTCGCAGGCTTTTGAAAAAGAAAAATAAAGAAAAGAAAAAATACATTTTTGCTTTCTTTCTTCATTTTCCAAAAACATGTGGCAACAAAAGAGATCTGCAAAATACTCACCATGCCTCTTAGCAAATACCTTGTGTGTCTACTTTCCAAAAAAGGGTAATTTGGAGGGGTTGCTTCTACTATCCTGGCATTTCAGGGCCATCATTAGAAGATTATGCCACACATTACCCACTCTTGTAGACCAAGCCTTTTCTGACACTTTTTGTTCACATGAAAAAACAGTTTTTTTTTGCTAGAAAATTACATTGAACCCCCAAACATTATATATGTTTTTTACGTCCTAGAGAATAAAACGGTGGGTGTTGAAATTTTTTTCCATCACACATTATCTGCTGAGCGATCTTTCAAACACAAATATTTTGGGAAAAATAGAATTTTAATTCATAAAAACAAAATATATTACGCAATTGTTTGATAAATTATAAAATATGATGTTACACCTAGTAAATAGATACCAACAATTACATGTTTAAAGCTGCATATGGGGGCGCATGCCCGGCCAGCTCCATTAATGGCAGCTCTTCACTAGAGCTCCATCGCACCTCCAGCCTTCACATCGGCACCACTCCGACCATCGTGCTAAAACCCACTCACCAGCCTGCAATACCTACCTGGTACCTCTGGTACCTCCGGTGCCTTGATACACCACCGGAAACACCCAGGCACTCCCAGAAGTTAACAATCTTTTTCCCGGCCCAGACATCAAGCAGCCAAGATGGCGCCGGCTGCATGACAGATGATCCCTCACTACAGAGAGAGGATCAGCCTGCATACACTCTGGACCCCAGGCTCAGAAGACCATTATATGAAGGAAACCTGGGTGAGTCCTCTCCCACCTGTCTCCTTCTACCAGTAGTCCTGCAAAATCAAGGCCTTGGATAGAAAACACTGATAACTCTCACTTACAATTTTCCTTTTCACCATTAATGTCTGTCACAGCACCTCAATCCATTATTGAATCTTTCCATGCCAATGACCAACCGATTTCAGAACTTACTATGAAAAATATACTTCTTTCTTTAAGACAATCTATGCACAATGATTTAACAGCAGTTTGAGCATGATCAACGCATACGCCATATTGAAAACAAGATGAGCAAAATGTTCACAGCCCACAATGATATCGTAGACGCACACGCAGATCATAAAATCGAATTGGAGTAATTGAAATACAAACTAGCGGACCTAGAAGATTCTCCGAGGAATAACATTAAATTTCGAGGCATACCCGAATCTATCACCACAGACACCATAGTGCCTTACAACAATTACTGAGACACCTCCTCCCTTCGCTCACAGAGCTAGAATTACCCATAGATCGTACTCACAGAATCCCTAAACCAACATTCTTACCAGCTTCTGTCCCTAGAGACATACTGGCACGTATACACTTCTACCACGTGAAAGAAAAAATCATGACTGCAGCTAGAAACGCAACCGCATTTCCTACATCTCCCGCCAACATCAAACTATTTGCTGACCTATCAAAAACAACACTACTCAATCGAAAAAAGCTGATCTCCATAACAAAAGCACTACAAAACAATGCCATAGGATATCAGTGGGGATTTCCCACCAAACTATCAAAAAACAAGGAAGATTGTTCACAATCAGAAGCCTTGAAGCAGGCCTAGAGCTCCTGAAGGAATGGAACATACTGCCAGCAGACAACCATCCTCTCAATTTAAATAGACCCCAATGGATGGAAGCAGTATGGACATGAAGGGAGTTTCACCAACTCCAAAAATATCCTCCGGTCCATGCCTATTTTTACCTTAACATTGAAGGTTGGATCTTCGGCCTTTACGAAGAAACTCTGAAATTCCAAGACCCTCACCGGTATGACAATTTCTCTGACTCATGCCTGTCTGACTGCCCCCACTTAATAGTAGCATTTAATGCTACCCATGTTGCTTGTATGTTCTACAGGCTTTTTTTTACCTTTTTCCTCTGAAAGTTTCCTGTTCGTTCTACCAGTCTCTACCACTCCAATACCACCTACAACTTCCATGGCAATCCTCCCAACAACGCCTGATCCTGCATGAACTTACCGATCCTCCTGAGACAACATTCATACCTCTTCGTGCAAGAATAAATGAATCTCATCCTTGAAAATGATACTCGACTCATCCATTTTACACCCCAAACTAAACATACCCATGATGATTAAAATAGCATCAGGGGCCTTAACTTCCCATACAAGAGATCACTACTCCTGAAGGAAGCTCGCTCACTGTAAGCGGACATTCTTTTCATCCAAGAAACGCATTTTGCCATATCCAAAACTCCCCACTTCACTATTAGGCATTTTCCCTCTATATTCTCAACGGCAAACTCTAAAAAGAAAAATGGAGTCCTCACAGCTATGAGAAGTACACTTAATTTCCAACTCATCTCTGGATCAGCAGATCCTCAAGGCCATTTCCACATCCTTATATGCAAGCTCAATGATACTCCATACACCCTGGTCAATGTATATGGACAAAACTCCAACCAAATCCGATTCTGCAAGAAACTCAACAACTTACGTTCCTTTCAAACAGGGCCACCTAATCATAGGAGGAGACTTCAACACCGTAGGAAATATTCAACTTGACTCATCATCAGGCAAACGCCCATCTAACCAATCACTGAACCACTTCCTACATACTAAAGATCTATAAGACATCTGGAGATGTCAACATGGGGCAGAAAAAGATTATTCTTACTATTCTCCATCACAAATTTCATACTCCAGAATCTACCTATTCCTCACAGACAAGTGCACTGTACAACACATCACATCATCTACAATCGGAACAATAACATGGTCAGACAATGCCCCAATTACAATCACCATAGGCAATCAACAACAGGTGCCACTAGCTCAATTATGGAGATTAAACTCAACAATACTAAAAGATTCCAAACATAGGGATACTATCTTAGAAACACATAAGATGTTTTTTGATATAAATGACACATCCGATATCTCTACCACCACACTATGGTCAACATACAAGGCATATATGAGAGGAGTTCTCATTAAACTGAACTCCCAGATTAATAAACAGAAGAGGCATCAAATCGAACAGCTCCTTACCTTTATTAATCTCAAAGAATAATTAAACAAAAAAAATCCAACCCCCAAAAACTCTGTATCCCTGACAGCAGACAAGAACAAACTACGCTTCCTACTATTATACAAATATGAGCTCAATCTTATAAAAATAAAAGCAAAGTAGTACTCCTTAGGTAACAAAGCTGGACATCCGGACCTTAATATATCTCTTTACAAAAACACACTAACTTCTTTTCATACCCTCCAAAACCAATTCTCCCTACCCATCACAGAACGCTTTACGCATACGAGGATCACCCATTGTATACAACATAATAACCTAACCCCAACTACTTCTCTCCCACACAGTGCTCACCAATTCTTTAACAACTCTAAATACCCAGGTAAAGGCATGTCCATTTTCTACTCATACCTATCTAATATGAGATTTAGTTAACAAACATCCTCCACACTAAACTGGGAAAGACTTTTATCCACACCTATTACTGAACAAATATGGCAATAAACTTACTCTTACTTATAAATCCTTACATTGCAGTACACATTGGGAATCATATCTAAAAAATCTCCATCAATGATACTTAAGCCCCACTAGACTATCATTATTCTATCCATTTTACACTTTACTGGTGACAATGTGGGGATCCAGGAGCCTTGTTCCACATAATGTGGTCCTGCAAATCCATTAGATCCTTCTGGAACAGTGTTTTTCATCTAATCTCTGAAGTAGCTGGGAGACAAATTAGTCCTAACCCCACCATAGCACTATTACACTTAGAAGTAGAAAAACTCCCCCATGACTTACGCACTATAATAATCCACATACTATATGCAGCAAAAAATAATATCACTAAATTATGGAACTCTATGACTACACCATCTCTCACTATGTTGATTAATGATTTAAATTTCCAATGCAAAATGGAAAAAAAATTTGCCCTCAATAACTTTTCCTATCCCAAATTTAAATATACCTGGTCAATGTGGTCATTCAATCCAAATTTTACAGTCCAATGCTGATAGCCCATAACTACAAAATACAATTCATTAACAATATCCTGACTGGTATACAGTTCATTCCTCCTAATGTTCAATCTGTTTAGATTACTAGACCTTAACCCATCACCACCCTCCTTCCCCTATTTTATTTTTTTATTTATTTTTATTTCAGGTACTTATATAGCACCGTCAATTTACGCAGCGCTTTACATATATATTGTACATTCACATCAGTCCCTAACCCTCAAGGTACGTACAATCTAAGGTCCCTAACTCACATTCATACATACACATACTAGGGCCAATTTAGACAGGAGCCAATTCACCTCTCAGCATGTCTTTGGGGTGTAGGAGGAAACCGGAGTACCGGAGGAAACCCACGCAGGCACAGGGAGAACATGCAAACTCCAGGCAGGTGGTGCCGTGCTTGGGATTCGAACCAACGATCCTAGTACTGCCAGGCGGAAGTGCTAATTACTTAAACAGTGTGCTGCCCCATCCTCCTCTACCCATGCCATACTCTCTCAAGGTTCTACATCATACACCATACTTGATTGTCAGTGTTCGGTTTGATAATCACATGCAACTGACTTATGTACACTTCTACTGTACTAAAATTCAAAGACCTGTACTATGCTGATTATACTGTATGAATATGAACCGATTTATCTTATCCTGTTGTACCCTGTTTAAAACTCAATAAAAAATATTTAAACATAAAATTGCGCATGCCGGTGCAATGGCAACAAATTACTTTTTTATTATCGATAGGCAACACTTTAAAAGCCTTTACAGGTCACCAATTTATATTTACACATGAGGTCTAGTGCTAGAATTACTTCCCACGATCTGACATTCCCGGTGATACCTCACATGCATGGTACAACCGCAGTTTACATACCGTCACGGGGTCAACACGTGCACAGGGGGGCAAGGGTTTTTTGTGGGTTTTTTCATTATTTTGCTTTTTTTAATTACTTTTACACTGTCCCTTTCTTTTTTTTTCTTTTTTTTTAATCAGTTTTTTTGCTATCACAGGGAATGTAAATATCCCCTCTGACTGCAATAGGTATTCACAGGTATTCTTTTTTGAGAAATCTAGGGTCTATTAGACTCTAGATATCTCCTCTGCCCTTACATTATCTAATCTCACCAATAGTGAGATTAGTTTATATCCTAAGGATATAAAGGATATAATGTTTATATCCTGTGAAACTGAAGAAATGAAATGCTTGTAGCTTTCGATTCCTTAGACTATAGAGAAGATTGGTGTCATTCTGGTCTCTGATCAGCTCTACAGTCAAGCAGTGAATCTGCCAGCTGCATTCTCGGATTCCCCTGTGGGACTGGAGAGCCCAAGAAAACTGCGGAAGGCAGCAGGAGGGGGTATCCCATCCCGCTGCTTGTAAAAATTATGCAGCAGCTAATTGGCCACTATGATTACTTTTACATGAAAGCTGACCACCAGCTGAAAAAAACTATACCAGGATGATGCCTGTAGCTGCAGACATCATCCCGGTGTAACCACTCAAAGTCCAGCGACATGCCAATACATTGCTGGCCCATGTTGGGCATTTATGTAACAGCAGAGAACATGGGCATATGATGAATCAGGTCTGTGGACCAATATGACTACAATTCATTATTTTTTGTAATGCCCATGTTGAATGTAAGACCCAAAAAAGTTTTAAATTCAGAAACCGTGATAGATTTCCATGCGAATTGTCTGGCAAGAGCTGAATTTGGGTGGGCGGCGATGTATTGTTGTGCGTATAAATTGCCTTGGCTCACAATCGTTTGGTACAAATCTTCTGTGACAAACAGTGGGGGGGCTAAACGCTAATGCTTTCACTGAATGTGGCTGCTCCTGCTAACTCTGCATTTTTGGGGACACTATACAAAGGAGGTTTTAGTATAGTTCTGTACGTAATCAATATATTTATCTGTACAAACACTATACTAGTAATGGCAGTGATCAGTGACCTATAGTGTGAGTGAGATAGTGTGCGGGAAATCTATCGCTAGCTGACCCTGATTGGGAGGGGCACAAAAACTGACCCAGAAGCTATCTGATGTTGCTAGTGGCAGTAATACAGTGATCAGTGAAAAATTCTACAGTATATACTGACACTGTACTAATGGCACTGGCTGGGTGACGAGGTGATCAAAGGGTTAATAGGGGAGTTCAAATGGTTAAATGTGCTAATCGAATGTGTGTGTGTAAAATGTAGTGCTTTTACTCAGTGCCGTGTTCTATCTTCTCTCCCTGGACCTACACAGGGGCGTTCACACCCCAAAATAGGAAGCAACGCAAGATTACGTCGCTTTGCCAAGAGCTGCTGCTGGCAAGTAATTAAAAAAAAAATTCTCAGTATGGTATTTTTAAATTTTCTTTTACTTTTATTTTTTTTAAATACTTTTATCAGAATAGTACAATGTTACCATTGTACATTGTACAGGTACAGGGTGCTGTGATTGGCCCCATGTATCATGTGACAGCTGTGGACCAATCACAGCTCACTAGGAAGAGAAGCAGAGCTGTTATGAAAGAGATTGATTGATCGCATAGCAATCACATAATCACCGGGCCCCGTTTACCGGGATCTTCATTCTGCTGTGTGTGCATTACACAGCAGTCGCAGTGAGGGAGCGTTGCACGCCCGCTTGGGTGCGCAGCACCCCCTTGGGTTGGTACAGCCAGAGCAACGTACGGGTACATCGCTTTGCCTGTAGCTGCTGCCCTGCCACAGTACATTGCGGTTGGGAAGCAGTTAATAATACAGTTTTCATCCCAAAATACAATACAAATACATTACATCACTTTCGAATTTTCTTTCAGTTGTAAAAGAATTTTCATAACTTTAGAAACCTCTTCACTTTCCACATGAGACTAGCATGCAAAAAAAAAAGGACAATCATTCGTCCAATATTCTCATCATGTGTACGGGGCTTTAATGTTTAGTTAATGGTGTGACATGCAGCTCTTTGAAAACACTTTAATGGTAGCTTGACATGAAGGCACAATCAACTTCCCTATGACTAAAATCTAAGAATAATAGCCATAGAACAATGATTCCTACTCAAAGATTTAATCGGTCTGCTAACTGTGGCTGCTTGTTCTGTAAATGCAAAACTGTCTGTTGACTCCCACCCCTGACTTAAAACAAAGGTAAAACGTTACAAAAAAAAGCAGTGTGTGATGGGGAAATGAGAAGGTTGATTGCAGCAAAATAATAACGCCAGATGTATTAGGAGTTTCCCATTATTCAACAACCAAGTGGTATCCTGTTCTTTACAAAACTCATGCAGCCTAAAACCCAACACCAGACAACACTTTTGTAGTTTTACACAATTGTGGGTAAGAGTCAAAGCTTTTCTTACATTTTCATTGCTGTTCTCATTGGTTAAGGAAAGCGGAAAAATAGAGCTGGACCCCTAAGGTCATCTTGTACTTATAGCTACATCCAAAACACACAGAAAGTAGGTCATATGGTTGTCAGTGTCATAGTTCACATCAGTGCTTGCAGTTCTAGTGCGTTCCAGTTGCAGAAAAAAAAAAGTAGAACAGGCTGCATTTTTCCTGCTCGGAACTGTACTGGAATGGGGTAAAATTCATAAAAACTGCACCAGAACGCAGCATAAATGCACTGGAATGCACATGTCCCTATTTAAATTGAAGAAAAAGAGAGGGGGAAAAAGTGAACCGGAAAGCATCAAAAACACATCAAAAATGCATCAAAAACTCACATGCAGAAACCATCCGGAACGCATCTGGAATATGTTTCTATAGCGTGAACCGACTCTGACAGCAACCAGGTTGTTTTCATACTTTTTAAATCTGCACCTTGCACTAAAAAATACCTGGTGACCCTACCATGAAAGTCTTTGTTCAGGCACTTTCTGTAATGGGGTACCAACTGGCTCCCAGTTGTGCTCCTGTTACCTAATTACCCTAACACACATGCACCCCTTATGCATCTGTGTTGACACACATTGCCCTGGTATGTCCCATTGTTGTCACTATCAGTAAGCTGGTACTGGGCAATGATGTGCAGCTGATGCAGTAGTGAGTGCATGTAGGCTGGAAGTGTCTGAAAGAAGCTGGAGGAGCTTAGCAGTGATAGGGTGCAAAAAAAAAAAAAAAGTTAAAATAGTGTTTTAGGAAAAATAAAAAATGGAATGGTTTATGATACACAGTTCTTTAGTTACATAATTAGTCTGGCTGAAAAAAAGACTAAACTCTATCCAGTTCAACCATAAAAACCCCCAAAAACACAAGTTATAATCTTATACACACAGTTGATCCAGAGGAAAGCAAAAAAAAACCAGCAAAGCATGATCCAAATTGCTCATGCAGGGAAAAAATTCCTGCCTGATCCCCTGAGAGTCAATCTGATATTCCCTGGATCAACTTTACCTATAAATGTTAGTATCCAGTTATATTCTGTGTATCTGAGAAAGAATCCAGGCCTTTTTTAAAGCAATCCACTGAGCCGGCCAGAACCAACTCTTGAGGGAGTCTATTCCACATTTTCACAGCTCTCACTGTGAAGAAACCTTTCCGTGTTTGGAGATTACGTTTCTTTTCCTCCAGACGTAAAGTGTGCCCCCTTGTCCTTTGTGATGACCTCAGGGTGAATAACTACACCAAGCTCACTATATGAATCACTGATGCATTTATGCATGTTGATCATATCCCCCCCTTAATTTCCTCTTCATAAGAGAGAATAAATTCAGTTCCTCTAATCTTTCCTCATAGCTGAGCTCCTCCATGCTTCTTAACAGTTTGGTTGCCCTTCTCTGTACTTTCTCCAGTTCCCCAATGTTCTTTTTGTGAATTGGTGCCCAAAACTTAACTGCATATTCCAGATGAGGTCTTACTAATGACTTGTACAGGGGGAACATGATATCTTTCTCTCTCTCTGGAGTCTATACCTATTTTAATACTAAACTAAATGTAAACTAAATGTAATCCAGGTTGAGTTCAGATTTCAGAGCTTCAGGAATTATGTTGCATTTTCTTAACTGAATGCAAAGCGTTATCTGAATGGACGAGGTAAAGAGGCGGGGAGGTGATGCCACACTCTTCATCTTGTCCAATCTGAGAATGTTTTGCATTCATTAGGAAAAATTAATTCTCTGAATGGTGCCCATACTGGGCAGGTGACGTTCACAATAGACATGTGGAAAACAAAAAATTGGTTTTGTTTCGAAATATAACAAATTTAGTGCAGTTGGATTCGGTAAATTTGTTCAATTCGTTTTCAGGATTCGTTTTGGTAATTCGTATTCAAATTCAATTTAAAAACAGTTCGACCAAATTTGAAAAGTCATTCGTATTCGAAATTCAACAAAATTCGAAAAGTCGTTTGTAATCGAAAAGATTTCAACCGAATTTGAAAAACATTCGAAAGATATCGGGGAGCGGGGGACCAGTCCTCAAAGCAGAACTTCCCCTTTTGGGTGGAGCTCTGGTTTAAATTTGTTTTCAAAAAGGTTTGTTAGATTTTGTTTTCGAATTCGAATTTGTTTTCTAATTGAATTTCGACCTAATTTAATTTTGTTATTTCGGATTCCTTTAAATTTGTTATTTTTGTAATTCGTTATTCGGATACATCCAAATCTCCTAATAACAATAACATTCGTCCGAAATGCGAGTAGGAACGAAACGAACTGCACATGTCTAGTTCACAATGCAGCAGGGCAGCCACTTGGCATGGAACCCAGAAGCATTTTAGTAGCTCTGCCTATAACAGTGATTTTCAGCTTCCAGTATGATCCCACAGGTATGATATATGCGTAATTACATTGGTCCAAGCAAGATCAATGTAACTTTGTAAAAATATCCTCCATACCTGGAATTCCTCTTTAAGAAATTGTCACTACCATAAAGATTTACTCGATCTTACCTTTAGAATACGTATATTCAGGTAAAATAATAAATGTTGCATTAAATAGCTGCTTACATGTTAACACTCTTAATACACTATATTATTATCCTAAATAAAGTTTAGGTTCAGCAGTAGAAATTATAACGTTCTAAGTCACTGTAAAACAGTTGTTTATATGACTCTTCAATAAATAATGAAGCTGCCTCCTATGATGTGTTTTATAACATTCTGAGTAAAGCTCAATCATTGGAAACACCCTGAGTAGAAGCTACACGTATATACTTGTAGTACTGAATGACTATTAAATTATACATATTACTCTTGTAAATTTAAACAGGGAATTACACTCAGAGCAGCCAATGGAAAGACACCCAATAGCATGTACAGCAACAAAGAAGTATAAAAGGGACCTTCTCTGGCAGAGAAGACATAATCCATTTGTTACACCGCTTTTGTACATTTAAGTTTTGCAAAACACAGAATAATCATGTCAGGAGCTAAGAAAGGAGGACAAAGCCAACACAGCCAGAGTCTGTCTCACAGCAGCGATGACAAGCACAGTGGATGCCAAAGCTGTAAGTACCAATATTTTCTATTTTTTTATAGAATTTTTATTTAGATTAAATATATCTAGGCATTATACATGTCAAAAAGTCAACTGCCCAAAGCAGTCTAACATTTCTAAGGATAGACGTATTAAGTGCTTTATACTAAAATTTAATAATATACCGTGAAAAGCTTTTGGCCCAAAACTAGTATGTGAAAAAATGAAGATACATATCTATGGTCATTTATGAAGTGTACTTATCTCAGTAAAATCAGAGTAGGCAAAAAACAGGGTCTGTCTAAAGAGCTTAATGAAACCAATGTTGTTACTGTGAAGAACATACTAAATTGGATGAACAAAACAAAAAAACAAACTGTTCATAACTGGTAAGAGCTACAGTTATACTAAACCAGGAGTGTCAAACTGGCGGCTATCCAGCTGTTGCAAAACTACAAGTCCCTTCATTAATCTTCCTTTGGGAGTCATGCTTGTGACTCTCAACCTTGCAATGCCTCATGGGACATAAAGGCCAGGAGACTTGGCATGCCACCCAGGCACTTCTTTCTCTAGAACTTAATCAACAGATGCTTTGCCATTACCATTGCTGTTACATTTTGTATGAAATTGCTATAACTTGGGAAATACAATAGTGAAGCTAACATCTGAAAATGTATGTAGCTTTAACTTGCGTGCAGTAACAATGATATTTTCTACATCTAAAACAGCTGGAGGAGGACATCAGTCCCAGAGTCAAGGCTCACATGGAGGTAACAAATCCAATATTTAATCAATATTAGCAAGTAGCCATGTACACCATAAAATGGGATCTCCAAATTTTTTCTGTAAATACATTATGATGATGTTTTCTGTGTTGTCCACACAGAAAATTAAGCTTATATGTGGTTAAATAGTTTAATAGCTAAAAGGTATTCCATAGCTATTTTTACTTTCAATGTAATCTATAGACAAAAAAGTGTTGAAAAAGTACTTTTTTTTACCAGTGTTCATTAAAAAAATGTCTTTTATTCAATAATATGTCCATTTTAAAATTACACTAAAATTATGTTTCTGCTACAAAGCATGGCAAAGGTTTGCATATTTTATGTAATACTGAAAAAATGGCAAACTAAAAAAGTTGAAAATGGAATTAAATATTAATGGTATACAAAAAAAAAATTTAAATTGCAGAAAACAAGAGCTGAGGGGAAAAGAGAAAGAAGGAGTTAATTAGATTATACATTCTAGAAACTTTGAAGTCTGTTCAAGATGTATTTCCTACGTTTAAAATCCCGAAGCGGTAAATGCACATATAAATATTTAATAGAAACCAAAACCATCTACACATGACCATGTTAAAAGGTTGAAGGCAAGCAAGTCTAAATGGTGTTTTATGGGCCGCATATTCCCTTTTAGATCCTTTTTTGTGGCTTTTAGTTGTTTATAAATTAAAAAAATTGATGCACCACCAGCTGCTCCCCAGTTGACAAGTTACTTTTCCCTACCTAGTTTTGGAGTGAAATGTTTTATGACCCCTTTCTTAGTTATCAAATATTGTAAGTTGCAATTTTTCCTAATATACCATAACCTTTTTTTTTTAATTAAGTAGGTATAGCCTTAAGTCAATGGGGACAGAGACAACAGCAAAAAAACATTTTTAAACAGCAGGCAACTTTTCCCTTCTATGTGAACAGGGGGCAGCTGCTTTGTTACAGTTTCCAACCACTGTCACTTCTTGCCCTGGTGGCACAATAACACAAGACACAATAAAAGTTTACGCTGGTGATTTCTAAATATGATTTTAGATTCATGAATGTTTTTTAAAGATCTTCCCGAATTCAACTTTAAAGTCAACTTTAATGTCACTTTAAAGTAAATGCCAAACCATCTGCTACATGGAATGATTTTTTTTTAAATAAATAATCACAGTTAACCACTGTTTGTACCACAACAAAAATGAACAACACTTAATTATATATTATATAGATCTCTTTTTTTAAGTAAGCTAATGTATAGTTTTATAGATAATTATTGTTTTTTTGTTCTAAGGAGGTGTTGCAGGACAATATATATATATCATGGACATATTAGTTGGTGTGAGATATGTATATAGCATACATCTGAAAATGTTTGTAGCTTTAACTTGCATGCAGTAACAATGATATTTTCTATATCTAAAAAAGGTGGAGGACATCAGTCCCAGAGTCAAGGCTCACATGGAGGTAACAAATCCAATATTTAATCAATATTAGCAAGTAGCCATGAACAGCATAAAACGGGATCTCCAAATCTTTCCTGTAAATACATTATGATGATGTTTTCTGTGTTGTCCACACAGAAAATTAAGCTTATATGTGGTTAAATAGTTTTTGCTAAAAAGTATTCCACAGCTATTTTTATTTTCAATGTAATCTATAGACAATAAGGTGTTGAAAAGACCTTTTTTTTATCAGTGTTCATTAAAAAAATGCCTTTTATTCAATAATATGTCCCTTTTAAAATTACACTAAAATTATGTTTCTGCTATAAAGCATGGCAAAGGTTTGTACATTTTATGTAATACTGAAAAAATGGCAAACTAAAAAAGTTGAAAATAGAATTAAATATTAATGGTATACAAAAAAAAAATAAAATTGCAGAAAACAAGAGCTGAGGGGAAAAGGGAAAGAAGGAGATAATTAGATTATACATTCTAGAAACTTTGAAGTCTGTTCAAGATGTACCGGTATTTCCTACGTTTAAAATCCTGAAGCGGTAAATGCACATATAAATATTTAATAGAAACCAAAACCATCTACACATGACCATGTTAAAAAGTTGAAGGCAAGCCAATCAAAATGTTGTTTTATGGGCCGCATATTCCCTTTTAGATCCTTTTTTGTGGCTTTTAGTTGTTTATAAATTAAAAAAATTGATGCACCACCAGCTGCTCCCCAGTTGACAAGTTACTTTTCCCTACCTAGTTTTGGAGTGAAATGTTTTATGACCCCTTTCTTAGTTATCAAATATTGTAAGTTGCAATTTTTCCTAATATACCATAACCTTTTTTTTTAATTAAGTAGGTATAGCCTTAAGTCAATGGGGACAGAGACAACAGGAAAAAAACATTTTTAAACAGCAGGCAACTTTTCCCTTCTATGTGAACAGGGGGCAGCTGCTTTGTTACAATTTCCAACCACTGTCACTTCTTGCCCTGGTGACACAATAACACAAGACACAATAAACATTTACGCTGGTGATTTTTAAATATGATTTTAGATTCATTAATGTTTTTTAAAGATCTTCCCGAATTCAACTTTAAAGTCAACTTTAATGTCACTTTAAAGTAAATGCCAAACCATCTGCTACATGGAATATTTTTTTTTAAATAAATAATCACAGTTAACCACTGTTTGTACCACAACAAAAATGAACAACACTTGATTATATATTATATAGATCTCTTTTTTTAAGTAAGCTAATGTATAGTTTTATAGATAATTATTGTTTTTTTATTCTAAGGAGGTGTTGCAGGACAATATATATATATATATATCATGGTCATATTAACTGGTGTGAGATATGTATATAGCATACATCTGAAAATGTTTGTAGCTTTAACTTGCATGCAGTAACAATTATATTTTCTACATCTAAAAAAGGTGGAGGACATCAGTCCCAGAGTCAAAGCTCACATGGAGGTAACAAATCCAATATTTAATCAATATTAGCAAGTAGCCATGTACACCATAAAATGGGATCTCCAAATCTTTTCTGTTAATACATTATGATGATGTTTCCCTACCAAGTTTTGGAGTGAAATGTTTTATGACCCCTTTCTTAGTTATCAAATATTGTAAGTTGCAATTTTTCCTAATATACCATAATATATATATATATTTTTTTTTAATTAAGCAGGTATAGCCTTAAGTCAATGGGGACAGAGACAACAGCAAAAAAAACATTTTTAAATAGCAGGCAACTTTTCCCTTCTATGTGAACAGGGGGCAGCTGCTTTGTTACAATTTCCAACCACTGTCACTTCTTGCCCTGGTGACCCAATAACACAAGACACAATAAAAGTTTAGGCTGGTGATTTCTAAATATGATTTTAGATTAATGAATATTTTTTAAAGATCTTCCCAAATTCAACTTTAAAGTCAACTTTAATGTCACTTTAAAGTAAATGCCAAACCATCTGCTACATGGAATGTTTTTTTTTAAATAAATAATCACAGTTAACCACTGTTTGTACCACAACAAAAATTAGCGACACTTGATTAAATATTATATAGATTTTTTTTTAAGTAAGCTAATGTATAGTTTTATAGATAATTATTGTTTTTTTTTTTAAGGAGGTGCTGCAGGACAATATATATATATATCATGGTCATATTAACTGGTGTGAGATATGTATATAGCATACATCTGAAAATGTATGTAGCTTTCACTTGCATGCAGTAACAATGATATTTTCTACATCTAAAACAGCTGGAGGAGGACATCAGTCCCAGAGTCAAGGCTCACATGGAGGTAACAAATCCAATATTTAATCAATATTAGCAAGCAGCCATGTACTTCATTAAATGGGATCTCCAAATGTTTTCTGTAAATACATTATGATGATGTTTTCTGTGTTGTCCACACAGAAAATTAAGCTTATATGTGGTTAAAAAATATTTGGTAAAAAAAAGTATTCCACAGCTATTTTTATTTTCAATGTAATCTATAGACAAAAAAGTGTTGAAAAAGTACTTTTTTTTGACCAGTGTTCATTAAAAAATGTCTTTTATTCAATAATATGTCCCTTTTAAAATTACACTAAAATTATGTTTCTGCTACAAAGCATGGCAAAGGTTTGAACATTTTATGTAATACTGAAAAATGGCAAACTAAAAAAGTTGGAAATGGAATTAAATATTAATGGTATACAAAAATAAATTGCAGAAAACAATAACTGAGGGGAAAATTGAAAGAAGGAGTTAATTAGATGATACATTCTAGTATCTTTTTTTTTTCTAATTATCTGTTTAGCCTGTGGGAAGGGTCAACTGCAGATACCTTTTGCACCTGCTTATAAAAAATAGCAATTGGACAGGGTTTCCTATCCAGTTTTACCACAAATTCCCCCTACAAGACTTTGCAGGCAATGCATTTCAGGTCATAGACAATAGATTGTGACTTTATCCAGCCAAAAACAACAGATGAAGATGGTCATCCAAAATCTATAGATATCTTTCAGCTTGTAAACAATAGACTTTAATCAATTCTCTCTGAAGCCATGTGAATTTTCGAATGTACTCGAGATTATATAGTAGCCCATCTGCCACTCTTTTCTTTAAGGTGGTGGATGCGGACAAAGCCATGAACAGGGAGGAGGTAAATCAGGTAAATACTGTGTTGGGATATGCAGAGAAGAATAATAATGATAACACATAGAATGTCTGACTTGTAAATATTAAATGATTACACAAATATGCAGTTATTTTTCATGCAAGGCATATAATAAATAAATAATAATTTAGAAAAAAAATATATATATATATATAGCTACTGTGTATGCACGCACAGCATAACAGTATACTCTGTATATATTATTTTTTATTGCATTTTTGTAAATTGTGTTATTGGTGTATGTCCCAGTTTACTACTATAGCAAGATATTTCTGATGAGCCTCAGCAGATCAGTGTCTCAATTGTATGTTATAAATATTTTTTCAGTTTACAAAATGCATGCATGCAATGTCAGTTGATAGAGATTACACAATAAATTTGCCTTGCACCATCAATAAGTTCAAATTTGCTGACACAATGAATGCTTCAAATAGTCCATCCTTCTGTTTGCTCTTTCTAATGCAGGAGGTGATTCTGGATGGGGACAAGATAAGAGCGGTGGTGGTAAATCAGGTAAGACTTTGTGTATCACTCAGTTTTATAATTATTCACATACCACCATCTACACATTTACAACCATACTGCACTTCAAAAAAATTATCAATTGTATAGATTGTTTTCTTTTGACATCCTTCTAGAGCTGTCAGTTAAAAAAGAATGTTGAGCGAATACCAAAGCCTCCTTATATTTTTGATAATCATGAATCATCCACTAATGAGAACTTTCTTGATAGGTAAAAAAAGATAGATCAGTACAATAGAAATTATGCAAGAATGAAAAAATCCAGCAGCAACTGATGAATATATATATCATAATTTGAGGATTGTCTGGATAAAAAGCAGTTTATCTTATGTAAAGTTACAATCAGAAAATCCAGTATTGGAAGTTCTTCAAAAATGTCACCAACTACGGTAGTTAATATTCTTTCCTCACAAGTAACATGCCTTGAGAAGGCCTGGTCTTGACATGTACATGCACTTTTAAAAGATAAGAAGCCCAGTGCAGTTAATATCAAATAAATCCAAGTGCTTTAACAGCAGAGAACCCTCTAAGATGGACAGTGAAGCAGGCCATAGATGGATCAAATTTCAGCCGGTTCAGCAGGGACTAAGTATGGCCATTCTGGCCTGCCAGAAGTTCTGTTGAATGGAAATGTTAGAAAACTTTTGTCGATCAGCGCTGATCATTGAAATCTGACAGCAGAGAAGACCTGCTGTCAGAATACAATGACAGATCATGGAACGTTCCTTCATTTCCCTTACTTGTGTGGATGGGGGAATTTGTGTGCCTTTCTTCAATCAGTCTGCAGGCTGACTGAAAAAAATCTATGGCCAGCCTAAATAGGAACATGCACAATCTGACTGTTATTCAGTTATTTATGAAACCATGTAAATAAATTGCATAAAGTGTTCCAGAGTATAAAGCAATCCATTCTCCTACAAATTCATTTAAGGTGGTGGAGCCGGACATGGCCAAGAGCATGGTTCCAGCGGAGGAGGCAAAGGAGGTAAATGCTTGGCTAGGTTTTACAGTAAACAAGATATGCTGAGGGAAATGTCTATGCATAAATCTAAAGAGATATATGATCACACAATCCAGCTGTAACTATTTTGAACAAACATACTTAATTAAAAGCTCTGTGGAGAAAAAACCCACTTAATTTACAATGAATTTGGAGCAATAGAAGCCAGTACTGTTTTTTTTTTAAAAAGAAAAGTAATCCATACATTTGTCATGCAGTATTTGATGCAGGGTAGGGTATATGTATGCACTGGGTGCACACACATAAGGTCCACAGTTGCCTTGAGTACATCTAGTCCTAGCATGCCCTGGAACCTTTATGGAGTGATAGGTCCATCATCTGGTAACCTTGTCTTTAGTCATTAATTTTTAAACATATATCCAATGTGGGGTTCTTCTATAGTGGAGAGGAGGGTCCAAATACAGTGGTGTTTTGGCACCAGCTTATGTCTTTGTAAGGGTTTACAAACTATAAACTGAAAATAATAAACTCTGCTTTAAATGACAACAATGTCATGTTACCTAAGCCACAGCAGTGTCATCATAGATCTTAGCTAGGTAAGAGACATGCCATGTTGCCCAAGTGAGTCCATGAACCGCAGCAATGTGTTTTGTTCCAAAGGTGATTAAATAAAATTATAATGATGATAATACTAATAGGTTGCAATGTTACTAAAGTCTTTAAGACTTGTTATTAGATGCAGGAAAGCCATCTGAAACTTCTATTATAGAGACAGAACATGTTTTCATGATAAAAGTCATAATACCAGTATCAGGCCTTCTTTCATTTCTTGAGTTAACCAATAAATAGTATCACTTTAACTCCAAATGTATGATATATAGGGAATGATTTACTAAAGGTAAATAGGCTCTTCACTTTACAAGGGAAACTCTGCTGACTTCTACCATCCAATCATGTACAAGCAAAAATATATATTTTTTCCACACAATTGGGGATTCTTTGCAATGTGTATTTTCTCCCTTGCCTTTCCCCTTCTGCCTTGAAATGTGAAAATTCCCTGGCAAAGTAAACAGTCTAGTTGACTATAGTAAATCAACATCACTGTTTTCATAAAGAGTTTGATATAGTTGCAGTTCTTTGTCTTACCTAATGATTAATATCCTACAATTCCATATTAGGAGATTGCGGTGGACAGTCAAAGGACCACGGTGATCATGGTGGCAGCAAGTCAGGTAATGTATGTTTACTATAATTGAAGAACCAGAAGAAAACCTGTATTATGTACATTTTCATAATGTATGTTTGGAGAAACGTATACAGATGACAAATTACGACAAATAAATTGGAAATGCAACAAAAGTTTATATTCACACTATGATGAAGTACTGCACATTGTGATGTAAGCAAGTACAGTACCTGTATTTTCTTCATATCAATCACTGTGGAGCTCCTTGGAGGCCCACTAGGCAGCACATAAGACTCAATTTGATGGCCAATTTGACCAGCACAATTTGATGGCCAAGGGGAAAGGGGGGTTAATCTAGACAAGGGGAAAAGTTGAGGTTCCACATACTGCCTGAACTTAGGATCTATGTGGCTATACAGGGATTGATTTAAGGACTAAAGCAGGTCACAAACTAGTAGATTTTTGTATTGAGTTTTCATATGAATATTGATGCAAGCATTCGCATGAAAATTCCTTGTACATTCAATGACTGGATGAATATTGTTTAAAAGTACTTAAAAATTTTTTCAACATTCAATATTGGAATTAATGGAATTTCCCAAATGACAACCACATCCACTGTTAGAAATTAATTGGTTCGAGGAAAAATTCCATCCTGTTCTTTTGAATTTCCTCATCACTGTGGTCAAAATGAATGTTAATTTGACCACCCTAACAATTAGAAAATCAAACTAACCTTCTTCAAGCAAAACATTTTGAATGTAATCCTACTAGTGTTTGGCCAGCTTAACAATTGCACAAAGGGGCACCACAAGCTGCCTACACCTCCTCACAGCTGTTACCATAGAAACATTTCAGAACAGTTCAGGTTCACTTTAACATGTTACTAACATGTAACAATCGTAACTAATGATGGTAATAAATAGACTTCAATGCACTGTGGCACTTTTATATTTGTATTTTGAAAACCAACATATTTTACATCATAGGAGGCGGTGATGGTGGACATGGCCAGGAGAAAGGTGGACATGGCCAGGAGAAAGGTGGACATGGCCAGGAGAAAGGTGGACATGGCCAGGAGAAAGGTGGACATGGCCAGGAGAAAGGTGGACATGGTGACGACAAATCTGGTAAATTGCTATTCAAGTTATTACTTGTAATGTTTTTTTCAGTCTTAATGATAAAAGTCCACGAGAAAAAACATTTTGCATTTATGACTTAATATTATGACATTCATAAAACGTAGGTAATAAAGCCACTAATACACATGCTCATTTTCACATTTAGGAGGCGGCTGTGGTGGTTCCTCTGATAAAGGTGGTAGTGGGGGACACAAATCAGGTAATATTTGTGTGTTATTAGGAAATTTGTGATTGGTATTACTTGCATAAAGGGTCACCAAAAACACTATATTGCCAAAAGTATTGGGACACCCCTACAAATCATTGGATTCAGGTGTTCCAATCACCTCCATGGACACAGGTGTATAAAATCAAGCACCTAGGTATGCAGACTGCTTCTACAAACATTTGTGAAATAATTGGTCACTCTCAGGAGCTCAGTGAATTCAAGCTTGGTACTGTCATAGGTTGCCACCTTTGTAATAAATCCATCCGTGACATTTCCTTGCTACTAAATATTCCACGGTCAACTGTTAGTGGTATTATAACAAAGTGGAAGCAACTGGGAACAACAGCAACTCAGCCATGAAGTGGTAGGCCATGTAAAATGACAGAGCGGGGTCAGCTCATGCTGAAGCGCACAGTGCCAGCTTATAGCCAGCTTAACACATGCACAAAGAGACACCACAAGCTGCCTACACTTCCTCACAGCTGTTACCATAGAAACATTTTAGAAAAGATCAGGTTCACTTTAACATGTTAATAACATGTAACAATCTTAAATAATGATGATAATAAATAGACTTCCATACACTGTGGCACTTTTATAATAATTTATGAAAAACAACATATTTTACATCATAGGAGGCGGTGATGGTGGACATGGCCAGGGGAAAGGTGGACATGGTGACGACAAATCTGGTAAATTGCTATTCAAGTTATTACTTGTAATGTTTTTTCAGTCTTAATGATACAAAATCCATGAGAAAAAACATTTTGCATTTCTGACTTAATATTGTGACATTCATAAAATGTAGGTAATAAAGCCACTAATACATATGCTCATTTTCTCATTTAGGAGGCGGCTGTGGTGGTTCTTCTGATAAAGGTGGTAGTGGGGGACACAAATCAGGTAATCTTTATGGGTTATTAAGAAATTTGTGATTGGTATTACTTGCACAAAGGGTCACCAAATATGCTATATTGCCAAAGGTATTGGGACACACCTCCAACTCATTGGATTCAGATGTTCCATGGCCACAGGTGTATAAAATTTAGCACCTAGGCATGCTGACTGCTTCTACAAACACTTGTGAAAGAAAGGGTCGCTCTCAGGAGCTCAGTGAATTCAAGTGTGGTACCATGATAGGTTGCCACCTGTGCATTAACTCCATCCATGAAATTTCCTTGCTGCTAAATATTCCACGGTCCACTGTTAGTGGTATTATAACAAAGTGGAAGCAACTGGGAACAAGAACAACTCAACCACAAAGTGGTAGGTCATGTAAAATGGCAGAGTGGGGTCAGCACATGCTGAAGTACACAATGCCAGCTTATGGCCAGCTTAACACATGCACAATTTTACAGTACAGTGCAGTTCATAGAGGCCCCAACTAGGAATGATGCTCTGCTAGACCTGGTAATCTCAAACCATGCAGAGCTTATTACTAATGTCCATATAAAAGAACATCTGGGTAGCAGTGACCATAACATGATTTCATTTATTGTTAGCTGTAAACAACAAGCACACACGGGGAAAATAAAAACACTCAACTTTAAAAGAGCTAATTTTCCAAGGCTGAGAGCTGCTCTCCAGACTGTGAGGGAATATTGGCATCGTTGAACACAACACAAAAATGGGAGTTTTTCAAAAAGATTGCATGTTGAACACACTGCAAAATATATTACCATGGGCAACAAGTTTAAACGGCTAAAAATCAAACCTATGTGGCTTACGGACAAAGTTAAAAAAGCTATAGATAATAAGAAAAGTGCTTTTAGTAAATATAAAAATGAAGGAACGTTATCGTCATTTAAACATTACAAAGAATATAACAGAATATGTAAAAAGGAAATCAAGGCCACAAAAATTGAAAACGAACGACAGATTGTAAAAGATAGCAAGACAAACCCCCAAAAATTCTTCAAATATATTAATGGTAAAAAGGTCCGAGCATGTAGGCCCTTCACAAAATAATCTAGAGTGAGTGACTGGGAACAAAGAGAAGGCAAATTTATTAAATACCTTCTTTAGCTCTGTGTATACAAGGGAGTATGGGGGAGCTCTTGTCCATAATGAGCATGGTATTGACACAGCTCCAGATGATTCACATTGGTTCACAATTGATACGATCCAGAAATATTTAGAAAGAATAAAGGTGAATAGAGCACCTGGACCGGATGGCATACACCCACGGGTCCTTAAAGAATTGAGCTCTGTCATTTCAAAGCCATTGTTTCTAATTTTTAGGGACTCTTTAATGACTGGCATAGTACCACAGGAACAGGTACAATGTGGTGCCTATATTTACAAAATGAAGGTATACATTACATTTACAATATAGTTTGGTACAAGAGGAAACAAAGAGCCCTGCTCATTAGAGCTTACAACCTAGGAGAGCTGCCTACACCTCCTCACAGTTGTTACCATAGAAACATTTTAGAACAGATCAGGTTCACTTTAACATTTTAATAACATGTAACAATCTTAAATAATGATGGTAATAAATAGACTTCCATGCACTGTGGCACTTTTATATTTGTCTTTTGAAAACCAACATATTTTACATCATAGGAGGCGGTGATGGTGGACATGGCCAGGAGAAAGGTGGACATGGTGGTGACAAATCTGGTAAATTGCTATCCAAATTAATGCTTGTAATGTTTTTCAGTCTTAATGATAAAAATATTTTGCATTTCTGACTTATTATTGTGGTGGCAACTGTGGTGGTTCCTATGATCAAGGTGGTAGTGGGGGTAACAAATCAAGTAATATTTATGTATTATTAGGAAATTTGTGATTGGTGTTACTTGCATAAAGGGTCACCAAATACAGTATGCTTTTATACATCATTATTTAGTTCCCTTATTATTGCTGTACATTAAAGACTTTCAAGTGTTTTTATACTTTCTGCTCTGATTTGGCTTCATTGGTTTAAGCAGCTGCTGCAGTTTACACATCCCTGTTTTAAATTCCTAGGCAAGCTCCCTAAGTAAAAAAAAAAACAGTTGGATTAAAAAAAACAAAATGGCAGTTGTGTCTATACTGTATCTCAGTCAGTGATATCTACATTACGTAATTATACATCTTACCATGCTATAAGTTCATATGGATTTATTGTATAGCAGTTGTGACTTGGATATAGGGATTACAGTTCTAAAATGTTTGTTTTTATTCTTTATTTTTCAAAAGGCATGGGTAAACAGTTTCAGTAAACAATCATAGTAATAATCTCAAGGCAGCCCAGACACAGCTGAGGGAACATATGAGAGTGCAACAAGTATAATCAAACAGTGGAAATTCCAAAGATCCAAAACCTCAAAAATAAACATTTGGACCTCAATTGAGAATGAGTAGCACAACAGATTAAGAAAGATAAAGGTCTCAATGAGAAACATACCAGAGTCCACTGCTGGCTGCCTACGGGAAAGGCAATCCCACTGCCTTTTGCCTAAAAAAAACAAAACATTTTTTTGCAAATTTTTATGAGAGTAAAAGTAAATTATACAAAGGAGAAGAAATAGAGAAAAAAAGAGGGGGAGGGGAGGAGAAGGGGGGTGTTCCAGGGAGAAGGAAAGCCAAGACCTGCAAAGGATGCCAAAAGAAACAGATTGAGGCCAAACTGTAGCCACCTAGGTTGAGCTAAGCTGTGCAAGAGCCAGAAGAAAGGTAGGATTACCCGAAAGGCTTCCTGCATCTGAGAACCCATTAAGTCCTGGTAGGCGTCTGAATAGGAAAAGATCAACCATGGATACCACTTATCACAAAATGTCTCCTCCTTCTGGTAGAAAGAGGTCGTGAGGTGTTCCATATGTTCAATCTCATTGATTTTTGACAGCCATAGTGAGATGGGAAGGGTGACAGGCTGTTTCCACAGTGCTGGGAGACACACTCAGGCTGCATTTAACAAACACCCCATAATGGAGGATATGAATATATCTAATTCTAACTAAAAGAATACTATTAATGAGATGTACTGCTCACTGGTTTATTGTACATTAAATATAATGTCCACAGTCTGTCACTGCTTACAAAACACCTTAAAATTGTCTTTCTTTTTCTAGATTCTGGCCATCAGAGCAAAGGCTGTGGAGGAGGCAAGAAGTGAAAACCACACTGGATTTCATGCAGCACAGTCCTAATAAACATGTAGCAATGCTTATTCTGTTGATTAAATTAAATTAAATAAATGAATATTCCCACTGATCCTGTATGGATGTGTGTCTTTCTATATACTTTTAAGGTCTATAATCTAGATATATAATATCTATATATATATAAATATATAATCTAGAAATATTGGTAGGTACTGTTCTAGATCCAGCATTGGACTGGAGCACTGGGGCCCACCAGAGAAAGTTAAGTCTTGGTGCCCACCTGCTTTACCTGATAAATTGTTTAACATTTCAAAATGCAGAAAAAGCCTGCACATAAGGTGAAATTCAAGTAGACAATTTACTAATCTAATACAGGAAAAAACTGACTTTTTAGGGACCCAAAGGCCCCTTTATCAGGGGGCAGACAGAGCAAAATAAGTAACCACAGTACTATTCATTATCAATAGACAACAGGTGCACCCCATTTCACCCACCCTCTCATCCCCCTTTTCTCATCTTCCCTCTCAGCTCCCCTCTCTCACCCCCCCTCTCTCTCTAACCCCCTTCTCCCCCCCTCTCTTTCACTGTCACTCTCTCACACCCCCCTCTGTAACACCATACCTCCCTCTCTCATACCCCCCTCTTGTACCACCCCTCTAACCTACCTCTCTCTCTCGTCATCCCTCTCTCACACCCCCACTCTCACCCCCATCTTTCTCACCCTCCTCTCTCTCACCCCCTATCACCTCCCTGTCTCTTTCATCCCTCCTCTCTCACCCCCCCTTTCTCTCTCTCATTCACCTTCTCCCTCTCTCTCCCCCCTCTCTCTTCCCCATATTTCTCTCACCCCCCTCTCTCTTTCTCTCCCCCTCTCCCACATGCAGGCAGGGGGAACTAAGTGGACACTGACTGACAGTTAACAGAAAGTGAGTGTCGCTGATCCCATCCGCACCCAGCACTGCCATTGATCCCATCCCCCCAAGCACTGCCACTGATCACATCCCCCCCCAGCACTGCCACAGATCCCATCCCCAAAGTAATGCCACTGATCCTGTCCCCCCAGCACTGCCACTCATTTCATCCCCCCAGCACTGCCACTGATCCCATCCCCCTCAGCACTGCCACTGATCATACCCACCCCCAGCACTGCCACTGATCCCATCCCCCCACGCACTGCCACTCATCCCATCCCCCAAGCACTGTCACTCATCTCATCTCCACCAACCCCCCTAGCACTGCCACTGATTACACCCTCCCCCCAGCACTGCCACTTATCATATCCCCACCAGCACTGCCACTCATCTAATCACCCCCATCACTGCCACTCTTCTGAATCCCCCACCCCCACCCCTGCTCTCCTATCATGTGCAGGTAGCCAGTGCAAGCTGGGATCAGAGTGACCTCAGCAAATACTGGTATCTTACTGAATGCTACTACATAACAGCATTCAGTAAGAGCCAATACGTGGCTGCAATGAGCTTCTGATCTCTGTGCAATCTCTCAGCAAGCACACTCTCTGGAAGGCTGTAGATGACAAAAGTGTCGGGAGGAGGCAGGGAAGAGGGAGAGCAGGAGGAGGGCTGAGTCACTGCACCATGGGTCTCTGGGTTGTACTTGCCCCCTGGGCAAAAAGTTGCTGGTTAGCCCCTGATATACACAGTTTTTTTTGTTCAACCTTGTGGGTTGACTGAAAAAAAACTGAGATCGCCATACTAACTAAGCAATGTTAGTACAGTGATCTCTACTGTGACTGACATCCCCCCCCCCCCACCAGAACACACTGATCAGCACTTTGTGCAAGGAGGGTGCAAGGAGGAACAGGATGAGCATTCCTTGAGCCCTACAAAATGACCTCCAGCAAGCGGCTGGTGTGAATGTCTTTGACCAAACAATCAGAAATAGACTTCATGAGGGTGGCCTGAGGGCCTGACGTCCTCTAGAGGGCCCTGTGCTCACTGCCCGGCACCATAGAGCTTGATTGGAATTTGCCATTGAACACCAAAAATGGCAGGTCCGCCACTGGTGCCCTGTGCTTATCACAGATGAGAGCAGGTTCACCCTGAGCACATGTGACAGATGTGAAAGGGTCTAGAGAAGCCGTGGAGAATGTTATGCTGCTTGTAACATCGTTCACCATGACCGCTTTTGTGGTGGGTCAGTAATGGTCTGGGGAGGCATACCCATGGAGGGATGCACACATCTCTACAAGCTAGACTATGGCACCCTGACAGCCATTAGGTATCAGGATGAAATTCTTGGACCTATTTTCAGACCCTACACAGGTGCAGGGGGTCCTGGGTTCCCCCTACTGCATTACAATGCCTGGCCTCATGTGGCCAGAGTATGCAGGCAGTTCTTGGAGGATGAAGGAATTGAAACCACTGAATTTCCCCCATGCTCGTCTGACCTAAATCCAATAGAACACCTTTGGGATATCATGTTTTGGTCCATCCGACACCACCAGGTTGCACCTCAGACTGTCCACGAGCTCAGTGATGCCCTGGTCCAGATCTGGGTGGAAATTCCCCAGGACACCATCTGTCGTCTCATTAGGAGCATGCCCCGATGTTGTCAGGTTTGCATGCAAGTACGTGGAGGCCATACAAACTACTGAGTACCATTTTGAGTTGCTGCAAAGAAATGTCAGCAAAATGGACTAGCCTGCTGCATAATTTTTTCACTTTGATTTTCAGGGGGGGGTTTTGAAATCAGTCCTCTGTAAGTTGATAACTTTCATTTCCATCAAATGATGGGGCATCCTTATGTTCCCAACACATTACCCAGTCCATATCAGTATAGATATCCAGCATGATATTTTTTCCCATTGAGATCTAATGTGTTTTTAAAGTGTTCCGTTAATATTGTTGAGCAGTGTACAATACCACACAAATATAATTTTGTGTTGTGCTAAGTGTGAGCAATCAATAACGTACAAGTGATATGCAGTCAATATAACATAAAAAAATTAGTGCTCAAAATAAACATGAATAAGAAGCAAATCTCAAGTAGTCCATGAAAGTGTGAATCAGTCTCCTGATTTCTGTGATCGGTAGTGAAAAAAAATCTTCATTCCAACATAACCACCAACGTGCATAGCTACCACTGTGGTATCAAATCGGAGGCTTACCAGATCCTGAGACCCCTTGGTCATAGGGAGTCAAAACACGCTCAATATGTCTTTTTCATCCAGACTCATATGCTTTATAAGGAACCCAATGCACCGCTCGAGATTCATCAAGCCATCCCGATGTTTGGGGTCAAGGTTTACTCATGCAAAATAAAGAGGTGACTCTTATAGTGCAGTAAAATACAACCGGTTTATTAAACAGATAAAAATGCACTTACAAGTGCAGGAGAAAACAAAGCATCAATCCACATGCATAGTCCCAAATGCAGACCAATGCAATGATGTCAGAAGAGAGGCTCCGCCCAACACGTTTCATCATAACTAGATCTCCTCCAGGGCTAGGAGACCGTCCTCCGTCATCATCTTTATATTTGTGAAAATCAAGCCTCAATTTGGAATAAACCAGTCTTCATATTAATAACAGGAACCGGAAAAAAAAACAGCCGGAAACGAAGGAAGCCACATGAGTGAGAGACAGTCCAATCGTCCAATCCAAATCAAGCCTCCCTTTTATATCCAAATTAAAAGCCAAAGCCAAGACCTTTATTTGGACTATACTGATAAATAAAACCCTAATTACGGGCAAAAGATTAAAATAAATAATAAGTCAATGAAATTTTGTAGGATCGAAGAAACAATTTATCTCTCATAAATAGATAATAAATACATATATAAAAATTAAATTGATATTCCAAATTGAAGGCAATAAATTGAATGAACCTCATAAATTGCTAAAGGGCCATCTAGTGGTTAGCTTAGCCAATCGCCAATCAACCCACTGTAATGATATATGTACAGGCAAACATTCACCAAGTAAAATTACCTATGGCAATACATAAATAAAATGCTGATATAGCCTAAACATGATACATCAAATTAAATAATATACATGATACTGAATAAAAAAAATTATGTTAACTACATAAATGTATAAATTAAAACTAGAGATGAGCGAAGTATTCAAAAATTCGATTCGACTGATTCGGCGAATTCGTGGAAAAATATCGATTCGAGTCGAATATATTCGCTGCGAATTTAACTTATAAAAGGGTGTTTCTAGGCTTCAGAGAGCCTTTATATTAGTGCAGAACACTGTACCTTTAATTTAAATGCCCTTGGAGTCTGCTGGGGAAGAGAAATAATACTGACAGTCAGTATGACATGCAGATGAGTGCCGTCGATCTTAGAATCACCGCACACTTCACTCATTTGGGCAGTCACGGGGCCAAAGCCAGAGTGTGGAGCCACAGTGTGGCGGTGGAGGCAGCAGCAATGGGAGGCCATACAGCACCCTATGACAAAAATGGAAACCACCAGCAGTGTGAGGAGACCTGAAAGTGGCACATGGCAGAGTGTGGCGATGGAGACAGCAGCAATGGGAGGCCGTACAGGGACCCATGACACACTCTGGACCTGGCAGCAGCATGAGGAGGCGGTACAGGGGCCCATGACAGATTACGGGCCTGGCAGCAGCATGAGGAGTCGGTACGGGGGCCCATGGCAGATTACGGGCCTGGCAGCAGCAATGGGAGGCCGTACAGGGACCCATGACACACTCTGGACCTGGCAGCAGCATGAGGAGTCGGTACGGGGGCCCTTGACACACTCTGGACCTGGCAGCAGCATGAGGAGGCGGTACAGGGGCGCATGACAGATTACGAGCCTGGCAGCAGCAACTTGGACAGGAGGACGTTCAGCTTCTGCACCGTCGGGTGCGTGCTCGCAAACTGTTGTCTCTTGGAAACGGATTCCAAGAAAGACTGCTGACGGAATCCGTGAAGAGGAGTAGCAGGAGAAGGAGCATCTGAACGAGTGGAATATGCCAATAAGCGACAACAGGGGCCCATGACAGATTACGGGCCTGGCAGCAGCATGAGGAGTCGGTACGGGGGCCCATGGCAGATTAGGTGCTGGCAGCAGCTATGGGAGGCCCGTAATCTGCCAGCACCCTATGACAAAAAATGGAACACACCAGCAGTGTGAGGAGACCTGAAAGTGGCACATGGCAGAGTGTGGCGATGGAGACAGCAGCAATGGGAGGCCGTACAGGGACCCATGAGAGACTCTAGACCTGGCAGCAGCATGAGGAGGCGGTATAGGGGCCCATGGCAGATTAGGGGTCTGGCAGCAGCTATGGGAGGCCCGTAATCTGCCAGCACCCTATGACAAAAAATGGAACACACCAGCAGTGTGAGGAGACCTGAAAGTGGCACATGGCAGAGTGTGGCGATGGAGACAGCAGCAATGGGAGGCCGTACAGGGACACATGAGACACTCTGGACTTGGCAGCAGCATGAGGAGGCGGTATAGGGGCCCATGGCAGATTAGGGGCCTGGCAGCAGCTATGGGAGGCCCGTAATCTGCCAGCACCCTATGACAAAAAATGGAACACACCAGCAGTGTGAGGAGACCTGAAAGTGGCACATGTTTGGGGCATGATTCATGGCGGATTTAGTCAGTTCTGTCAGGAACTGGTGGTTTGAAATCCAGACTAATCCACGCCTGATTCATTTTCACAAACGTGAGTCTCTCCACACTTTGGGTGGACAGTCGTGTCCTCCGCGGAGTTACAATACCTCCTGCCGCACTAAACACGCGCTCCGATGCCACGCTACTGGCCGGGCATGACAGCCTTTCAAGGGCAAATTCAGCTAGTTGGGGCCAAAGGTCAAGTTTCGTTGCCCAGTAGTCAAGGGGATTGTCTACCTCGGTTGGCAGGGTGCTGTCCAAGTAGGCCTAAGCCTGTTGTTTGAGGTCCTGCTCCAGGTCCACCTGATGCTGCTGCTGCTGCGGCTGGTTAGTAGTTTCCTCACTGCGCTGGTGAAGAAAGCTACTCATCATCGACTGCAGACTGAGGCAGCCGCTGCTGGTGGAGCTGCCACTGCTCCTACCACCCCACCCCTCCCCTGCTGCCATGGCAGCGGAACGTGAGCGCACAGGGCCCACAGTGTCTGAGGATGGACGTTGGCGCAGAAAGGCAGAGACCAGCTGACTACATAGGTGGTTTTTATAGTACGTTATTTTGGCCTCCCTCTCAGCAGGTGTGAAAAAGGCCACCATTTTTGAACGGTAGCGAGGGTCCAACAAGGTGGACAGCCAAAAGTCATCCCTCTGTCTGATGGTTATTATTCGGCTGTCGCTACGCAAGCAAGCGAGCATGCTATGGGCCATTTGTGCCAAGGAATGCGAGGGACTCCCTGCCTCCATCTCCACAGCATACTGCCACGGTGCGTCTGGGTCCTCTGTCTCCTCCTCCTCCTCTACCAGATGCTCCTGCTCCTCCACTCCTGTCCGCTGAGTGGAAAAACCACCCATTTCACTCAAAAATTCCTGAGCACCAATGTCCTCCTCTATCTCCTCCTCTTCTTCCTGTCCTGCCCCCACAGGGGTCATGTGGCGTTGAGATCTGTGCGCCACGTCTACCGCACCCCGACCAGCCATTGTTAACAGCATTTGTTCCAGGACGTGCAACAGAGGAATGACGTCGTTCATCCCATAGTCCTGCCGACTCACGAATAGCGTGGCCTCCTCAAAGGGCCTGAGCAAGCGCAGGTGTCAGGCATGAGCTGCCAATGGCTGACATCTAAGTTACACAGGGAGTACCTTTATCCGCTTTTAACATCAGGAAATCTGTGATGGCCTTTCGCTGTTCGTAAAGGCGGTCTAACATATGTAGGGTTGAATTCCACCTTGTTGCAACGTCACAGCATGAGGAGTCGGTACGGGGGCCCATGGCAGATTACGGGCCTGGCAGCAGCAATGGGAGGCCCGTAATCTGCCAGCACCCTATGACAAAAAATGAAACACACCAGCAGTGTGAGGAGATCTGAAAGTGGCACATGGCAGAGTGTGGCGATGGAGACAGCAGCAATGGGAGGCCGTACAGGGACCCATGAGAGACTCTGGACCTGGCAGCAGCATGAGGAGGTGGTATAGGGGCCCATGGCAGATTAGGGGCCTGGCAGCAGCAATGGGAGGCCCGTAATCTGCCAGCACCCTATGACAAAAAATGGAACACACCAGCAGTGTGAGGAGACCTGAAAGTGGCAAATGGCAGAGTGTGGCGATGGAGACAGCAGCAATGGGACGTGGTACAGGGACCCAAGAGAGACTCTGGACCTGGCAGCAGCATGAGGACGCGGTATAGGGGCCCATGGCAGATTATGGTCCTGGCAGCAGCTATGGGAGGCCCGTAATCTGCCAGCACCCTATGACAAAAAATGGAACACACCAGCAGTGTGAGGAGACCTGAAAGTGGCACATGGCAGAGTGTGGCGATGGAGACAGCAGCAATGGGACGCCGTACAGGGACCCATGAGAGACTCTGGACTTGGCAGCAGCATGAGGAGGCGGTATAGGGGCCTATGGCAGATTAGGGGCCTGGCAGCAGCTATGGGAGGTCCGTAATCTGCCAGCACCCTATGTCAAAAAATTGAAAACACCAGCAGTGTGAGGAGACCTGAAAGTGGCACATGGCATGAGACACTGTGGACCTGGCAGCAGCATGAGGAGGCGGTACAGGGGCCCATGGCAGATTAGGGGCCTGGCAGCAGCTATGGGAGGCCCGTAATCTGCCAGCACCCTATGACAAAAAATTGAACACACCAGCAGTGTGTGAGGAGACCTGAAAGTGGCACATGACAGAGTGTGGCGATGGAGACAACCCACCGACTGTTTTGCTCGCTGCCAAGCTGCCACCCTCTTCTCCTGATGATGCGGAAGCAATAGCCTGATGACGACGAGGCTGCCAAGTGCAATCAGCCTCATCATCATCAATTAGGGTCTCCGCCTCACTACTAGCCCCCTCGGCTGCGTGTGGGTCAGGAGACAGACCTGTCTCTAGACCGGCTACCGAGCCACTCTCCTCACCACTACTTCTTCGCCTGGCTGCTGAAGAGGCGGATGTCTCCCCCCGTTCCTGACCGCCCTCTGTTAGCTCTTCCTCACTGTACTGGATGACACCGGGAGCACTGGCCTCTGGCTGCGAATAGTGCTGCCTCGACCCCTTCCTCTGCTGCCACGTCTGCTCGCTCCTAAAACATTGCCTCCTCTGCCACTCCTCTGCATGTTGTCTGACATACTCTTTAATTCAACGATTCTGTGTCCCTGAGTAACAATTCTGTGTCTGTCCCTGAGTAACAATTCTGTGTCCCTGAGTAACGTTTCTGTGGCCCTAAGTAACAGTTCTGTGGCCCTCAGTAACAATTCTGTGTCCCTCAGTAACAATTCTGTGTCCCTCAGTAACAATTCTGTGTCTGTCCCTGAGTAACAATTCTGTGTCCCTGAGTAACAATTCTGTGTCCCTCAGTAACAATTCTGTGTCCCTCAGTAACAGTTCTGTGTCCCTCAGTAACAGTTCTGTGTCCCTCAGTAACAATTCTGTGTCCCTCAGTAACAATTCTGTGTCCCTCAGTAACAATTCTGTGTCCCTCAGTAACAATTCTGTGTCTGTCCCTGAGTAAGAATTCTGTGTCTGTCCCTGATTAACAATTCTGTGTCCCTGAGTAACGTTTCTGTGTCCCTAAGTAACAGTTCTGTGGCCCTCAGTAACAATTCTGTGTCCCTTAGTAACAATTCTGTGTCCCTCAGTAACGATTCTGTGTCCCTCAGTAACGATTCTGTGTCTGTCCCTGAGTAACAATTCTGTGTCTGTCCCTGAGTAACAATTCTGTGTCCCTGAGTAACGTTTCTGTTGCCCTAAGTAACAGTTCTGTGGCCCTCAGTAACAATTCTGTGTCCCTCAGTAACAATTCTGTGTCCCTCAGTAACAATTCTGTGGCTGTCCCTGAGTAACAATTCTGTGTCCCTCAGTAACAATTCTGTGTCCCTCAGTAACAATTCTGTGTCCCTGAGTAACAATTCTGTGTCCCTGAGTAACAATTCTGTGTCCCTCAGTAACAATTCTGTGTCCCTCAGTAACAATTCTGTGTCTGTCCCTGAGTAAGAATTCTGTGTCTGTCCCTGAGTAACAATTCTGTGCCCCTAAGTAATGTTTCTGTGGCCCTAAGTAACGATTCTGTGGCCCTAAGTAACGTTTCTGTGGCCCTAAGTAACGTTTCTGTGGCCCTAAGTAACGGTTCTGTGTCCCTCAGTAACAATTCTGTATCCCTCAGTAACAATTCTGTGTCTGTCCCTGAGTAACAATTCTGTGGCCCTAATTAACGTTTCTGTGGCCCTAAATAACGGTTCTGTGTCCCTCAGTAACAATTCTGTGTCCCTCAGTAACAATTCTGTGTCCGTCCCTGAGTAACAATTCTGTGTCCCTGAGTAACGTTTCTGTGGCCCTAAGTAACAGTTCTGTGGCCCTCAGTAACAATTCTGTGTCCCTCAGTAACAATTCTGTGTCCCTCAGTAACAATTCTGTGTCTGTCCCTGAGTAACAATTCTGTGTCCCTGAGTAACAATTCTGTGTCCCTCAGTAACAATTCTGTGTCCCTCAGTAACAGTTCTGTGGCCCTCAGTAACAGTTCTGTGTCCCTCAGTAACAATTCTGTGTCCCTCAGTAACAATTCTGTGTCCCTCAGTAACAATTCTGTGTCCCTGAGTAACAATTCTGTGTCTGTCCCTGAGTAAGAATTCTGTGTCTGTCCCTGATTAACAATTCTGTGTCCCTGAGTAACGTTTCTGTGTCCCTAAGTAACAGTTCTGTGGCCCTCAGTAACAATTCTGTGTCCCTCAGTAACAATTCTGTGTCCCTCAGTAACGATTCTGTGTCCCTCAGTAACGATTCTGTGTCTGTCCCTGAGTAACAATTCTGTGTCTGTCCCTGAGTAACAATTCTGTGTCCCTGAGTAACGTTTCTGTTGCCCTAAGTAACAGTTCTGTGGCCCTCAGTAACAATTCTGTGTCCCTCAGTAACAATTCTGTGTCCCTCAGTAACAATTCTGTGTCTGTCCCTGAGTAACAATTCTGTGTCCCTCAGTAACAATTCTGTGTCCCTCAGTAACAATTCTGTGTCCCTGAGTAACAATTCTGTGTCCCTGAGTAACAATTCTGTGTCCCTCAGTAACAATTCTGTGTCTGTCCCTGAGTAAGAATTCTGTGTCTGTCCCTGAGTAACAATTCTGTGCCCCTAAGTAACGTTTCTGTGGCCCTAAGTAATGATTCTGTGGCCCTAAGTAACGTTTCTGTGGCCCTAAGTAACGTTTCTGTGGCCCTAAGTAACGGTTCTGTGTCCCTCAGAAACAATTCTGTATCCCTCAGTAACAATTCTGTGTCTGTCCCTGAGTAACAATTCTGTGGCCCTAATTAACGTTTCTGTGGCCCTAAATAACGGTTCTGTGTCCCTCAGTAACAATTCTGTGTCCCTCAGTAACAATTCTGTGTCTGTCCCTGAGTAACAATTCTGTGTCCCTGAGTAACAATTCTGTGTCCCTCAGTAACAATTCTGTGTCCCTCAGTAACAATTCTGTGTCCCTCAGTAACAATTCTGTGTCCCTCAGTAACAGTTCTGTGGCCCTAAGTAACAGTTCTGTGGCCCTCAGCAACAATTCTGTGTCCCTCAGTAACAATTCTGTGTCCCTCAGTAACAATTCTGTGTCCCTCAGTAACAATTCTGTGTCTGTCCCTGAGTAACGACTCTGTGTCCCTGAGTAACAATTCTGTGTCCCTGAGTAACAATTCTGTGTCCCTCAGTAACAATTCTGTGTCCCTCAGTAACAATTCAGTGTCCCTGAGTAACAATTCTGTGTCTGTCCCTGATTAACAATTCTATGTCCCTCAGTAACAATTCAGTGTCCCTGAGTAACAATTCTGTGTCTGTCCCTGATTAACAATTTTGTGTCCCTGAGTAACGTTTCTGTGGCCCTAAGTAACAGTTCTGTGGCCCTCAGTAACAATTCTGTGTCCCTCAGTAACAATTCTGTGTCCCTCAGTAACAATTCTGTGTCTGTCCCTGAGTAACAATTCTGTGTCTGTCCCTGAGTAACAATTCTGTGTCCCTGAGTAACGTTTCTGTGGCCCTAAGTAACAGTTCTGTGGCCCTCAGTAACAATTCTGTGTCCCTCAGTAACAATTCTGTGTCCCTCAGTAACAATTCTGTGTCCCTGAGTAACAATTCTGTGTCTGTCCCTGAGTAACAATTCTGTGTCCCTCAGTAACAATTCTGTGTCCCTCAGTAACAATTCTGTGTCCCTCAGTAACAATTCTGTGTCCCTGAGTAACAATTCTGTGTCTGTCCCTGAGTAACAATTCTGTGTCCCTAAGTAACGTTTCTGTGTCCCTAAGTAACGTTTCTGTGGCCCTAAGTAACGTTTCTGTGGCCCTAAGTAACGGTTCTGTGTCCCTCAGTAACAATTCTGTATCCCTCAGTAACAATTCTGTGTCTGTCCCTGAGTAACAATTCTGTGGTCCTAAGTAACGTTTCTGTGGCCCTAATTAATGGTTCTGTGTCCCTCAGTAACAATTCTGTGTCCCTCAGTAACAATTCTGTGTCTGTCCCGGAGTAACAATTCTGTGTCCCTGAGTAACAATTCTGTGTCTCTCAGTAACAATTCTGTGTCCCTCAGTAACAATTCTGTGTACCTCAGTAACAATTCTGTGTCCCTCAGTAACAGTTCTGTGGCCCTAAGTAACAGTTCTGTGGCCCTCAGTAACAATTCTGTGTCCCTCAGTAACAATTCTGTGTCTGTCCCTGAGTAACGATTCTGTGTCCCTGAGTAACAATTCTGTGTCCCTGAGTAACAGTTCTGTGTCCCTGAGTAACAATACTGTGTCCCTGAGTAACAATTCTGTGTCCCTCAGTAACAATTCTGTGTCCCTCAGTAACAATTCTGTGTCCCTGAGTAACAATTCTGTGTCTGTCCCTGAGTAACAATTCTGTGTCTGTCCCTGATTAACAATTCTGTGTCCCTGAGTAACGTTTCTGTGGCCCTAAGTAACAGTTCTGTGGCCCTCAGTAACAATTCTGTGTCCCTCAGTAACAATTCTGTGTCCCTCAGTAACAATTCTGTGTCCCTCAGTAACAATTCTGTGTCTGTCCCTGAGCAAAAAATTCTGTGTCTGTCCCTGAGTAACAATTCTGTGTCCCTGAGTAACGTTTCTGTGGCCCTAAGTAACAGTTCTGTGGCCCTCAGTAACAATTCTGTGTCCCTCAGTAACAATTCTGTGTCCCTCAGTAACAATTCTGTGTCTGTCCCTGAGTAACAATTCTGTGTCCCTCAGTAACAATTCTGTGTCCCTCAGTAACAATTCTGTGTCCCTCAGTAACAATTCTGTGTCTGTCCCTGAGTAACAATTCTGTGTCCCTCAGTAACAATTCTGTGGCCCTAAGTAACGGTTCTGTGTCCCTCAGTAACAATTCTGTATCCCTCAGTAACAATTCTGTGTCTGTCCCTGAGTAACAATTCTGTGGCCCTAAGTAACGTTTCTGTGGCACTAAATAACGGTTCTGTGGCCCTCAGTAACAATTCTGTGTCCCTCAGTAACAATTCTGTGTCTGTCCCTAAGTAACAATTCTGTGTCCCTAAGTAAAGTTTCTGTGGCCCTAAGTAACGTTTCTGTGTCCCTAAGTAACGATTCTGTGGCCCTAAGTAACGATTCTGTGGCCCTAAGTAACGTTTCTGTAGCCCTAAGTAACGTTTCTGTGGCCCTAAGTAACGTTTCTGTGGCCCTAAGTAACGGTTCTGTGGCCCTCAGTAACAATTCTGTGGCCCTCAGTAACAATTCTGTGTCTGTCCCTAAGTAACAATTCTGTGGCCCTAAGTAACGTTTCTGTGGCCCTAAGTAACGTTTCTGTGGCCCTAAGTAACGATTCTGTGGCCCTAAGTAACGTTTCTGTGGCCCTAAGTAACGTTTCTGTGGCCCTCAGTAACAAATCTGTGTACCTCAGTAACAATTCTGTGTATGTCCCTAAGTAACAATTCTGTGGCCCTAAGTAACGTTTCTGTGGCCCTAAGTAACGGTTCTGTGGCCCTCAGTAACAATTCTGTGTCCCTCAATAACAATTCTGTGTCTGTCCCTAAGTAACAATTCTGTGGCCCTAAGTAACGTTTCTGTGGCCCTAAGTAACGATTTTGTTGCCCTAAGTAACGTTTCTGTGGCCCTAAGTAACGTTTCTGTGGCCTAAGTAACGATTCTGTGGCCCTAAGTAACGTTTCTGTGGCCCTAAGTAACGGTTCTTTGGCCCTCAGTAATAATTCTGTGGCCCTCAGTAACAATCCTGTGTCGGTCCCTAAGTAACAATTCTGTGGCCCTAGATAACGTTTCTGTGGCCCTAAGTAATGTTTCTGTGGCCCTAAGTAACAATTCTGTGGCCCTAAGTAACTTTTCTGTGGCCCTCAGTAACAAATCTGTGTCCCTCAGTAACAATTCTGTGTCTATCCCTAAGTAACAATTCTGTGGCCCTAAGTAAAGTTTCTGTGGCCCTAAGTAACGGTTCTGTGGTCCTCAGTAACAATTCTGTGTCCCTCAATAACAATTCTGTGTCTGTCCCTAAGTAACAATTCTGTGGCCCTAAGTAGCGTTTCTGTGGCCCTAAGTAACGTTTCTGTGGCCCTCAGTAACAAATCTGTGTCCCTCAGTAACAATTCTGTGTCTGTCCCTAAGTAACAATTCTGTGGCCCTAAGTAATGTTTCTGTGGCCCTAAGTAACGTTTCTGTGGCCCTAAGTAACGATTCTGTGGCCCTAAGTAATGTTTCTGTGGCCCTAAGTAACGTTTCTGTGGCCCTCAGTAACAAATCTGTGTCCCTCAGTAACAATTCTGTGTCTGTCCCTAAGTAACAATTCTGTGGCCCTAAGTAACGTTTCTGTGGCCCTAAGTAACGGTTCTGTGGCCCTCAGTAACAATTCTGTGTCCCTCAATAACAATTCTGTCAGTCCCTAAGTAACAATTCTGTGGCCCTAAGTAAAATTTCTGTGGCCCTAAGTAACGTTTCTGTGGCCCTAAATAACGGTTCTGTGGCCCTCAGTAACAATTCTGTGTCCCTCAGTAACAATTCTGTGTCTGTCCCTAAGTAACAATTCTGTGGCCCTAAGTAAAGTTTCTGTGGCCCTAAGTAACGTTTCTGTGTCCCTAAGTAACGGTTCTGTGGCCCTCAATAACAATTCTGTGGCCCTCAGTAACAATTCTGTGTCTGTCCCTAAGTAACAATTCTGTGGCCCTAAGTAACGTTTCTGTGGCCCTAAGTAACATTTCTGTGGCCTAAGTAACGATTCTGTGGCCCTAAGTAACGTTTCTGTGGCCCTAAGTAACGGTTCTGAGGCCCTCAGTAACAATTCTGTGGCCCTCAGTAACAATTCTGTGTCGGTCCCTAAGTAACAATTCTGTGGCCCTAAGTAACGTTTCTGTGGCCCTAAGTAACGTTTCTGTGGCCCTAAGTAATGATTCTGTGGCCCTAAGTAACGTTTCTGTGGCCCTAAGTAACGTTTCTGTGGCCCTCAGTAACAAATCTGTGTCCCTCAGTAACAATTCTGTGTCTATCCCTAAGTAACAATTCTGTGGCCCTAAGTAACGTTTCTGTGGCCCTAAGTAATGGTTCTGTGGCCCTCAGTAACAATTCTGTGTCCCTCAATAACAATTCTGTGTCTGTCCCTAAGTAACAATTCTGTGGCCCTAAGTAACGTTTCTGTGGCCCTAAGTAACAATTCTGTGTCCCTCAGTAACAATTCTGTGTCCCTCAGTAACAATTCTGTGTCCCTCAGTAACAGTTCTGTGGCCCTAAGTAACAGTTCTGTGGCCCTCAGCAACAATTCTGTGTCCCTCAGTAACAATTCTGTGTCCCTCAGTAACAATTCTGTGTCCCTCAGTAACAATTCTGTGTCTGTCCCTCAGTAACGATTCTGTGTCCCTGAGTAACAATTCTGTGTCCCTGAGTAACAATTCTGTGTCCCTCAGTAACAATTCTGTGTCCCTCAGTAACAATTCAGTGTCCCTGAGTAACAATTCTGTGTCTGTCCCTGATTAACAATTCTATGTCCCTCAGTAACAATTCAGTGTCCCTGAGTAACAATTCTGTGTCTGTCCCTGATTAACAATTTTGTGTCCCTGAGTAACGTTTCTGTGGCCCTAAGTAACAGTTCTGTGGCCCTCAGTAACAATTCTGTGTCCCTCAGTAACAATTCTGTGTCCCTGAGTAACAATTCTGTGTCTGTCCCTGAGTAACAATTCTGTGTCCCTGAGTAACAATTCTGTGTCTGTCCCTGAGTAACAATTCTGTGTCCCTGAGTAACGATTCTGTGTCTGTCCCTGATTAACAATTTTGTGTCCCTGAGTAACGTTTCTGTGGCCCTAAGTAACAGTTCTGTGGCCCTCAGTAACAATTCTGTGTCCCTCAGTAACAATTCTGTGTCCCTCAGTAACAATTCTGTGTCTGTCCCTGAGTAACAATTCTGTGTCTGTCCCTGAGTAACAATTCTGTGTCCCTGAGTAACGTTTCTGTGGCCCTAAGTAACAGTTCTGTGGCCCTCAGTAACAATTCTGTGTCCCTCAGTAACAATTCTGTGTCCCTCAGTAACAATTCTGTGTCCCTTAGTAACAATTCTGTGTCTGTCCCTGAGTAACAATTCTGTGTCCCTCAGTAACAATTCTGTGTCCCTCAGTAACAATTATGTGTCCCTGAGTAACAATTCTGTGTCCCTCAGTAACAATTCTGTGTCCCTGAGTAACAATTCTGTGTCTGTCCCTGAGTAACAATTCTGTGTCCCTAAGTAACGTTTCTGTGGCCCTAAGTAACGTTTCTGTGGCCCTAAGTAACGTTTCTGTGGCCCTAAGTAACGGTTCTGTGTCCCTCAGTAACAATTCTGTGTCCCTCAGTAACAATTCTGTGTCTGTCCCTGAGTAACAATTCTGTGTCCCTGAGTAACAATTCTGTGTCTCTCAGTAACAATTCTGTGTCCCTCAGTAACAATTCTGTGTCCCTCAGTAACAGTTCTGTGGCCCTAAGTAACAGTTCTGTGGCCCTCAGTAACAATTCTGTGTCCCTCAGTAACAATTCTGTGTCCCTCAGTAACAATTCTGTGTCTGTCCCTGAGTAACAATTCTGTGTCCCTGAGTAACAATTCTGTGTCCCTCAGTAACAATTCTGTGTCCCTGAGTAACAATTCTGTGTCCCTCAGTAACAATTCTGTGTCCCTCAGTAACAATTCTGTGTCCCTGAGTAACAATTCTGTGTCTGTCCCTGAGTAACAATTCTGTGTCTGTCCCTGATTAACAATTCTGTGTCCCTGAGTAACGTTTCTGTGGCCCTAAGTAACAGTTCTGTGGCCCTCAGTAACAATTCTGTGTCCCTCAGTAACAATTCTGTGTCCCTCAGTAACAATTCTGTGTCCCTCAGTAACAATTCTGTGTCTGTCCCTGAGCAAAAAATTCTGTGTCTGTCCCTGAGTAACAATTCTGTGTCCCTGAGTAACGTTTCTGTGGCCCTAAGTAACAGTTCTGTGGCCCTCAGTAACAATTCTGTGTCCCTCAGTAACAATTCTGTGTCCCTCAGTAACAATTCTGTGTCTGTCCCTGAGTAACAATTCTGTGTCCCTCAGTAACAATTCTGTGTCCCTCAGTAACAATTCTGTGTCCCTCAGTAACAATTCTGTGTCCCTCAGTAACAATTCTGTGTCTGTCCCTGAGTAACAATTCTGTGTCCCTCAGTAACAATTCTGTGGCCCTAAGTAACGGTTCTGTGTCCCTCAGTAACAATTCTGTATCCCTCAGTAACAATTCTGTGTCTGTCCCTGAGTAACAATTCTGTGGCCCTAAGTAACGTTTCTGTGGCACTAAATAACGGTTCTGTGGCCCTCAGTAACAATTCTGTGTCCCTCAGTAACAATTCTTTGTCTGTCCCTAAGTAACAATTCTGTGGCCCTAAGTAAAGTTTCTGTGGCCCTAAGTAACGTTTCTGTGTCCCTAAGTAACGATTCAGTGGCCCTAAGTAACGATTCTGTGGCCCTAAGTAACGTTTCTGTAGCCCTAAGTAACGTTTCTGTGGCCCTAAGTAACGTTTCTGTGGCCCTAAGTAACGGTTCTGTGGCCCTCAGTAACAATTCTGTGGCCCTCAGTAACAATTCTGTGTCTGTCCCTAAGTAACAATTCTGTGGCCCTAAGTAACGTTTCTGTGGCCCTAAGTAACGTTTCTGTGGCCCTAAGTAACGATTCTGTGGCCCTAAGTAACGTTTCTGTGGCCCTAAGTAACGTTTCTGTGGCCCTTAGTAACAAATCTGTGTACCTCAGTAACAATTCTGTGTCTGTCCCTAAGTAACAATTCTGTGGCCCTAAGTAACGTTTCTGTGGCCCTAAGTAACGGTTCTGTGGCCCTCAGTAACAATTCTGTGGCCCTCAATAACAATTCTGTGTCTGTCCCTAAGTAACAATTCTGTGGCCCTAAGTAACGTTTCTGTGGCCCTAAGTAACGATTCTGTTGCCCTAAGTAACGTTTCTGTGGCCCTAAGTAACGTTTCTGTGGCCTAAGTAACGATACTGTGGCCCTAAGTAACGTTTCTGTGGCCCTAAGTAACGGTTCTTTGGCCCTCAGTAATAATTCTGTGGCCCTCAGTAACAATCCTGTGTCGGTCCCTAAGTAACAATTCTGTGGCCCTAGATAACGTTTCTGTGGCCCTAAGTAATGTTTCTGTGGCCCTAAGTAACGATTCTGTTGCCCTAAGTAACTTTTCTGTGGCCCTCAGTAACAAATCTGTGTCCCTCAGTAACAATTCTGTGTCTATCCCTAAGTAACAATTCTGTGGCCCTAAGTAAAGTTTCTGTGGCCCTAAGTAACGGTTCTGTGGTCCTCAGTAACAATTCTGTGTCCCTCAATAACAATTCTGTGTCTGTCCCTAAGTAACAATTCTGTGGCCCTAAGTAACGTTTCTGTGGCCCTAAGTAACGTTTCTGTGGCCCTCAGTAACAAATCTGTGTCCCTCAGTAACAATTCTGTGTCTGTCCCTAAGTAACAATTCTGTGGCCCTAAGTAACGTTTCTGTGGCCCTAAGTAACGTTTCTGTGGCCCTAAGTAATGTTTCTGTGGCCCTAAGTAACGTTTCTGTGGCCCTCAGTAACAAATCTGTGTCCCTCAGTAACAATTTTGTGTCTGTCCCTAAGTAACAATTCTGTGGCCCTAAGTAACGGTTCTGTGGCCCTCAGTAACAATTCTGTGGCCCTCAATAACAATTCTGTGTCTGTCCCTAAGTAACAATTCTGTGGCCCTAAGTAACGTTTCTGTGGCCCTAAGTAACGATTCTGTTGCCCTAAGTAACGTTTCTGTGGCCCTAAGTAACGTTTCTGTGGCCTAAGTAACGATACTGTGGCCCTAAGTAACGTTTCTGTGGCCCTAAGTAACGGTTCTTTGGCCCTCAGTAATGTTTCTGTGGCCCTAAGTAACGATTCTGTGGCCCTAAGTAACTTTTCTGTGGCCCTCAGTAACAAATCTGTGTCCCTCAGTAACAATTCTGTGTCTATCCCTAAGTAACAATTCTGTGGCCCTAAGTAAAGTTTCTGTGGCCCTAAGTAACGGTTCTGTGGTCCTCAGTAACAATTCTGTGTCCCTCAATAACAATTCTGTGTCTGTCCCTAAGTAACAATTCTGTGGCCCTAAGTAACGTTTCTGTGGCCCTAAGTAACGTTTCTGTTGCCCTCAGTAACAAATCTGTGTCCCTCAGTAACAATTCTGTGTCTGTCCCTAAGTAACAATTCTGTGGCCCTAAGTAACGTTTCTGTGGCCCTAAGTAACGTTTCTGTGGCCCTAAGTAACGATTCTGTGGCCCTAAGTAACGTTTCTGTGGCCCTAAGTAACGTTTCTGTGGCCCTCAGTAACAAATCTGTGGTCCTCAGTAACAATTCTGTGTCTGTCCCTAAGTAACAATTCTGTGGCCCTAAGTAACGTTTCTGTGGCCCTAAGTAACGGTTCTGTGGCCCTCAGTAACAATTCTGTGTCCCTCAATAACAATTCTGTGTCTGTCCCTAAGTAACAATTCTGTGGCCCTAAGTAACGTTTCTGTGGCCCTAAGTAACGTTTCTGTTGCCCTAAGTAACGATTCTGTGGCCCTCAGTAACAATTCTGTATCCCTCAGTAACAATTCTGTGTCTGACCCTGAGTAACAATTCTGTGTCCCTAAGTAACGTTTCTGTGGCCCTAACTAACGATTCTGTGGCCCTAAGTAACGTTTCTGTGGCCCTAAGTAACGTTTCTGTGGCCCTCAGTAACAAATCTGTGTCCCTCAGTAACAGTTCTGTGTCTGTCCCTAAGTAACAATTCTGTGGCCCTAAGTAACGTTTCTGTGGCCCTAAGTAACTGTTCTGTGGCCCTCACTAACAATTCTGTGTCCCTCAATAACAATTCTGTGTCTTTCCCTAAGTAACAATTCTGTGGCCCTAAGTAACGTTTCTGTGGCCCTAAGTAACGTTTCTGTGGCCCTAAGTAACGATTCTGTGGCCCTCAGTAACAAATCTGTGTCCCTCAGTAACAATTCTGTGTCTGTCCCTAAGTAACAATTCTGTGGCCCTAAGTAACGATTCTGTGGCCCTCAGTAACAAATCTGTGTCCCTCAGTAACAATTCTGTGTCTGTCCCTAAGTAACAATTCTGTGGCCCTAAGTAACGTTTCTGTGGCCCTAAGTAACGATTCTGTGGCCCTCAGTAACAATTCTGTATCCCTCAGTAACAATTCTGTCTGTCCCTGAGTAACAATTCTGTGTCCCTAAGTAACATTTCTGTGGCCCTAACTAACGATTCTTTGGCCCTAAGTAACGTTTCTGTGGCCCTAAGTAACGTTTCTGTGGCCCTCAGTATCAAATCTGTGTCCCTCAGTAACAATTCTGTGTCTGTCCCTAAGTAACAATTCTGTGGCCCTAAGTAACGTTTCTGTGGCCCTAAGTAACGGTTCTGTGGCCCTCACTAACAATTCTGTGTCCCTCAATAACAATTCTGTGTCTGTCCCTAAGTAAAAATTCTGTGTCCCTAAGTATCGTTTCTGTGGCCCTAAGTAACATTTCTGTGGCCCTAAGTAACGATTCTGTGGCCCTCAGTAACAAATCTGTGTCCCTCAGTAACAATTCTGTGTCTGTCCCTAAGTAACAATTCTGTGGCCCTAAGTAACGTTTCTGTGGCCCTAAGTAACGATTCTGTGGCCCTCAGTAACAATTCTGTATCCCTCAGTAACAATTCTGTCTTTCCCTGAGTAACAATTCTGTGTCCCTAAGTAATGTTTCTGTGGCCCTAACTAACGATTCTGTGGCCCTAAGTAACGTTTCTGTGGCCCTAAGTAACGTTTCTGTGGCCCTAAGTAACGATTCTGTGGCCCTAAGTAACGTTTCTGTGGCCCTATGTAACGTTTCTGTGGCCCTAAGTAACGTTTCTGTGGCCCTAACTAACGTTTCTGTGTCCCTAAGTAACGTTTCTCTGTCCCTAACTCTCTCCCTGAATACAGCCAGGTCTGCCTCTGTTGAATGACTGGAGGCAAATGGAGAATTCTAAAATGGCCGCCATTTATAGCTCGACCATTACACTGTGCTGGCTGGCTGCTGATTGGCTAATGCGATCACATGTCATGAATGAATGCATTATGGGTCAGCGCGCCTTGTCTGCGCGCCTTCCCAGACATCCCCGCTCCGTCGCCACACATGTCGCCGCCATTTTAAAAAATTTTTTCCTAATATTCGAAACGAATTCCACTTTGCCTACTTCGATTCGCTCATCTCTAATTAAAACATTTTTATCAAAAATTATTATATAAATAAGATGACACCCCATAATAATACTACATCCTATAAGGCCTTCAAGATGGAGGACTATGGTGGAAAAAAATGTTGCTAATACATGCAAAAGAACCAACATGGTGGGGAATTATAGATATAATTAAGCATTGTTAATAAAGGCATTAATGTCCCAATCTACATTTAACGCATATGGTACATAACACTTGACATTATGAATCCATTTGGTCTCAAGTTTAAAATTCCCCTCCTAGTAGCACTCCCTTGCCAATGTGGGATGAATTTGTGGCACCTTCTTCCTGGGGATTGACAAAACCCAGACATGTCCATCAAATTGTCAGACAAAGAAGGTGATTTGTCACTCCAGTAAATACGTCTCCATTGTTCTAGAGTCCAATGGCAGAGTGCTTTACACCACTGCATACAATGTTTTCCATTGCACTTGGTGATATAAGGCTTGGATGCAGCTGCTCGGCCATGGAAACCCATTCCATGAAGCTCTGTATGCACTGTTTTTGTGCTAATCTGAAGTCCACACAAAGTTTGGAGGTCTTTTGCTATTGACTCTGCAGACAGGTGGCAACTTCTGCGCATTGTGCACTTCAGCATGCGCTAACACCACGCTTGAATTCACTGGGCTCCTGAGAGCGACCCATTCTTTCACAAATGTTTGTAGAAGCAGTCTGCATGCCTAGGTGCTTGATTTTATACACCTGTGGCCATGGATGTGATTGGAACACCTGAGTCCAGTAATGTGGAGGGGTGCCCCAATACTTTTGGCAATTCAGTATATATATATACTGGTGACAGTACACCTGAGGCTGATTGCAGGTGTATTTAAGGGATGGCCAGACCTGCAGTCTGTGCCTTGGTGTGTGTTTTTCCATGGGCCCCTGTATCTTGTTACCTGCATTCCTGTTCCTGTTCCTGTCTGACTGATTTGTTGCCGACCCTGCCTGATCCGGACCTCTGCTGACTTCTCCTGTTTGATCCCTGGCTTGTGACCCCGACCATTCTCTGCCTGACCCCCTGTACCTACCTGCCCGTTAGTTGCTGTACCCGGCTCGTGACCTGACTACTCTCTGCCTGCTCCTCCTGTTCTTACCTGCCCGATTGTTATTGACCTGGCCTGCCTGACTACGCTTGCATTGTATGTATTGTTATCTGTGGGTGGTTTGGTTTGGTTCGTTTGCACTGTGTTATGTTTTAGTATTGCACTGCGTTTATGTATTGTTAGTATTAATAAATTATATTGTTTATAACTAGAGATGAGCGAATCGAACTCGGCGAAGTGGAATTCGTTTCGAATATTAGGAAAATTTCGATTCGCGACTTCGCGAATCAAAATTTTTCCAAAAATGGCGGCGACATGTGCGGCGACGGAGCGGGGATCTCTGGGAAGGCGCGCTGACAAGGCGAGCTGACCCATAATGCATTCATTCATGACATGTGATCGCATTAGCCAATCAGCAGCCAGCCAGCACTGTGTAATGGTCGAGCTATAAATTGAGGCCATTTTAGAATTCTCCATTTGCCTCCAGTCATTCAAGAGAGACAGACCTGGCTGTATTGAGGGAGAGAGTTAGGGACACAGAAACGTTACTTAGGGCCAGAGAAACGTTACTTAGGGACACAGAATCGTTACTTAGGGACACAGAAACGTTACTTAGGGACACAGAAACGTTACTTAGGGCCACAGAATCGTTACTTTGGGACACAGAAACGTTACTTAGAGACACAGAAACGTTACTTAGGGCCACAGAAATGTTACTTAGGGCCACAGAATCGTTACTTAGGGACACAGAAACGTTACTTAGGGACACAGAAACGTTACTTAGGGGCACAGAAACGTTACTTAGGGGCACAGAAACGTTACTTAGGGCCACAGAAACGTTACTTAGGGCCACAGAATCGTTACTTAGGGCCACCGAAACGTTACTTAAGGCCACAGAAACGTTACTTAGGGCCACAGAATCGTTACTTAGGGCCACAGAAACGTTACTTAGGGCCACAGAATCGTTACTTAGGGACACAGAACCGTTACTTAGGGCCACAGAAACATTACTTAGGGACCCAGAATTGTTACTGAGGGACAGACACAGAATTGTTACTGAGGGACACAGAATTGTTACTGAGGGACACAGAATTGTTACTCAGGGACAGACACAGAATTGTTACTCAGGGACAGAAACAGAATTGTTACTCAGGGACAGACACAGAATTGTTACTGAGGGACAGACACAGAATTGTTACTGAGGGACACAGAATTGTTACTGAGGGAAACAGAATTGTTACTCAGGGACAGACACAGAATTGTTACTCAGGGACAGACACAGAATTGTTACTGAGGGACACAGAATTGTTACTCAGGGACAGACACAGAATTGTTACTCAGGGACAGACACAGAATTGTTACTCAGGGACAGACACAGAATTGTTACTCAGGGACACAGAATTGTTACTCAGGGACAGACACAGAATTGTTACTCAGGGACAGACACAGAATTGTTACTCAGGGACAGACACAGAATTGTTACTCAGGGACAGACACAGAATTGTTACTGAGGGACACAGAATTGTTACTGAGGGACACAGAATTGTTACTGAGGGACACAGAATTGTTACTCAGGGACACAGAATTGTTACTCAGGGACAGACACAGAATTGTTACTGAGGGACACAGAATTGTTACTGAGGGACACAGAATTGTTACTCAGGGACAGACACAGAATTGTTACTGAGGGACACAGAATTGTTACTGAGGGACACAGAATTGTTACTCAGGGACAGACACAGAATTGTTACTGAGGGACACAGAATTGTTACTGAGGGACACAGAATTGTTACTCAGGGACACAGAATTGTTACTCAGGGACAGACACAGAATTGTTACTGAGGGACACAGAATTGTTACTCAGGGACAGACACAGAATTGTTACTGAGGGACACAGAATTGTTACTCAGGGACACAGAATTGTTACTGAGGGACACAGAATTGTTACTCAGGGACACAGAATTGTTACTCAGGGACAGACACATAATTGTTACTGAGGGACACAGAATTGTTACTGAGGGACACAGAATTGTTACTCAGGGACAGACACAGAATTGTTACTCAGGGACACAGAATTGTTACTCAGGGACACAGAATTGTTACTCAGGGACAGACACAGAATTGTTACTGAGGGACACAGAATTGTTACTGAGGGACACAGAATTGTTACTCAGGGACACAGAATTGTTACTCAGGGACAGACACAGAATTGTTACTGAGGGACACAGAATTGTTACTGAGGGACACAGAATTGTTACTCAGGGACACAGAATTGTTACTCAGGGACACAGAATTGTTACTCAGGGACAGACACAGAATTGTTACTGAGGGACACAGAATTGTTACTGAGGGACATAGAATTGTTACTCAGGGACAGACACAGAATTGTTACTCAGGGACAGACACAGAATTGTTACTGAGGGACACAGAATTGTTACTGAGGGACACAGAATTGTTACTCAGGGACAGATACAGAATTGTTACTGAGGGACACAGAATTGTTACTGAGGGACACAGAATTGTTACTGAGGGACACAGAATTGTTACTCAGGGACAGACACAGAATTGTTACTGAGGGACACAGAATTGTTACTGAGGGACACAGAATTGTCACTCAGGGACACAGAATTGTTACTCAGGGACACAGAATTGTTACTCAGGGACAGACACAGAATTTTTACTGAGGGACACAGAATTGTTACTGAGGGACACAGAATTGTTACTCAGGGACAGACACAGAATTGTTACTGAGGGACACAGAATTGTTACTGAGGGACACAGAATTGTTACTCAGGGACAGACACAGAATTGTTACTGAGGGACACAGAATTGTTACTGAGGGACACAGAATTGTTACTCAGGGACAGACACAGAATTGTTACTGAGGGACACAGAATTGTTACTCAGGGACACAGAATTGTTACTGAGGGACACAGAATTGTTACTGAGGGACACAGAATTGTTACTCAGGGACAGATACAGAATTGTTACTGAGGGACACAGAATTGTTACTGAGGGACACAGAATTGTTACTGAGGGACACAGAATTGTTACTCAGGGACAGACACAGAATTGTTACTGAGGGACACAGAATTGTTACTGAGGGACACAGAATTGTTACTCAGGGACACAGAATTGTTACTCAGGGACAGACACAGAATTGTTACTGAGGGACACATAATTGTTACTGAGGGACACAGAATTGTTACTCAGGGACAGACACAGAATTGTTACTCAGGGACAGACACAGAATTGTTACTGAGGGACACAGAATTGTTACTGAGGGACACAGAATTGTTACTGAGGGACACAGAATTGTTACTCAGGGACACAGAATTGTTACTCAGGGACACAGAATTGTTACTCAGGGACACAGAATTGTTACTCAGGAACACATAATTGTTACTGAGGGACACAGAATTGTTACTCAGGGACAGACACAGAATTGTTACTGAGGGACACAGAATTGTTACTGAGGGACACAGAATTGTTACTGAGGGACACAGAATTGTTACTCAGGGACAGACACAGAATTGTTACTGACGGACACAGAATTGTTACTGAGGGACACAGAATTGTTACTGAGGGACACAGAATTGTTACTCAGGGACAGACACAGAATTGTTTCTCAGGGACAGACACAGAATTGTTACTTAGGGACACAGAATTGTTACTGAGGGACACAGAATTGTTACTCATGGACAGACACAGAATTGTTACTGAGGGACACAGAATTGTTACTCAGGGACACATAATTGTTACTCTGGGACACAGAATTGTTACTCAGAGACAGACACAGAACTGTTACTGAGGGACACAGAATTGTTACTGAGGGACACAGAATTGTTACTCAGGGACAGACACAGAATTGTTACTGAGGGACACAGAATTGTTTCTCAGGGACACAGAATTGTTACTGAGGGACACAGAATTGTTACTCAGGGACACAGAATTGTTACTCAGGGACACAGAATTGTTACTGAGGGACACAGAATTGTTACTCAGGGACACAGAATTGTTACTCAGGGACAGACACGGAATTGTTACTGAGGGACACAGAATTGTTACTGAGGGACACAGAATTGTTACTCAGGGACAGACACAGAATTGTTACTCAGGGACAGACACAGAATTGTTACTGAGGGACACAGAATTGTTACTGAGGGACACATAATTGTTACTGAGGGACACAGAATTGTTACTCAGGGACACAGAATTGTTACTCAGGGACAGACACAGAATTGTTACTCAGGGACACAGAATTGTTACTCAGGGACACAGAATCGTTGAATTAAAGAGTATGTCAGACAACATGCAGAGGAGTGGCAGAGAAGGCAATGTTTTAGGAGCGAGCAGACGTGGCAGCAGAGGAAGGGGTCGAGGCAGCACTAGTCGCAGCCAGAGGCCAGTGCTCCCGGTGTCATCCAGCGGTCGTGTCTCCACCGACAACCCTGCCGTCATCGATTGGTTGGCTCGGTCGTCTTCCTCTTCCCAGGTCACCTCTGACACCTACAGCCAACGGTCGGTGGGTACGTCAGACACAACCGTTAGTTGGCATGGCCCGGGAGCAAGCCCACTGAAATCACGTGTCCTCGACCTGCCCCTGTCCTTTGGTGTTCCCTCACCAAGCGAAGTATCGCATGCTGTGGGCTCAGCCCCACTGTACAGTGAGGAAGAGCTAACAGAGGGCGGTCAGGAACGGGGGGAGACATCCGCCTCTTCAGCAGCCAGGCAAAGAAGTAGTGGTGAGGAGAGTGGCTCGGTAGCCGGTCTAGAGACAGGTCTGTCTCCTGACCCACACGCAGCCGAGGGGGCTAGTAGTGAGGCGGAGACCCTAATTGATGATGATGAGGCTGATCGCACTTGGCAGCCTCGTCATCATCAGGCTATTGCTTCCGCATCATCAGGAGAAGAGGGTGGCAGCTTGGCAGCGAGCAAAACAGTCGGTGGGTTGCCCAGGAGGCAGCAGGGTCGCAGCAGTGTCAGTGGAGGCAAACGGCCACGGAGTAGAGCACCAGCTCCACTGCAGCCTACCACCATGGCCAGTAGTGGTGCCGGTGTGCACGGAGGAAGTAGCAGTCAGCCAGTGAGGAGTATCGGGGGTAAAGTTTCCTACTCAGCGGTGTGGCAATTTTTCGTCAAGCCGCCCGAGGAAGTAAACGTAGCCGTATGTCGACTATGTGGCCAGAAAGTCAAGCGTGGCCAGGGGGCCCATGTTGGGACTACAGCGTTGCGGCAGCATATGCAGCGTCGCCATTTGGTGGCCTGGGAAAACCGTGAAAAAGATACGGCGGTTCTGCCTGCCCCAGCCCACGCTCCATCACCCGCTCCGTTACTTGCTCTGTCACCCGACGTCAATCGCCCTCTATCAGCCAGTCAAGGCTCCAACACCTCTGCTGAGGGGAGTTGTCGCTCGTTGACATCTTCCGCTCGTTCAGATGCTCCTTCTCCTGCTACTCCTCTTCACGGATTCCGTCAGCAGTCTTTCTTGGAATCCGTTTCCAACAGACAACAGTTTGCGAGCACGCACCCGACGGTGCAAAAGCTGAACGTCCTCCTGTCCAAGTTGCTGGTGCTGCACTCCCTCCCTTTCCAAGTGGTGGACTCAGCACCTTTCCGAGAAATGATGGCTTGTGCCGCGCCGCGGTGGAGAGTGCCAAGCCGGCATTTCTTCGCCAAAAAGGCAGTGCCAGCCCTGCATTCACATGTAGAAGAGATGGTGGGCCAGTCTTTGAGCATGTCGGTCTCTGCCAAAGTGCACGGCAGCGCCGACGTGTGGAGCTGTAACTACGGTCAGGGACAGTACATGTCATTTACGGCCCACTGGGTGAACGTGGTGCCGGCACAGCCGCACCAGCAACTTGGACAGGTCACGCCGCATTTGCCTCCACGTTTGCACGTCCTTGGTCCACAAAAAATGTCCGCCTCTACCACCTCTTCTTCCGCCGTGTCCTCAGCCGCCACCTCCGTGCCAAGTCCCATTACCCGACCGGCATATCACATGTGCAGGGCGCAACGGTGTCACGCTGTGCTGCACCTGGTATGCCTTGGCGAACGTAGTCACACAGGGGAGGAACTTCTGAGTGTAATGAACAGAGAAATCGACAGATGGCTGTCTCCGCGCAAACTGAAAATCGGAACCATGTTGACCGACAACGGAAAGAACATGGTGTCTGCTCTGCGTCAAGGAAGGTTGTGCCATGCGCCATGCATGGCTCACGTGTTCAATCTGGTTGTCAAGCGGTTCCTAAAATCCACCATCCCACTGCAAGACATCCTTAAAATGTCACGTAAACTTTGCATGCATTTCAGCCATTCCTACACCACAAAGCACACCCTCCTTGAGCTGCAACGGCAGAACGGAATTCCACAGCATCGCCTGATCTGCGTCGTTGCAACAAGGTGGAATTCAACCCTACACATGGTAGACCGCCTTTACGAACAGCGAAAGGCCATCACCGATTTCCTGATGTTACAAGCGGATAAAGGTACTCCCCTGTGTAACTTTGATGTCAGCCATTGGCAGCTCATGCGTGACACCTGCCGCTTGCTCAGGCCCTTTGAGGAGGCCACGCTATTCGTGAGTCGGCAGGACTATGGGATGAACGACGTCATTCCTCTGTTGCACGTCCTGGAACAAATGCTGTTAACAATGGCTGGTCAGGGTGCGGTAGACGTGGCGCACAGATCTCAACGCCACATGACCCCTGTGGGGGCAGGACAGGAAGAAGAGGAGGAGGTAGAGGAGGACATTGGTGCTCAGGAATTATTGAGTGAAATGGGTGGTTTTTACACTCAGCGGACAGGAGTGGAGGAGCAGGAGCATCTGGTAGAGGAGGAGGAGGAGGAGACAGAGGACCCAGACGCACCGTGGCAGTATGCTGTGGAGATGGAGGCAGGGAGTCCCTCGCATTCCTTGGCACAAATGGCCCATAGCATGCTCGGTTGCTTGCGTAGCGACAGCCGAATAATAACCATCAGACAGAGGAATGACTTTTGGCTGTCCACCTTGTTGGACCCTCGCTACCGTTCAAAAATGGTGGCCTTTTTCACACCTGCTGAGAGGGAGGCCAAAATAACGTACTATAAAAACCACCTATGTAGTCAGTTGGTCTCTGCCTTTCTGCGCCAACGTCCATCCTCAGACACTGTGGGCCCTGTGCGCTCGCGTTCCGCTGCCATGGCAGCAGGGGAGGGGTGGGGTGGTAGGAGCAGTGGCAGCTCCACCAGCAGCGGCTGCCTCAGTCTGCAGTCGATGATGAGTAGCTTTCTTCACCAGCGCAGTGAGGAAACTACTAACCAGCCGCAGCAGCAGCAGCAGCATCAGGTGTACCTGGAGCAGGACCTCAAACAACAGGCTTGGGCCTACTTGGACAGCACCCTGCCAACCGAGGTAGACAATCCCCTTGACTACTGGGCAACGAAACTTGACCTTTGGCCCCAACTAGCTGAATTTGCCCTTGAAAGGCTGTCATGCCCGGCCAGTAGCGTGGCATCGGAGTGCGTGTTTAGTGCGGCAGGAGGTATTGTAACTCCGCGGAGGACACGACTGTCCACCCAAAGTGTGGAGAGACTCACGTTTGTGAAAATGAATCAGGCGTGGATTAGTCTGGATTTCAAACCACCAGTTCCTGACACAACTGACTAAATCCGCCATGAATCATGCCCCAAACATGTGCCACTTTCAGGTCTCCTCACACTGCTGGTGTGTTCCATTTTTTGTCATAGGGTGCTGGCAGATTACGGGCCTCCCATTGCTGCTGCCAGGCCTGTAATCTGCCATGGGCCCCTGTACCGCCTCTTCATGCTGCTGCCAGGTCCAGAGTGTCTCATGGGTCCCTGTACGGCCTCCCATTGCTGCTGTCTCCATCGCCACACTCTGCCATGTGCCACTTTCAGGTCTCCTCACACTGCTGGTGTGTTCCATTTTTTGTCATAGGGTGCTGGCAGATTACGGGCCTCCCATTGCTGCTGCCATGCCTGTAATCTGCCATGGGCCCCTGTACCGCCTCTTCATGCTGCTGCCAGGTCCAGAGTCTCTCATGGGTCCCTGTACGGCCTCCCATTGCTGCTGTCTCCATCGCCACACTCTGCCATGTGCCACTTTCAGGTCTCCTCACACTGCTGGTGTGTTCCATTTTTTGTCATAGGGTGCTGGCAGATTACGGGCCTCCCATTGCTGCTGCCAGGCCTGTAATCTGCCATGGGCCCCTGTACCGCCTCTTCATGCTGCTGCCAGGTCCAGAGTCTCTCATGGGTCCCTGTACGGCCTCCCATTGCTGCTGTCTCCATCACCACACTCTGCCATGTGCCACTTTCAGGTCTCCTCACACTGCTGGTGTGTTCCATTTTGTCATAGGGTGCTGGCAGATTACGGGCCTCCCATTGCTGCTTCCAGGCCCGTAATCTGCCATGGGCCCCAGTACCACCTCCTCATGCTGCTGCCAGGTCCACAGTGTCTCATGGGTCCCTGTACGGCCTCCCATTGCTGCTGTCTCCATCGCCACACTCTGCCATGTGCCACTTTCAGGTCTCCTCACACTGCTGGTGTGTTCCATTTTTTGTCATAGGGTACTGGCAGATTACGGGCCTCCCATTGCTGCTGCCAGGCCCGTAATCTGCCATGGGCCCCCGTACCGCCTCCTCATGCTGCTGCCAGGTCCAGAGTCTCTCATGGGTCCCTGTACGGCCTCCCATTGCTGCTGTCTCCATCGCCACACTCTGCCATGTGCCACTTTCAGGTCTCCTCACACTGCTGGTGTGTTCCATTTTTTGTCATAGGGTGCTGGCAGATTACGGGCCTCACATTGCTGCTGCCAGGCCCGTAATCTGCCATGGGCCCCTGTACCGCCTCCTCATGCTGCTGCCAGGTCCAGAGTCTGTCATGGGTCCCTGTACCGCCTCCCATTGCTGCTGTCTCCATCGCCACACTCTGCCATGTGCCACTTTCAGGTCTCTTCACACTGCTGGTGTGTTCCATTTTTTGTCATAGGGTGCTGGCAGATTATGGGCCTCCCATTGCTGCTGCCAGGCCTGTAATCTGCCATGGGCCCCTGTACCGCCTCTTCATGCTGCTGCCAGGTCCAGAGTCTCTCATGGGTCCCTGTACGGCCTCCCATTGCTGCTGTCTCCATCACCACACTCTGCCATGTGCCACTTTCAGGTCTCCTCACACTGCTGGTGTGTTCCATTTTGTCATAGGGTGCTGGCAGATTACGGGCCTCCCATTGCTGCTTCCAGGCCCGTAATCTGCCATGGGCCCCAGTACCACCTCCTCATGCTGCTGCCAGGTCCACAGTGTCTCATGGGTCCCTGTACGGCCTCCCATTGCTGCTGTCTCCATCGCCACACTCTGCCATGTGCCACTTTCAGGTCTCCTCACACTGCTGGTGTGTTCCATTTTTTGTCATAGGGTACAAATGGCCCATAGCATGCTCGGTTGCTTGCGTAGCGACAGCTGAATAATAACCATCAGACAGAGGGATGACTTTTGGCTGTCCACCTTGTTGGACCCTCGCTACCGTTCAAAAACGGTGGCCTTTTTCACACCTGCTGAGAGGGAGGCCAAAATAACGTACTATAAAAACCACCTATGTAGTCAGTTGGTCTCTGCCTTTCTGCGCCAACGTCCATCCTCAGACACTGTGGGCCCTGTGTGCTCGCGTTCCGATGCCATGGCAGCAGGGGAGGGGTGGGTTGGTAGGAGCAGTGGCAGCTCCACCAGCAGCGGCTGCCTCAGTCTGCAGTCGATGATGAGTAGCTTTCTTCACCAGCGCAGTAAGGAAACTACTAACCAGCCGCAGCAGCAGCAGCATCAGGTGGACCTGGAGCAGGACCTCAAACAACAGGCTTGGGCCTACTTGGACAGCACCCTGCCAACCGAGGTAGACAATCCCCTTGACTACTGGGCAACGAAACTTGACCTTTGGCCCCAACTAGCTGAATTTGCCCTTGAAAGGCTGTCATGCCCGGCCAGTAGCGTGGCATCGGAGCGCGTGTTTAGTGCGGCAGGAGGTATTGTAACTCCGCGGAGGACACGACTGTCCACCCAAAGTGTGGAGAGACTCACGTTTGTGAAACGTGGATTAGTCTGGATTTCAAACCACCAGTTCCTGACACAACTGACTAAATCCGCCATGAATCATGCCCCAAACATGTGCCACTTTCAGGTCTCCTCACACTGCTGGTGTGTTCCATTTTTTGTCATAGGGTGCTGGCAGATTACGGGCCTCCCATTGCTGCTGCCAGGCCCGTAATCTGCCATGGGCCCCCGTACCGCCTCCTCATGCTGCTGCCAGGTCCAGAATCTCTCATGGGTCCCTGTACGGCCTCCCATTGCTGCTGTCTCCATCGCCACACTCTGCCATGTGCCACTTTCAGGTCTCCTCACACTGCTGGTGGGTTCCATTTTTGTCATAGGGTGCTGTATGGCCTCCCATTGCTGCTGCCTCCACCGCCACACTGTGGCTCCACACTCTGGTTTTGGCCCCGTGACTGCCCAAATGAGTGAAGTGTGCGGTGATTCTAAGATCGACGGCACTCATCTGCATGTCATACTGACTGACAGTATTATTTCTCTTCCCCAGCAGACTCCAAGGACATTTAAATTAAAGGTACAGTGTTCTGCACTAATATGAAGGCTCTCTGAAGCCTATAAACACCCTTTTATAAGTTAAATTCGCAGCGAATATATTCGCATCGAATCGAATTTATTCCTCGAATTCGCCGAATCAGCCGAATCGAATTTTTGAATACTTCGCTCATCTCTATTTATAACATATCTGAAGCCTGCGTTTCCCTGCGTCAGTTCACATACCTCTGGTCATACCTGGAGCCCTGACACATATATATACTGTATATATATATATATATATATATATATCACTTCTCTCCAGGCATGTCAGCATTTTTTCTATTATCCCAAAGGGGTGTCTCCTGAAAGCAAAGAGCCAATCGTCTCATTTGGGGTGGGTGTTAGGCAGTGACCAAGGTTATGACCAAATCCCTTACAAGTTCTTACTATGGTCAATAACCTTCAATAGGTACAGGTAGCATCCTGGCAACTGGCAGATTAATATGTAGAATCATATTCAGAATGTACAGATACCAAACTGTAGCATGTCCTGCCACTCCGGATAAAAGAAATTGCTTTCTACCCTCTTGTAGGCACTACATAGGGATGTAAGGTGTCATGTGACTCATATTAAAATGACCTATCTGAATATATACTTCATATCAATGTGCCCAGTTCCTGCTGAAGTTTATGACTTTGTATGAAAAATGACTCATGTGGGATGTACGTTTTATGGCACCCCTGCTATAATGCTTACAGGTCATGACCGACTAAGTTATGGTTTTACGACCAGGCAGAGGAAAGTGGTTGACAAGCAGACATTCTGGAACCAGGCTAATTAGGGACCATGATATGCACTTTCGACCCCAGTTCATTTACAGGCCACATTCCATTCAAAAGGGAGGGGGACGGAGGAAGACAAAATGGTAGACCTTAACAAATTGGTTGCCAGCATCCATGTGTCTAAGCGCAGAATTGCCACACCTCCCCTCTCAGGTGGTTGCATGGGAGGGAACTGCAATTTTCCTCTTGAAGCAACCGACACCTGCTGCTGGTTTGGTTGATCAGGACACAGATCCGTTATGCCCAGACGTTCACCTTGGTGTGATCTGGTACAATTGCACTGCTGGAGAACTAGGTTCCTTCTGAGAAGGGTGCTGTTCTCGCTAGCAACACTGTTGTGCCAACAAAGTGAGTTGTGAGGGGTGAGCACCAGTCTGCTGTGACTACCCAGATCTTGCGGCAACTGCCGTGGTGCCTACCTGATCACAAAACACTTCTGTTCAGGGGTGTCATATGCTAACATACTGAGATGTAGCTTCTTGTCGAGGTAAAGAAGGAGATTTTCCTCTCCTGTCTCATTCTTCAGGCAAAGGACTACATCTGACCCGAAGGTAGTGGCGCCTGTGTGCACCGGGACCGGACAGGTGAATTTTGGAACTCGCCTCCCAAGTGCGCCTACAGGTACCTTTCTCCAGTTTGAACAGTCCTCTTTACATGCTAGCATCAAGAACACCTTTTTCATCAGTTTCCTGTCTGTTAGGTCAGTCACAGGTTCAGCTGAGCCATGATTGTTGCACCCAGGTGTCTTACCATAGCCAGCTGTACCCAAGACCGACGTAACCTGCTTTTTGGCCTGGGGAGTAGGCCAGGCCATAATTGCCTCAGTCTTCCCATTTCCAGACCTCTGGGGGTCTCTTCTTACCGGTGGTTCCCAGTGCTGAACCACTGACATGCTCCTCTGACAGTTACCATTTTTGACTGTCAGACTAGGCACGGGCAGTTTGTTCATGACTGGTGACAGGGGTCCAAGTTGCTCTTCCAAGACAGGGCCGAACACTGCAAGGCCCCTAAAGTAGGCAACTGCACACAGTTCCACTCCATATTGTAGTTCATTCCCGACCCCTGGATAGGTGGTTGGTGCATTCTCAACCCCAACTAGCTTTCCTGTGAATTCAGGCAAGCCACATGGGGTGGTGAAGGCTGATTTGTCCTGAGCCTCCTGGGTTAGAGACGTTGGCCTATATCCTCTGTTTAGGTCTATGATGGTTAGACAGCGGGCACATGCCGGCTGCTCCATTACCGCATGGTTCCTGGGCATGGGGTAGGCCATAACCACAGGGTTGGTGCTCAGTTGTCCAAGGTCCTCACAAAGCCTGGTCATCTGATCCCGTTTGGGGACCGGGACTACTGGTGATGCCCAGACCCTGCGGGACCTCTGGATCCCTGACTGCGATATTCCTTCTGTCTCTTTGGCCCATTCTGTCTGCACCTCCTGTGAGATGAGGTGAGCCGAAGGCATGAGGGAAGGATACATCCTGCTGTCCAGCTCATGAACAGCACGGTGGGCTCTCCCAGGGTTTCCCTGAACCCAGACACCATTTACCATAGGCCTTGCCAGCAGCTGCTGTACCTGAATGGAAAGGGAGGGTGATTGGAGCCGAAGGCCGAAGCTCCTTCTCTGAGGACCGGCTATCAACTCCAATAGGGTCCCTCGCACCTCCAATCCAGGTGTGCTGCCACTGCCTATGACATACATTTTCCTGGTTGGTTTTTGGGGGGTGAATCTAAGACAGAAATAGTTTGAGGTGACTTCCTCCCTGGCTTCAGACTTTCCCCATAGACCTTGACAGGTCATTTTAGGTGACACTCTCAATACATGTCTCCTAGGCTGACTGGACACAAGGAGCAGCTGGTTAACTCTTTCAGTCCCCAAGCCCCCTGCTGGTAGACTATTCATTCCCAGCTTCTCACTGTCCCAGTCAAGCTGTTGTTTATCTTTCTCAGCTGGGAAGCTCACAGCTAGTGCACTGATGGCTTCAACACTTTGGTTACTCCCCAGTGCTGCCGTGGCCATGGGACTACCAGTACCACCCAGCTGTCCTGTACCATACAAAGATGATTGTACCTCTGCCCACTTCACAGCACTGTGGGTGACCCCCAACAATGAAAATGCATCATCATTATCATCATTTTCATCATCATCATCAACATCATCAACATTTACATTTGTACCACCAATGACACAGGAGTTCATTACCTCCCCATGCAAGGGGGTCTCCTCTCCTTCTCCAGGCGATGGAGAATTTTGTAACCCCACTCTATTCCCAGCCCCCTCCCTCTGTCCATCCACAGGTTGCCCAGATATTAACCCAACATCTGCATACAGTACCTTGGCATGTCCAGAGAGTTCTATGGGGGCCTCCAGGGTGTTTTTGGCAGGGGCATAATAAGAAACAAGAGTCCCCAAATCGGCACCCAACAGAACAGGTGTGGGAATTTCATCTGAGACTCCCACCTCTCTCATCCCCCTTCCGGCACTCCAATCAATGAATACCTTAGCACGGGGTATGCATGAACGGATCCCCCCAACTCCAGTGAGGGTAAGGAAATTTCCTGGGATGATTTTCTTTCGTTCAATCACCTTTGGTTGGATCAAGGTGACTTCTGCCCTGGTGTCACGGAAACCAATTACAGTCAGGTTGCCCACGGTGACTGGCTGCAAGTTTGCGGTGGTTACCCGAGTTTTGAGGCAGACAAACAGCACTGAAGAAGAGTTGCTGGCCGGCTGGCCAGGTGATGTCATCTTCTTCTGCTCAGGGCACTGCATCCTGAGATGTCTGGATTTCCCACAGGTGTAACATCTGCGGTTGTCAGTCAGGAATGGCTTGGCCCCAAGTACTGCAGGTAGTGGGTGATGGGAAGCTTCACTCACTAGCATAGGAGGGGTTGCTATGGGTGATTTCCCTCCTTTCCAGCCATTCGGAGGAGCCTTGCGGTGGTCAGAAGGAGTCAGCTTTCAGTCCTCTGGTCCACTGCCGAAATGTGGTGCGTAAGTGACTTACCACATCCGTATAAGAGTCCCCAGGTCCCTTTTGCAAGGACCTAAGCCGCTTCCGGTACACTTCCGGGGTTAGCTGGTATTTTCGGACAATTGCTTCCTTTAGAGCTCCATAATCGTTGTCCTGCTCCGCTGGCAATTAGACAAACGCATCCAGGGCCTTGCCTCATAGCCCTGGTGTCAGGTACCGAGCCCATTGTGCTTGGGGCAGATGGTACTGATGGCAAGTTTGCTCAAATGACAGTAAATACATGTCACTGTCCTTTTCCATCACTGGAAATTTGGCTGCTGGGCTCATGACCTGAGAGGCGTCCCTTTGCTCTAGGGATCCGAGGTTCTGAGCCTGTCGCTGCTGCTGGAGCCTAGCCATCTCCAGTTCGTGCCGATGATCAGCTTCCCTCTGCGCCGCCTCTCTCTCAGCCTGGCGTTCTTCAGCCTCTCTGTCAGCCGCTGCCTGGCGTTCCTCTCTCTCAGCCACTGCTTGGCGTTTCGCAGCTTCTCTCTCAGCCTGGCGTTCAAGGAACTGATGATGTTGCATAGAGGTGACATCCTGTGGTACTCCAGTGTCAGTCTCTGTATGCCCATCCTGCAAGGCCGTATCTGAGCCACTGGGATCAGAGGTGGCGGGAACCCCTTCAGTTTCAGGTTCTCCCGGGGCTCTGGTCTGCCCGAATATCATACTCCTGTAGGTCATGAATCAAATTTTCACGAGTTTTGCCACTGACGTCAATTCCTCTTACTTCCCACTCAGCACATAACTAATTTTTGTTCATTCTCTTGTATTCTGCTAAAACAGGCATAATTGCAAGAAAACGTAGAATAGAAAGTAGAAAAAGGAAGGAGCTGTTGCTGTATGTCTCTTTGTACATATATATAAAAAATAAATATGCACCGCTTGTCTCTAAGGACTGTTTCCACAAAGGCTACAATCCTTTAGTGCAGAGCTAATTCCTAACAATGCACTGAATGCTCTAATGCAGAACTATCCCACGTACGCTGCCAGCCAATATGTGACGGTGCACGGCGTCAGACCCCAGCCCCTCTCACCAACTTGTGACCGAAGGACCAACCGATGTCACTTGCGTAACAATGCCACTCTCAGCTGTGCCCTGCACAAAGATTTTCCAGCTCACTGGACCACAATCTATGTGCCAGCAACCTGAGAGTGATTGTTACTGGGTCAGGTTCATTACGCAATTAACCCTTCACACTGCCACCACCACCTTTTTACAGAGAAGGAGGAAACTCACAAATCTTTGCAGTAACACTATGATATTAGAATAAGCATCTGTAATACACACTGCCACCGCAGACAGATGTATTCAGAGGGTTAATACATACAGTAGCACTCTTCAGAGACAGGGATTCTTAGTTTGCATTAAGAGCTTTAGAAACAGTTCAACACTTTTCAGAAAATAGTATTTATTACTAAAAAGGTAAAAATGGTGCAATTAAAATATTTACAGAAAAAGATGTAACAAATATATATATTTATATATATATATATATATATATATATATATATAAAGAGAACAATAAAACAACAGAGAAATAAAAGAAAGACGTTTCAGAAAGTAGGATATCTGCAAAAGTCCTTGGTTTGAGCAGAGTCCAATCGTCCGAACAAAAAGGTTGCCTTTCTCCCAAAGATGGTTCCTGATGTTAAAAGGGAGAGATCTCTTACTTCTCTCCAGGCATGTCAGACTTTTTTCTATTATCCCATTTGGGGATGGGTGTTAGGCGGTGACCAAGGTTACGACCAAATCCCTTCCAAGTTCTTACTATGGTCAATATCTTTAATAGGTACAGGTAGCATCCTAGCAACTGGCAGATTAATATGTAGAATCATATTCCGAATGTACAGATACCAAACTGTAGCATATCCTGCCACTCCGGATAAAAGAAGTTGTTTTTACCCTCTTGTAGGCGCTACATAGGGATGTAAGGTGTCATGTGACTCATATTAAAATGACCTATCTGAATATATACTTCATATCAATGTGCCCAGTTCCTGCTAAAGTTTATGAATTTGTATGAAAAATGACTCATGTGGAATGTACGTTTTATGGCACCCCTGCTGTAATGCTTACAGTTCGTGACCGACTGAGTTATGGTTTTACGACCGGGCAGAGGAAAGTGGTTGACAAGCAGACATTCTGGAACCAGGCTAATTATGGATTTACGGCCATGATATGCACTTTTCGACCCCAGTTCATTTACAGAACACATTCCATTCAAAAGGGAGGGGGACAGAGGAAGACAAAATGGTAGACCTTAACAAAATGGTTGCCAGCGTCCATGTGTCTAAGCACACAATTGCCACAGGGTCAAGGACTCATTCAAAGCTAAAGATTTACTTCAGTTGACACTAAGCACTGAGAAAGAGCAGAATAAAGTCAAAGTTTGAGAAAATTAGGAACGGATGTGTATGGCTGGGTTAAACTAAGCATAGGAATAGTCACGAATAAACTAAACTAATTTCCACTTTTTGCTATTCCTTTGATATTGGAATATTATGACTAAAAATAGCTAAAGGTCTAATTGCAAGCATAAAAAGTATAGACCGCTAAATCTTAAAGCTGTCAGATTTAGTGCCCACATATTTACGCTGTGGGGTGTGAATAAAGTTCCCCAATCCATTTCAAAAAGGAGTTGCCAAAACCCCACTTAACCAAAATGTGTGTCAAATATTGATCGTAAATCTAGAGATAAAAAAGCCAGAATTACATCTGGAAGTTAAGATGTAAATAAGATGAATATGTTTCCACATGTTATCGCTTGCTTGCCGTAAGTGTGAGCCAACTTAGATGGGTGCTGACATGCTTCCAGCTTGCAGCTCAGAGATTCAAACACCAACCTATGTTGGCTAACAATAATCTACTTTTACAGGAACATGAAGACTGTAGTTTTGTATTCCAAATAATTTTTTTGAGAACTGAAGAATGAGCAAATTTATTTAGGATGTCATCAACTAAACTTCTCCTAATGTCCCTCACAGCTTTTCGTAAAATAAGAGACTCCAGAAAAACTGTCTAGTTTTCAACTTTAAAAAAAACTCTTTCACAAGATGCTTGAGTGCATGCAGGAGTAAGAAGTAATTAGTATACTGCAAAAAGGTTTGTATATGTTATACTAGATCCTGGAGCAACAAGTAAGACCTTGTCCACATGCTTTGTTTCACGGGAGAGGTCTTCATTCACAACAAAAAAAATTAACGTTGACATTTGGAGGGGGGCATGGTTTCATTAGACTGGAATGATTTTTTTTTTAAACTTCAAAATAAATTTACTACAGTTTTCAAAGCTCCTGTTTGGGCGCCACTTTTGTTTTATCTGGCTAGACATGACACATTATGGATCAAAAGTGTTTTGGAGAATTTCGATTCCAGGCTGCCTGCCCTCTTATGAATGACTACATAGAAAAATTGATATCGAAACCAATCATGGGGTTCAGAAAGGGGTTCATCCTGTGACAAGTCTCCTGACATTCCTTTTTTTTTATTGAATACCTTTTTTTATGAGGTAAATGACTTTGAATTGCAATGTTAACAGAATGATCCAAAATGGTGCTGCTTGCATTTGTGACAAATGCGCCAGTGTAGTTCAGTTTTAAAATGAATCCTTGATCTTCAGAATTACTCTAAAATTGGAATAGCAATATCACAATTTAGCAAAAACAGGACTGAAATAAAAAGGGTTTCATATGTCTAAGCATAAAGCAGACTTTTGCCCTTGCTCACAGCTTTACTGCCAAATCTAGGGGATTCAGATATGTATTGAAAGCAGTATAGCTGAATAGTATACAATTCCTTTGATTAGTCAACAGAGGTACCAAATATGGTACGCGGTGCTCTTATCTTGCTCCACCATCTAGTTAGCCAATATTCCTTACAGAGCCCTTCACCTGCAGGTGAGTTCAGTCCAAACAGAGGAACTTTGGTATGACTCTGAGAAAAAGATAGCTGTTTTTTTTAAGAGTCTAAAGAATAGTCTCATGCTATGGGACATTAGTAATCAACAAATTAAGATTGTGGACATAGCACCACGTGTATGCAGAACTGCATGACATTGTTTTCAATGCACTGCATGCAGTATTTTCATTATAGCTCTCACTTATATTTGCAGCACTGTCAAACGAGTAGCCATTATTAATAACACCACTCAAGGAGAATTGTTCAAAAGGCTCCTTCAGAATTAAAAACAGGCTTTATCCAGTTGTGCTACCAATACTAATATTAACTATACCAGATGTGCTAAGTTTGTGCTGGTAGCAGGGGCGGAAATTTGGAAACTCGAGCACTGCCCGAGGACCCGGGGTCAGTAGGAGGCCCCATGAGATGCCCCTGGTACCTTTTTCATAGGCTTTTTTGAGTTTTACCCGGGGGCCCCATGAGTTGTCAGTCCTTCCCTGGCTGGCAGCTACAATGGGGAAAATAATTAATTGATCCCCTGCAGATTTTTTAAGTTTGCCCACTTGCAAAGAAATGAAGGGTCTATAATTTTTATCATAGGTGTATTTTAAATGAAAGAATCAGAATATCAACCAAAAAAACTGAAAAAACACATGCTACAAATGTTATAAATAGAGTTCAGTGAGTAATGCAAGTATTTGATCCCCAAGCAAAACATGACTTAGTATTTGGTGGAGAAACCCTTGTTGGCAAGCACAAAGGTAAGACGTTTCTTGTAGTTGGTTATCAGGTTTGCACACATCTCAGGAGGGATTATGGTCTACTTTTCTTTACAGAAATTCTCTAAAACCTTAAGGTTTCTTGGCTGTCACCTCGAAGTTTCAGCTCCCTCCATAAATTTTTTATAGAATTAATTTATGGAGACTGGTTAGGCCACTCCATGACCTTAATGTGCTTCGTTTTGAGCCACTCATTTGTTGCCTTGGTGGAATGTTTTTTGTCATTGTCATGCTGGAAGACCCATCCATGACCCATCTTCTGTGTTCTGGCTGAGGTAAGAAGGTTCCCATTCAAGATCTTACAATACATGGCCCCGTTCATTGACCCCTCAATGCGGCAAAGTTGATCTGTACCTTTAGCAGAGTAACAGCCCCAAAGCATAATGTTTCCATCTCTGTGTTAGACTGTAGAGATGGTGTTCTTAGTCAGCATTTTTCTTCCTCCAAACAGGGTTAGTCGAGTTAATGCCAAAGCACTTTCTCCCAATCGTTCCCTGATTCATTTAAATGTTTATTGGCAAACTTCAGACGGGCCTGTACATGTGCCTTCTTGAGGAGGGGGACCTTGTGTGCACTGCAGGATTTCTATGCATGGTGGTGTATTGTGTTAACAATGGTTTGTTTGGTGACTGTGGTCACAACTGCCTTCACAAGCTCCTCCTGTGTAGTTCTGGGCTGATCCCTCACTTTTTTCATGATCTTCCTTACCCCATGAGGCAAAACCTTGCATTGAGCTCCAGCCCAAGAGCGATTGATGGTTATTTTGTGTTTCTTCCATTTGCGAATAATCACTCCTACAGTTGTCTCCTTCTCACCAAGTTTCTTGATGATGGTCTTGTAGCCCATTTTAGCCTTGTGCAGGTCTACAGTCTTGTGCCGGATGTCCTTTGACAGCTCTTTGGTCTTGCCCATGATGGTGAGGTTAGAATGGAAAAAAGAGATTCTGTGGACAGGTGTCTTTTATACACATATTGAGTTGTTATGTTGTTAAATTGACAGAACTAATCTGTGTACCACATAAGCACATAGCCAGACTGTAGGAGCCAGAATTATTGTTGGTTGGGAGGGGATCAAATAATTATTTTTGCCATTGTATTTGCAGCGCAGCGCCAATGCATGAATAAGGCAAAATGCATTGTTTCCAATGGTGTCAGTCCACACCACAGCACTTCTGTGGTGTGGACTGAAAAAAATAATGCAGCTGTACTTTTTTCAGCACAGTGGGTTATGCCATGAACTACTACATTGCAGCACCAGAGCAGTGGATAGAACTCTATTGGAATGTCACTCTCCACATTCCAATAATGCTCTGTGAAAAAAGTAAACAATGCGATGAACCAAGATCGGCACATCAGCAACAAGAATTAGGAGCAGCTCACTATGTTAATGAACCTAAAGAGAAAAGACTCTCCTGTACTGTTCTTTAACACATTGGCGCCCGGCCTATAACGGATTGAGGCCAGGCAGTCCTCTTCTCCCTGTGACTGGGCGTCATATGACGTCCTGTGAATCGCACCCAGGGGGCACGCAGTGCAGCCGTTCCTGTCAGTCTGTGTCCCTCGGACAAACAGCCAATGAAATTGCCGCCATCAATGGATCTGTCAGTGCTGCCATCAGTGCGTCTGTCAGTGCATTCCCATCAGTGGATATGTCAGTACAGCCCATCAGTGTACTTGTCAGTGCAGCCCACCAGTGTACTTGTCAGTGCAGCCCATCAGTTTACTTGTCGATGTACCTGTCAATGTACCTGTCAGTGCAGCCCATCAGTGCATCCATCAGTGTACCCATCAGTGCATTCACAAGTGCAGCCTATCGGTGTACCTGTCACCACAACCATCAGTGCACCCTAATCAGTGTACTTATCACATAGTCGACACAACTGCCGCCCACCAGCAGTGTACCCATCACAGCCATCCATCAGCAGTTTACCCCTCATACAGCCACAATCACTAGAGCCTCAATGTCAAAAAACATTTTACTAATGAGGAGGTGCTTAAAATCCTCAGCATGTCGGATGAGAGAAGCGGGGAGCTCTCACCATCCGATTCCAATTCGGAGTACGAGCCAGTAGAAAGTAGTGGGTCAGTGGCCAAATCTAAGGAGGAAGCAGTCCCTCCTAAAAGAATACAGCACTCTGAAGCGCAGGCAACCACGAGCAGCTCCATACACCACAATGGTCAATCAGCAGACACCAATGGCACTAGACCCCAGGATAGAAGGCCCAGTACCAGCACTGGAATATCCCACCAGACCCCAATAATTAGGGCTGAAACATATCTTCCTGATGCCCTGGCAACCCTTTATGGCTGCCTTCCAGCTCAGGATCAGCTTCAATCCCAACTTTCACCGCATAGCCAGGTGTGCAGACCAATACTGAAAATTTTTCTGAAATTTATTTTTTTTTATTTGTTTTCTCCCTGCTGATTTACTACAATACATTGTGGACCAGACAAACCTTTTTGTTCAGCAGTATATTGATAATAATCCCAGTACATCCTACACCCGTCCTTTTCTATGGAGGCGTCTCATAGTGGAGGAGTTAAAATTGTTTTTGGGCCTAACGTTTAACACGGGGCTTACAAAAAAAAATGAATTGCATTCCTACTGGTCCACCAACCCCATCCATCATATGCCCATCTATTCTGCTGTAATGACCTGGTCATGCTATGATCTGATCATGGGATTTCTGCATTTCAATGATAACTCACAGTGCCCTCCCAGAGATCATCCCAACTATGACAAGCTATACAAAATCCGACCCCTTATAAATTCTTTTGCTGAGAGATTTGCAAAACTTTGTGTCCCTGAGCTACAAATTTGTGTGGATAAATCCTTTGTCCACTTCACTGGCTGGCTGGGATTCAAGCAATACATCCCCAGTAAAAGGGCCAGGTATGGATTGAAGCTGAACAACTCTGCTTAAGAGCTACAGGATATGTACAAGCATTCCATGTTTACAAAGGCAAAAGACTCCCAGCTCCAACTCCCTGAGTGCCCAACCTACATAGGCACAAGTGGCAAAATTGTTTGGGACCTGGCATTCCCACTGTTACAAAAAGGTTATCATATCTACCTTGATAACTATTATACCAGTCTCCCCCTTTTCCGGCATCTGTACCATGAGAAAATCTTAGCCTGCAGTACCACCCAAAAAAATAGAAAGGGCTTCCCGCAAAGTTTAGTAACAACAAGGCTATAAAGTGGGGAATACGCAAGTCTGAGAAATGAGGAAGTGTTGGCCATGAAGTGGAGGGATAAGAGAGATGAGAGAGATGTTTATGTCCTGTCCACTATCCACAATGACACCTCATTGCAAATCCCATCCAAAAACCTGAATGTATCCACAATTATAATCGGTTCATGGAGGGGGTGGATTTAAATGACCAGATGCTACAGCCCTATTTGTCAACAAGAAAGTCCCTCTTCTGGTACAAAAAATTGCAATTTATTTTTTCCATTTGGCCATTTACAATGCATTTGTCATCAAAAGTCAATAGAAAGACCCACCACCTTCCTCAAATATATAGAAGAAATTATCACTGCCCTGCTCTACCAGCAAGGATCCCCCACAGAAAACATTCGCTCTGATTGTGTGAGCAGACTTCACGAGCGTCATTTTACAGAAAACATTCCACCCACAGAATTAGGAAGAAGACTCCAAAAAAAAAAAGTTGGGTATGCGGCAGAAGAGGAGTTAGGAAAGACACCAGTGTTCATTGTCCACAATGTCCCTCCCAACCAGGCCTATGCATCGGAGACTGCTTCCAACGTTATCACACGGCATTAAAATATTATTTCCCCTTATTTTTAACAGCCTGCCATTTCCGTGCTGATCATTTGCCTGCTGCCTCGATTGACTATGCCTTTGCCTTCCACGTTAACTGACCCTGGCTTGTTTAGCAATGATGCCTCTGCCTGCCGTCTGGATTGTTTCTAAGCTGCTTTTCTGCCTTCCACCTGAATTGACCCTGGCCTGTTTACCGACAATGCTTTTGCCTGCCATCTGGATTGTTTCTAAATCACGTTTTTGCCTTTCACCTTCACTGACCTCGACCTGTTAATCGACCATGTTTTTTGCCTGCCGCTTGAACTGATCTTTTGCCCTGCCCCTGCTACTATAGTAGTGGGATGCAAGATAACATAGGGGTCTCACATATGTGAGAGGCTTCAGAGTAGAGAAAAACAGTTTTTGGTTTTCAATGGGTTTTGTAATTCCTGGACCAGGGTCTGTTAGTCTGGAGGCTTCGAAGAGATTGGGTGGGACAAAGCCTCTACCCCTGTGGCCAGGTCTTACCTAACCGAGGCCCTAAGCCTGATGTTCCTTCCTGCTGCCTGGATCAATACTGTACTGACCATATCTTTGCCTGCTGCCTGTAATGACCCAGGACTTTTTATGGGTCATGCTCTTGCCTGCTACCTGAACCAGTACTTTGGCTGTGCTGACCATATCTCTGGCTGCTGCCTGTAATGACCCAGGACTTTTTTTTGACTATGTTCCTGCCTGCTGCCGAGACTATTCGTTTGGCCATTGCTGCCTGCATCCTGGACCACTGCTCTCCTCTGCAGACAACTTCTCTACTACAATCACAGGTAATCTTCTGTTTACCCTTTGTTTAGCTAGGCTGTGAAAAAGTCTCATGCATGTGGTACCATCATACTCAGGAGGAGTAGCAGAATGTATTTTGGGGTGTAATTCTTGCTATGTTCATGCTGTGTTTTTGGAAATATCTTATACATTGACAACTTTGTGTAAAAAAAAATATGTTTTCATTTTCTTTCCACATTTTTCGAAAACTTGTGGAAAAAACATTATACATTCAAAATACTCATTATGCCTCATAGAATATACGTTGGGGAGTTTGCTTTCCAAAATAGGGTCATTTTGTGGGTAATTCCATTGTTCTGGGGCTCCAGGGCCTTAAGAAATGTGATAGGTAGTCAGGGAATTAGATGTGTAATTTATGCCCCTAGAATGCCTGATGGTGCTACTTGGATGTTGGGCCTCTGTATGTGGCCAGGCTGTGTAAACGGCTCACTCATGTGGTATCGCCAAACTCAGGGCAAGTAGCAGAATGTGTTTTGGGGTGAAATTATTGGTGTGTACATGCTATATGTTAGAAATATCTTATACATTGACAACTTTGTGTAAAAAAAAATATGTTTTCATTTTCTTTCCACATTTTTCAAAAACTTGTGGAAAAAAATGATATGTTCAAAAGACTCATTATGCCTCACAGAATATACGTTCGGGTGTTTGCTTTCCAAAATGGGATCATTTTGTGGGTAATTCCATTGTTCTGGTGCTCCAGGGCCTTCAAAATGTGATAGATAGTCAGGAAATTAAAAGTGTAATTTATGCCCTTAGAACACCTGATGGTGCCACTTGGATGTTGGGCCTCTGTATGTGGCCGGGCTGTGTAAAAGTCTCACATATGTAGTATCGCCAAACTCAGGGCAAGTAGCAGAATGTGTTTTGGGGTGTAATTATTGGTGTGTACATGCTATATGTTAGAAATATCTTATAAATTGACAACTTTTTGTAAAAAAAAATGTTTTCATTTCCTTTCCACATTTTTCAAAAATTTGTGGAAAAAAATGACACGCTCAAAAGACTCATTATGCCTCATAGAATATACATTGAGTGTTTTCTTTCCAAAATGGGGTAATTTTGTGGGTAATTCCATTGTCCTGGTGCTCCGGGGCCTTCAAAAATGTGATAGGTAGTCAGGAAATTAAAAGTGTAATTTATGCCCCTAGAATGCCTGATGGTGCTATTTTGATCTTGGGCCTCTGTATGTGGCCAGGCTATGAAAAAGTCTAACATATGTAGTATCGCCATACTCAGGAGGAGTAGCAGAATGTGTTTTGAAGTGTAATTGCAAGTATGCATATGCTGTGTGTGAGAAATAACTTGTTAATATGACAATTTTGTGTTAAAAAAAAATAATTCTTAATTTTCCCAAAGGTGATTGTAGCCGTATTAGTGCACTTGCGACAGAAACAATTGAGTACTGTCTGTGCTACTTTTTTTATTTGCACTAACATACAATTTTGAGGAAAAGCTTTTGGAGTATGTCCCCTTCTTCAAGGTCCAGGCAGTACTACTACAAAGTTTTAGCAGAATGTTAAAAGAGATGTTGAAAGGGGGAGGAAAGAAAAACAAAAAAACAGAAAGAAACACACACAAACAAATGTACACAGCAATGGTTAAAAGACTAGGATTAGACTAGAGATAAGAGACAGCAAAAGCAAAGACTGGGGGGGGGGGGACACAGCACTCGCAGAGGGGGTCATAAAACTGTTGGATAATGAGTGAGGAATCCCATGTCCAAATTAAGGCCTCTATCTCTTGTGTCAAATAAAATTATCATTCTTAGTTCAAAAGTTTTCCTTTCTTGAACGGTTTTGAAATTTCCTTTAAGAACTAAAATATTGAGGTCTTCCATAGTGTGGTCTGGTTGTGCGAAATGGTGTCCCACAGGTGTGCAAAAGTCATCTTCTTTATGTTCCTTGATGGTATGTCTGTGCAAATTCATCCTTGTTTGCAACTTCTGTCCTGTTTCGCCAACATAAGATCCTTTGCTACATTTTCTGCACTGGAAAAGGTACACAACATTACTAGAGGTGTAGCTGTATGATCGAGAGATATTGAACATCCCTTTTGAGTGTCTGACACTTTTTGATGGATTGATTTGGTTGCACAGTTTGCAACGTTTTTTATTGCAGGGTTTGCTTCCATTATTTGTGACATCATCAGAAGGAAGTTTCCTGATTAGCTTATTTCTGAGGTTGAGGGGCTGTCTGAAAGCCAGTATTGGGGGTTGCTGGAATATTTCTTTCAGAGTTCCATCCTCTGTTATGATGGGTTGTAAATCTTTGATTATTTTTCTTATTCCTTCTAGTGCTGGGTTGTATGTGGTTACTAGAGGTACACGGTTGTTTGTTTTTTTTCTCTTTGTACTGAAGTAGATTTTCTCTTCGGGTTCTCAAGGCTGTGTTTATGCTGGTGTTGATAGTTTTGTCCTTGTAACCTTTCTTATGGAAGTCGTCTGCTAGTGTCCCGAGATGTTTATCTCTGTCTCTTGGGTCAGAACATATTTGGTGGTATCTAATGGCCTGACTGTGTATGATGGCACGTTTCGAGTGTTGGGGGTGTAAGGATGAATTTGCACAGACATACCATCAAGGAACATAAAGAAGATGACTTTTGCACACCTGTGGTACACCATTTCGCACAACCAGACCACACTATGGAAAACCTCAGTATTTTAGTTCTTAAAGGAAAGTTCAAAACCATTCAGGAAAGGAAAACTTTTGAACTAAGAATGATATTTCTATTTGACACAAGAGATAAAGGCCGTAATTTGGACATGGGATTTCTCACTCATTATCCAACAGTTTTATGACCCCCTCTGTGAGTGTTGCCCCCCCAGTCTTTGCTTTTGCTGTCTCTTATCTCTAGTCTAATCCTAGTCTTTTAACCATTACTGTGTACATTTGTTTGTGTGTGTTTCTTTCTGTTTTTTTTCCTCCCCCTTTCAACATCTCTTCTAACATTCTGCTAAAACTTTGTAGTAGTACTGCCTGGACCTTGAAGAAGGGGACATACCCCGAAAGATTTTCCTCAAAATTGTGTGTTAGTGCAAATAAAAAAAGTATCACGTCAGTACTCATTCATTTTACCAAGAATTGATGGAAAAAATTACAACTTCAAAAAATGCACTCTCTTACTTTAATAGCTTGGACTGTCTACTTTCCAAAAATGGGTCAATTGGGGGTATTTGAACTTTCCTGACATGCTAGGGCCTCAAGAAATGAGATAGACCGTCAGTACATCAGGTGTGATCAATTTTCAGTGATTGGTACCATAGCTTGTAGACTCTATAACTTTCACACTAAATAATATACCCTGATTTGGGTTATTTATACCAAAGAAATGTAGCAGTAAAAATTGTGGCCTAAATGTATTATTTTTACAGTGAAGCATGACTGAGTAATTGTCATTCAAAGTGCGAGAGCACTGAAAGCTGAAAATTGGTCTGGGCAGGAAGGGGGTAAAAGTGCCCTGTATTGAAGTGGTTAATTGACATATCAAAGAATTATGTTGCAGTGTTCTTTAACTACAACATCCTATGTACTGTCCATTTCCACACTCAATTTAACAGCTTCTCTGACATCCTGGTGTATTTGTTGTTTCACATATTTCCCATGATGAAGATCAAATGATTGACTGAACGTTGGCATAACAATGTTACTAGACCAATTCTCCCTCTAGTACTGGGGTGCTGTGCCTTTCTTTTATTAATCAGGACCCCAACTTCTTTCACATGCTTGTTGAGATTGACATCATATTTGCTAAGAAATTACCCCCAATGTCACAAGCCGACTGACAGTAGCCTCTAGCGACCCACAGGCCAGAGCCCCTGATGGTGGGGAAGGACTTGAAGCAGCCTGAGACCAGGTTGTGACCCCTGAGTAACACCAGCTGTGGTAAAGGCAGCCGCCAATGGCGTAAAGAAGGTAAGAGCCAGATGTGAAGAGGTATAACGTGGTCAGACAGTCCGGGTTGGTAACAGCGGAGCAGACAGTACAGAGCGGCAGGCAAAGAATAATCAGGTCACAGGCCGGGTTTAGCAACAGGAAGTCAGGCAATAGGATCAGGCAGAGAATGGTCAGGACGAGCCGAGGCTCAGAGCAGGAGAGGACAACAGTATCAGGATCAGGCTGGGTCGGCAACAAGGCAGTCAGAAGTACAGGGCAATCAGGAACACAGGAACAAGACCATAAGGCGATTTGGAGATGCACAGGGCTGGTTTAAATAGGGCACCCTGTGCACTCATTGATGACAGGCGCGCGTCCGCAATCGCGAGTGCGCATGCGCGGGCGCCGCCGCGATCACCTAAGTCCTAGTGCTCGCCGGCTAGTGCGCGTCGGCAATCTGCGCATGTGCGCACCCACGAGCGGCCAAGATCCCTGACACCCAAGTAAATGATCCAAATCCTAGACAGCCCTAATTATTTAATTTGAGTCAGTAATTTCAATAAGACTAGTTAGCATACATTCCTAATTTTTAAATCACCCAATACCATAAATCCTAGTAAGAGACCCCAAATAAATGATCCATTTTCCAGACAGTCCCATTTAATTACGTTTTAGTCAGTGCATATGATAAGGTAAATAACATGCCTTTCACTTTTGCCAATTTTTATAGTGTTAGTTCTCCTTCACAGAAAACATGAAAAAGTGAACTAACACCATACAACCTCACACCCCCCACCCGCCTCAGTCCCCACAGTACTTACCTTTGGGAATGCATAATTAAGAAGTGGTCAGGGACAGGTTTAATTCTGTTACAGTGCTACTTTGGAGCAGCTTAGGGAGGAATTTATGAAAGAAGCTGTTTAACGTGTTACTAAACCCAAGACCCTGTATTCACTATATCTGGTCTCCCAGGACCCTGTATTCACTGTATCTGGTCTCCCAGGACCCTGCATTCACTATATCTGGTCTCCCAGGACCCTGCATTCACTATATCTGGTCTTCCACAGTACACAGAACATGGAAGTGCAATTATATTAGTAAATATAAACTGCTAAATACCTTTTCTAGTCAGCAGTTAGAGAAGTCTTGTGACTTCTATCAGTGTCCAGCAGAGCTCTGGTTAAAGCTTGTAGGAGGAGTTTTCTTTCTGCTCTAGAAGGACGCAAAGCCTCTAACTTCTGTCTGGACAGTGCTGATTGGCCCTATGCTGATCACATGCACTCTCCCAAGGAAAAAAAAACCTCTCTAGCAATACACGCTAAACTGAGCATGTGCAGAATGGCTACGGTTCAGTCTGTCTTATCAGGAGATAAGAAGTAGACATTTGAACAAAAGGAGGAGCAGAGAAGTCAGGATCAAAGGACCTTTTTACACAATTATTACATCGAGTTTATATAGCGCCAAAAGGTTTACTCAGCGCTGTACAATAGAGGGGGGGGGGGGGGCAATACAAGAAACAGAACAGCAACAACAACAGTACACGAGGGGTTAGAGGGCCCTACTCTTTCGAGCTTACAATCTAGGAGGGAGGGGATAGTGGCACAGGAGGAAGTGGCTGTGGGGGATGGAGTGGTAGAAGGAATGAAGGAGAATGGCTGTTAGGTGAGGGAGGGGTAGGCTTCCCTGAAGAGGTGGGTTTTCAGGGAGCGCCTGAAGGTGAGGAGGGAAGGTGACAGTCTGATGGATTGGGGCAGTGAGTTCCAGAGGATGGGGGAGGACCTGGAGAAGTCTTGCAGTCATGCGTGGGAGGAGTGCACAATGCAGAGGATTAACCTCTTAGGTTCCACAGAGAATATAACAAGCATGCTTTACTGCATATACAGACTGATTTTACTGTTCAGGGCTTAGTAACACTTTAAGTATTTTAAAACTGCTCATGTTTAGCATTGATATATCCCCTATAGGGGTTGATTTACCAAAGGCAAATAGGCTGTGCACTGCAAGTGCACTTAGAAGTGCACTGAAAGTGCAGTTGCTCCAGATTTGAGGAGAACATGCAAGGAAAATAAAAAATACAGCATTTTTGCTTGCACATGATTGGATGAAAGAAATCAACAGAGCTTCATTTCAGAGCTTCCTCTCAGATCTAAAACAACTCACTTGCAGTGCACGGTATATTTACTTTTAGTAAACCAACCCCATTGTATTCACCATTTTTTCCCGCCATGTTTAACAACATACAGTATGTCTTTAGTGGAGTGCCCCTTGGCTCCCCAAGCACAGTTGCAACTTTGGGCCTTCTTTTACTCTTTTCCCACAATGCCTTGCATTTCTCCCAACCCCTTATCTCCTAGAACTGCCCAGGGAATATACATTTCCCTATTTCCCATCCTCTGCAGCCGAGAGGGATCACACCTGATGATGAAGAGATGGATGGGAATGAGATCTGCCGCCAGGTGTACAGTTGGCATGCAGGCAGCCAGACAAGAGCCTACAAGCATGCAACTTGTATAAAATATACAGCCACTGCAGAGAACAAAGCACTAATGATATCAGCCCTGTGACTCCTCCAGCCACTCCCTTGTATTAAGCTCCTCTTTGTACAGCTTCATAATTGGCTTAATTTATGCACACCTTTTTGCCATTTTGACCCTGTTTGCATTGTTACTCTAACTCAGCACTTGTTTAGTAAAGTTCAAGTTAAAGCTACCCTCTGTCTGATCATTTAGCTGATTCCTCTACATGTGTAGAAATAAGTGAATATTGAAAACTGTCACATACATATATGTGCTTTAAAAGCCCCCTTCTTTTTCCAACCTAGAAGGCTGAAGAGGACATACGCAACCCCATTCAAATGAAAAACTACAGGTTGGCTTACTCCGTAAGCCACCATTTATTAATCAAATGTGATGCCTGTAAATACTGTATATGTTCTCAGTATTTTCAATAGCAATTCTCACAAAATGCTTCACATTTCACTATTTTGTTTGTGTCCACTACTGGTATAATTCCTTTAATTTTATATACAATTACAGTAAATACGTTTTGAGGAAGAGAACATGTAGTTGGCTTGGACTTAGAGGGCAAAGAGTCAGATCTAAAAATATATATTTTTTAAATATTTTCTTTAGAGTTTTTTTAACATATAAAAAAGTAATTTTAACATATATTTTTACATATATATGTAAATGCATTCCAAAAATGTAGATTTTAATATATTTTTAAAGACATACAGTATATTTTGAAAATGTATTTTTCAAAATATTTTTCATATATTTTGTAATAGAAACAATTGAGTACTGTCTGTGATACTTTTTTTATTTGCACTAACATACAATTTTGAGGACAAGCTTTCAGGGTGTGTCTCCTTCTTCAAGGTCCAAGCAGTACTGTTACAAAGTTTTAGCAGATTGTTAGAAGATACTGTATGTGGGGATTGACAAAAAAAAAGGAGAAAGAAACACAAGCCTAAGGTTAGCCTAGAGGTAAGAACAGCAAAGCAAAAGCAAAGACTGGGGAGGGGGACAGCACTCACAGAGGGAGTCATAAATATGTTGGATAATGAGTGAGGAATCCCATGTCCAAATTAAGGCCTCTATCTCTTGTGTCAAATAGAATTATCATTCTTAGTTCAAAAGTTTTTCTTTCCTGAATGGATTTGAAGTTCCCTTTAAGAACTAAAACATTGAGGTCTTCCATAATGTGGTCGGGTTGTGCAAAATGGTGTCCCACAGGTGTGCAAAGGTCATCTTCTTTATGTTCCTTGATGGTATGTCTGTGCAGATTCATCCTTGTTTGCAACTTCTGTCCTGTTTCGCCAACATAAGATCCTTTGCTACACTTTCTGCACTGGATAAGGTACACAGCATTACTAGAGATGCAGCTGTATTATCCGGAGATATTGAAGATCCCTTTTGAGTGTCTGACACTTTTTGATGGATTGATTTAGTTGCACAGCTTGCAGCGTTTTTTATTGCAGGGTTTGCTTCCATTATTTGTGACCTCATAATCAGAAGGAAGTTTCCTACTGATTAGTTTATTTCTGAGGTTGGGGGGTTGTCTGAAGGCCAGTATTGGTGGTTGCTGGAATATTTCTTTCAGAGTTCCATCCTCTGTTATGATGGGTTGTAAATCTTTGATTATTTTTCTTATTCCTTCTAGTACTGGGTTCTCTTTGTATTTTGTAATAACAATGCATTTCAACATACAATATATATATATATATATATATATATATATTTATTTATTTATTGAAATATATATATTGTAGTATTTCAAATATATGTCAATATATTTGGGAAGCATATTTTAAAAATATATTTAAAATATATTTTTCTTCCATGTGGGATATCTTTAAGCAACTTATCCAAACAATTAGTCACAAATAGTGATGAGCCGAACATACTTGGGTTTGGTCCGATTCAGTGGCAATCACCAACGTTTAGGTACTGAATTCAAACTCCACTGAAGTCAACTGGAATATTAAAAAACAGAAATGGCCATTTTGTAGGCTAATAGGGAAGAGATTCTCAAACAATCTGGCATCGTGGGACTGCGCACTGCCATGGGGAACATGTACCAAAGCAAAACATAATGTGTTTAAAAATGTTATTTATTTGACAGCAGTGATTTCAGTAATGTTTAAAGTGAAATATTAATGATGCAAAAATCAATTAACCACTTGCCTACCAGGCACCTTTACCCCCTTCCTTACCAGGCCAATTTTCAGCTTTCAGTGCTGTCGCACTTTGAATGACAATTGTGCGGTCATGCAACATTGTATCCATATGAAATTTTTTCATTGTTTTCTCACAAATAGAGCTTTCTTTTGGTGGTATCTAATCACTGCTGGGTGTTCTAATTTTTGCGCTATAAACAAAAAAAAGCAAAAAAATGTGAAAAAAGTTTCTTTGCTTCTATTATAAAATTTTGCAAACAGGTAATATTTATTCTTCACTGATGTGTGTTGATGAGGTAGCACTGATGGGCACTGATATGCGGCACTGATAGGCGGCACTGATAGGCAGCACTGAAGGGCACTGATAGGCGGCACTGATAGGCAGCACTAATGAGGTGGCACGGATAGGCGGCACTGATAGGTGGCACTGATAGGCGGCACTGATGATGGGTACTGATAGTCAGCACTCATAGGCGGCACTGACTGGCGGCACTGCTGGGCATTGACTAGTGCAACTGCTGGGCATTGACTGGCGCAACTGCTGGCCACTGGTCGCACTGGTGGGTGGTAGTGGTGGGCACAGGTGGGTGGCACTGCTGGACACTGGTGGGTGGCACTGCTGGGCACAGGTGGGTGGCACTGGTGGGTGGCACTGCTGGGCACTGGTGGGGGGCACTGCTGGGCACAGGTGGGTGGCACTGGTGGGTGGCACTACTGGGCACTGGTGAGTGGCACTGCTGGGAAGTGCCCCTGGGATGATCGGTGCCGATCCCTGCTCTGACAACTGCCGGTTCTCGGCAGTACTTTTCTCACGCTGTGACAGCATGAGGAAAGTGCAGCAGAGAACCGGCAATTGCATTTCCCTGTGATCAGCGTGTTATTGGACATGGCTGATCACGTGGTAAAAGGCCGCTGTGATTGGCCTTTTACCACATCATGTGATCAGCTGTGTCCGTAGGGCACAGCAATCACAGAGATCGTCAGATGCGCGCCCCCGGGGGCACGCAGGAGAGCGTGTTCTGGGAGGACGTCATATGACGTCCACCCAGAACTGGCCAGCCGCAGTGCAGCCGTCATTCGGCTATCTGCGGCTGGCAACTAGTTAAATAACATGCCCCTGCCTGTGAAGTGCAAAATTGAGCAAAACTGAAATAAGAAAAAATGTGTTTAAATTGCTGGCAAAATGACAGCTCCCAGACACTTTGTTTTGTTTGTAAACAAAGCAGTTGGGGATTCCTTTCATCTATACTGGCCCCTATATTCTAAATGAGAGTTTGGTATACTGTCGATGTTATTGAGTGACCCAACACACAAAAAAAAAACAACAACAGAAAATAGACCCCCCTAAATTCTATACTAGACTCTAAGGGAATGGCATGGAGTTTAAGGGGAAACCCAGGCAAAAATTGAGAAAAACAATGTGAGTACCATGCCAGGCCATATGCCCCCAACATGGGGGTAACTTATCAAAGAGAACCCCCTGGCAAAGCCCAGTGTTCCCATTTTGATAAGGACAAGGGCCTCTTCCCCACAACCCTGGCCCTAGTGTAGTAGGGGTGTGTGGTCAGATTTTTTTAAAATCTTGAAGCCTCCTTTAACAATAACAATTACTTAAACAAAAAGGGAGCCCCCATTTTTTATCTTTTTTATTAAAGGACTTATCAATTGTGTTTGCATTTTTACCCCTTACTCATTTACATTGGGAAGCAGTGTATTGGGGTCCCCTTATTGTTAAGGGCGGATTAAAGATTTTCCAGAGACCACCATAACCACTTGACCAGAGTTGTGTGGAAGAGGCTTTTGTCCTCATTAACATGAGGACAAGGTGCTTTCCAAGTGGGACTCTGGCAAGGTGCCCCCTCCCCTCTTGTTCAAAGCATATGGCCTGGTATGGTTCAGGAGGGAGTGCATGCTAGTCCCTGTTTCCTGGCTTGGCAGGCTGCATAATTAGATAAAGATATGGGTGGATTTTAGGGGGGGACCTCATGCCGCTTTTTTGTGTGGGGTCTTCTTAAAATTCATACCAGACCTAAAAGGCCTGATATGAAGTATGGAAGAAACCCAATGCCATTTTATTTTATCCCCGGCTTCTTTGCTTACGTGGCTGGATACATAGCCATGTCAGTGAATGGAGCTTGTGACAGGATCCACAGGCGGCCCTAAAAACCATTGACAGAAGAAAGCTATTTTGTACAATAGCAGTACTAATACCATAATATTCATGGCGATTGGCTCCTGTTCAGACAAATGGGAGAACAGCCAAGGTTAAGTCCAGAGACTGAACCTTGAGCACATCCATAGTCACAAATTAGGCTGTCTCTTGTTCAGCAAAGTCTCTGCAATTGGTTTGAAGACCTATGCGTCTGTATTCCTGGGTAGCGATGGGCCGAACACCCCCATGTTTGGGTCGCGGTCAAACTTTCAAACCTAATGAACGTTCAACCGTGAACTTGGGACTTATTGCAAGTCTATGGGACTTGAACTTGTAAATGTAAAAATTTCCATTTTGAAGGCTTATATGCAAGTTATTGGCCATAAAAGGGGGTATGGGGACTTGGTTACTGCCCTGAGGGACATGAATCAGTGAAAATATTTTTTCAAAAAGTACCATTTTTAAAGGGGCATTAATTTTTCATTGCTTAAAGTAAGAAGAAAAAAAAAAAGACAAATTCCTATAAATATCATGCCTGGGAGGTAAACTACCTGAAAAGTTGCACATCTGTACAATGTAAAGAACCTGGGATCCCAGAGGGACACCACAGTATTTTTTTTCATTTTTAAGTGCGTGTGGTTCCCCCTAAAAGCCATACAATGCCCTATAGGCAGGACTTTTATGGGGAACCCCACCTCCCAAAAATTGGGGGGGGGGGGGGGGGAAAGTGCCTGGGATGCCTCCTAAAAGCCATATCAGGTTCTTTAGTTGCAGCGAGTGCTCGGAGGGCGCTAATAGGTCAGTGGGCATTGGGGGTTTTTTTATGTCGGTGTCATCAGGATAATGCTGGACGCCATGATTGGCAATGGATTACAGCAATGAAACCATTTTTATTGCCTTTTTTAAAGTTAAAGAACTTGTCAAAAACTGTTTTGTTTTTTGTTCAATTAAAGGAATTTTTCAAAAGTCTGGCGTCTTTATTTTTTCTAAATGTAACCCTTTAGTGAATGGGTAGGGGTACTTACTCATTCACAAGGGGGGGGGCAGCATCAGGGTGCCCCATTATTTAATGGGGTACCCTGATGCTAATGAGTCCCCCCGCCTATGGGCGTATTTGCCACGTTTGCCTAGGCGTTTGCCTAGGGCGGCACTTTTCAGGGGGGCGGCGCAGTGGAAAGGGACGGGCTGCTGTGTCTTACCTGTTTCCGCAACTCCATGTCCCACTTCAATCCGGTCCACAAGGCCTGCTGGAAGAGCGGTGGAGAGGGTGTCCTTCTGGTGTCTTCATCTCCCTGGATCTTGATCGCGATGTGGGAGTGATGACATGCCACCCCTCTCATCTGGCCACACTCCTGGGATTACTGGGCAGCCTATGGCAGCCTGTCCCTCCCTCTGCAAGCTCCGCCTCCTCCCCAGCGAGGAGGCAGAACTTGGAGCTGAGGAGCCGAGCGGCAGCACAAAGATCGAAGAAAATTAAGTGGGGGACGAGCCATAGCCGGTAATGAGGAGGAGAGTGCGGTCAGAGAAGGAAGGCAGCTGAACGGTAAGTGTCTGTGCCGTGCGGCCGGGATCTGGGCAGAGCAGATGGTGCTGCTGCAGCCGGGTATGCTAGCTGTGGATGGGAGAGGGAGGGAGCCCAGGCTGGAGCAGGGGTCAGCAATGTAAGCATCATTAGTGTCAGTGTGGGAGGAATAGTGCCCCATCATTGGTGTCACTGACACCAATGAGGGGGTACTTTTCCTCCCACTGTCACTGATGATGGGGCACTATTCCTCCCACCGAAACCAATGATGGGGCGTTATTCCTCCCACTGACACCAATGATGGGACACTATTTCTCCCACTAACACCAATGATGGTGCACTTTTCCTCCCATTGACACCAATGATGGGGCACTTTTCCTCCCACTGACACCAATGATAGGGCACTTTTCCTCCCATTGACACCAATGAGGGAGCACTTTTCCTCCCACTGACACCAATGATGGGGCACTATTCCTCCCACTGACACCAATGATGGGGCACTTTTCCTTCCACTGACACCAATGATGGGGCACTATTCCTTCCACTGACACCAATGATGGGGCACTTTTCCTCCCACTGACACCAATGAGGGGGGGCTTTTACTCCCATTGACACCAATGATGGGGCACTATTCCTCCCACTGACACCAATGAGGGGGCACTGTTCCTCCCACTGACACCAATGATGGGGCACTATTTCTCCCACTGACACCAATGATGGGGCACTTTTCCTCGCACTGACACCAATGATAGGGCAACTTACCAAACTCTGACACCAATGAGGGAGCGCTTTTCCTCCCACTGACACCAATGATGGGGCACTATTCCTCCCACCGACACCAATGATGGGGCACTATTCCTCCCACTGACACCAATGATGGGGCACTTTTCCTCCCACTGACACTAATGAGGGGGGACTTTTACTTCCACTGACACCAATGATGGGGCACTATTCCTCCCATTGACACCAATGAGGGGGCACTGTTCCTACCACTGACACCAATGATGGGGCACTATTCCTCCCACTGACACCAATGATGGGGCACTATTCCTCCCACTGATACCAATGATGGGGCACTATTCCTCCCACACTGACACCAATGATGGGGCACTATTCCTTGTCTTCATCAGCATGGGGACAATGCTCTAATGCCAATGCCACTTGGCCTGTAAGCCGCAGGGGGGGGGTCACCCCCCCTTTCCTGCCCTGCCAGGCCTGTGCTCAGATCAAGGGCCTGGTAGGAATTTAGGGGAGATGACATGCTTTTTCCAACCATTTTTGGGGGGTGAGGCTCCCCTCAAAAGTCCTACCAGGCCTAAGGGGCCTGTTATGGTTTTTAGGGGGAACCCCAAGCACTTTTTTAAAAATATGTTTTACTGTGGGGTCCCTCCTAATCTTCCTACCAGACCTAAAGGGCCTGGTATGGATTGGAGGGGGGGATCCCACACTGTTTATTTGTTTTCATTTAGTTGCTGTTTTATTTGTTTTTTAAATTTTTTATCATTATTATTTTTTTTTTTTTTTTTTGGGTTGGGGAGTATTCTCCCCTTTGTCTTTGGCAGTGTCCAGCAACACACTGCAAAAGGCTGCAGTGTAAGTCACCATGACTGCCAATCATTGCTCTCACAGTGCAGTGTGTTGTGATTGGCTGAAACATTACACATGACCTGCGCTCAGGTGCATTGCTTTCGCCAATTATGGCTCTAATGGCAATCATGGGGCACTCGGCGGGAACATCGAGCCCAACACTATTCCTGGGCAGCCATGTGTGACAGTTTGCAAAGTTCTGAGACAGATTTATTGCTGAATATTTGATGGATTTTCCCTATAAATCAGTGGTTCTCAACCTTCCTAATGCCGTGACCCCTTAATACAGTTCCTCATGTTGTGGTGACCCCCAACCATAAAATTATTTACTCTTTACACATTGGAAATGTGTTGTTCGATGGTCTTAGGTGACCCCTGTGAAAGGGTCATTCGATCCCCAAAGGGGTCGTGACCCACAGGTTGAGAACCACTGCTATAAATAGATGTGTAATTCAGAAGTGGTCAGGGCCAGGTTTCATTTTGTCACAGTGCTACTTTAGAGTAACAAAGGGAATTTATGACTCAAGCTGTAACCTTGTATTGAATCTGTCCCACAATCAGTCTCATTCTGTTTAGCATTGCTTTGCTGTGTGAGAGAATTGATAAAAGTACAGGTCAGCTGGTATTCCTTCCACAAAGTGGCAGATTTGAGACTATTCTAATTATTAGAAAAGATCCATAGATCCCTGTCTATTTTGATGCTCATACCCAAAAAGTACGAGGGGAGTCCAAGTTAGACTGGTATAAAAAGGGGTGTTAGCGTGCAGTACTACATACAGTAGTAAGTGGCAAGTGTGTCTTATTACTGATAGGCGGCGCACATTTCATGGACCAGTCCAGAGACCGTTAAACACAATGGCAAACAACAGTGTTAGTGCGTGCATGGAACAGCGCATGGTGGCTACATTTCTGGAAATTTGTTCCTTTATTATATAAACTCAAAAGTCCCTTTTTGACTTGAGCACCCCTTGTAATTTTTTTGTAAATTCCTTGTGAGACCTACTCCATAAGATGAGTATAATAGACATTTATGATATGATCTCCAGCTTTTAGTAAAGTTTAAATAGTTTGTTTGGACCAGGCTTGTCCAAACAAAGTATTACCTTCAAGAGAAGCTCCAGCCAAAAGGGGAAGTTCCGCTTTAAGTACTGCTTCCCTGCTCCCCATTAAGGATTGGTTCCTTTGGGAAGTGGGTACCCAAATTTGACAGGTACCTGCTCCCACTTCCGGTCCGATCACCTAAGCAGAAGGTGTCCTCCCTCCCTGTAGTCTTTTGGGACATGTGACAGGTCCCAGAAGACTACAGAACCATTCATGAAGCGCAGCACTACTCGCTCATACGCAGTGGGTACCCGGCTGTGAAGCCGCAAGCTATCACAGCTGGGTGCCCACACTGAAGATGCCGGCCTCATTGAATACAGGACGGCTGGTGAAACGAGCTGTGGGGGACACACCGCGAGACCGAGGGACAGGTGAGTGGCTGTTTTTTAAAAGTCAGCAGCTACAGTATTTGTAGCTGCTGACTTTTATTTTTTGATAGGTTGAGTGGAACTACGCTTTCACTACTAGATGTTCCTGCTGTGTGCACTGTATAGCCTCAGCTACATACAGCATACAGCTCTGTGTTCCAGCAGCAATTGGAAAATTCCTATGGCTTCAATAAAGGGGTACAGATGTTTAGATGTCTTGTTTCTTGCTGTCCAAAATCTCACAACCTCAGCAATGCTATATTGCGTCTATGCACTATATAATTAAAAATCAAATCTTATGACCTTGGGTAAACACTATAACCACATAAAATTTACTGATTAACATAACCTCACCAGGATTCTTTTCAGTAAGAACATCAAAGTGTATATGGGCTATGTCATATATATGAGTTGTCTGTAGAATACTTCTTAATGGATTAACCTTTCATGACAAGCTTAGTAATACTAACAGATAAACATCAAAGAACGCTTGATGAATGTAAAAGAAATCTTACAGTTTTCAAGCCTCTTAAAAGTGTATTGCTCATAGTTAATGTTTACATAAATACACTCAGTTTGGGTGCATCACACAGAAATTGTCTAATTAGCATACATTTCAGTGTCATAAAGTTCAGTGTATTGGTATAAAAAGCACAGTCTTTGGCTGCAAAGAAACAGATCACTTGTTAAAGCCTCTTGCAGACACTACCCTCAATAACTCAAAGAATAATCATGACTGGAGTAAAAGGAGGTCACAGCCAGCAGACCCAGCAGTGTCAGACTCAGCAATGCCAAACCCAAGCTCAACAATGTCAGACTCAGCAAGGAGGTCATGGTGACCAAAGCCATCAAGGTCAATCTGGGCAGCATGGCCACCAGGTTAGTCTTAGTGGTCATGGGGGTCAAGGAGGCCACGGAGGCCAATCATGCCAAGCAAGCCAAGGAGGCCATGGAGGCCAAGGAGGCCACGGAGGCCAATCATGCCAAGCAGGCCAAGGAGGCCACGGAGGCCAAGGAGGCCATGGAGGCCAAGGAGGCCACGGAGGCCAAGGAGGCCACGGAGGCCATGGAGGGCAAAGCCAGGGACAACATGGTGATCAGCATCAAGGAGGACAATGCCATTGTAAGTACCATTTGTTATAGCGTTAATAAAAAAAGAAAACAGTGATTTCAGTAGATTTTTGAAGGAGCAAAACACAGAACTTTACAGGACCTGTATCAGTATACAAAGGCAGTGAAACAGCTCTCAAAATAATAAATAGAGGAACAAGGAAACAAAAGTAGGTACTGTGGTGTGTGAAGGTAGGTGGGAATATCTTTTTTTTGCACTTGCAGTATTCATAGAACTATGACAAATATAGCAGAGAAAGACTTTACTATCTAAATAATGTACCATGTTGTCTTTTTGCTTCATGTAGGGAACAAAAGTCAACATCATACAAATAGATTATAAACCATAGCTATAAAAAGTCATAGGTATCTAAAAAACAGTAGCTTTTAACACACAGATTAAGTTGTCTAAATCTACTACTATTTAAATAAAAAACCGAGAGTAAAATACAAAGTCCTGTCCAAAGATAAAGTAAATAGGGGCCTAAATGTGCCAGATTTTAAGAGATATTATTATTCTGTATTAATATCACAAATACTAGATTGGAAATATAATGCACAAGGGAAAAGATGGATTGAAATGGAAAAGACACTAAGTGAGACACAGTTAGATAGGACTATTTGGCTACCACAACAGTTTTGTATGTTTGCTGAACACACAAGCACTTTAACACGGAATGTATTTAGAATATGGGATGTAATGCATGAGAAAATGGCATGGGAAAATAATTCACAGATAATACCATTGGTGTGAACAAATTATTTCCCACCGTGGAAAGATAATATTTTTGGAAAATTAATTAAAGATAGAAATGCACAGTTAAAAGTTATTATGGAAAAAGAGAAAATATGTTCTTTTCAAGAATTAAAAAATAAAAAGGATTTGATTTTTTATAATAGATGAGTGGCGATATTTTCAATTAAGACATTTTGCTACAGCGTTTCCACAGCCATTAATATCAGTGGAAGATCTGTATCCATTCAAACTAATGTTAAGTTCAGGTATAATAACAAAACACGGTATTTCCCGTATTTATAAGATCCTTATTGCAATATCGGGACCCGCTTCTCCAATGTTTTTGGAGAAGTGGGAAAAAGAATTTGGAACACAATTGGATAAACAGCAAAAAAAGAAAACATTTCAATTAGCACATGGTGCCGTAGATATGACTACAATAGCAATTAACTATAAATGTCTAGCAAGATGGTATATCACTCCTAATGTGGCACATAGGCAACAAGTAGAGAAATCACATTTATGTTGGAGTGGGTGCGGGATATAGTGACTGCCCTAAAATACAGGAGTTTTGGCAGCAAATGATTCAGATAATACAAGAGATCTCGAGGACGAGCACTTTGAAAGACCCTTGGGTTTGTTTGTTTCATAGTACTGAGTTTACAGTGAAATAATATAAGAATACAATGGTATTTCACTTAATAAAAGCAGCAAAATGATTAGTTCCTAGATTTTGGCAGAAAATCCAGGAGATACCAAAAATAAAAGATTGGCTGTATAGGGTTGATGATATATATATAGGATGGAGGCATTATACCATACAGGAGAGAACAAAATGGAAAAATTCAGAATAACATGGGAAAGATGGAGTGAGTTTAAAATCTCAAAGAGATATGTAGAACTGGTAGGAGTTTAAATGGAAAGAAGAAAGAGGGATGGTGCAAAATGAAGGAAAAAGATAGAGAGGAGGAAAGGAGTGGGGAGAAGGATGGTAAAGGGAGTAATGAAGGAACAAGAAGAAAAAGGGAAAAGGTAATTAGGAGAAGAGTCAGGGGGTACATTTTGGGGTAGGGGGAAGGGGTACGGGGGGAAGGGAATGGGAAAAATATGTTTTGGAAAATGTATTTGTCCTGATTTATATAGTATTTTTGATTTTGTAATATGAAATTAATAAAAAGATAATAATCATAAAAAATAAATCTACTATTATTTAGAAAGCTACAGACTTTTACTACATTTGTTTTGGAGCATTATCTGAAATTACTACAGCCAAGAGCCATGATCTAAAAATACTCTACAGCCAATACAGGGCAATTACAAGCAGCAGCCAGGAAAGGAGAAATGGCCATTTCATTCACAGTTATGTATCTGTAACCTCCAATAAAAAGTTGAACTGTTTAACATTTTCATGACCAAAGGTCATTGATGCCTAGATGTCCAATCCAAATTAATTAGTGTCATCATGTGTCGGTTAACTTGACAATAATTGACTAATTTGCATACCTAAATGCATTTTTTAAAGCTGAACAAAATTGTCATTGATCAGCATCTGCAGCCAATCAGCTGCAGCCGCTAATCAATGTATTCTGGTGTTGCTGTCAGAGGACAATGTCCCAGCAGGGATCCTCCATCCACCTTGTTTGCTTCCTCCATCCACCACCTTCCTGCTGGCTGAATGAAAGAAAAAACCCTGCGTATGGCCAGATTTAGTACATGGTTGTGGGGGGCACTCAAAAACTAAGCTTTAACATGGGGACAAGGTGCATTGCTAGGGGGGTCCTCCCTGACAAGGCACCATCTCATATTGAAAGCATATAGGCTGGTGTGGATCAGGAGGGGAGTGCATGCTAGCCCCCTATTTCCTGGCCTGCCAGGCTGCCTAATCTTATAAAGGTCTGGTATGGAGTTTAGGGGGGCAGGCTCATGCAGCTTTTTGTTATGTGGTGTCAACCTTAAAATGTATACCAGACCAGAAAGGCATGGTATGAAATATAGAAGAACCATCATGCCATTTTATTTTATCCCTGGCTTATTTGCTTACATGACTGGATTTTTAGCCATGTAAGTGAATGGAGCCTGTGACATCACTGACTTGAATATTCTCACAGCTGCAGGTGTTGTCCCGGCAGGGATTATTCCATCCACCTTGTTTGCTTCCTCCATCCACCATCTTTCTGCTGGCTGAACGGAAAAAAAAACTAACTGTGTATGACCAGATTTAGTATATGGTTAGGGGGCATTCAAAACTTAAGCTTTAAAAACATATGACATTTGTATTAGGTATACTGTTTTAGTAAAAAATACTGCTTTTTTAGTATATGGTGACAGAAGTAAAAAAAAAAACCTTTAAAGGATAAGTTCACCTTTCCACCAACATAATAAACACACATTGTTTGGCAGTTAAATGGCTGATGCCGTGCAGGTCTCCTGCTGCACACTGTTAGATACTTGATGACAGGAAGACTTAATGAACTACCACAGCGCTCACAGCACCGTGGTAGTTCATTGAGGACTACAAGCCAACAGCCGCTAAGACTAACATTACTATTTTGACATAGTATCACAAGTCTGCGTTAACACTCAGGGTCAATGCCAAGGAGGCCCAAAAATGGCAGAGCAGTGATACTAATACATTTAAAAACATTAAATGAAATCCAATACAAAGAAATAGACTTTGAAGGACACATGCACACACATATGCATGCATCTAGGATATTGAACAGAGATCATGTAACACATATTGGGTATCAATGTGCACACCAAAGAGAGAATAATCATTCTAGGGCTGTTATTTACCACTCACTCTAAACCAATGAACTGTGAACATTTCTTTAAAGCATCACCTACTGACTATTCCTAGTTCCATGCTAAAGCTGGCCAGAAATGCTACAGTATGATTGTACAATTTGCTATAGACTTGCCCACACCTATGTAGTATTTAGGCTAACCTAAACAATGTTTTCATTTTACATTCCACATTTTAGGACATTGAACTACATAGTTGCTGTCCTCAATGAGATTTTAAATCACATTTTAATAGGAGTTGCCAGCTTCACAGCATGGATCATGGTTACTCCCTATTGTGGATTCAGTAGTTAACTAGTAGTCCAAAATATCTAATGTACTTTTAATAACAGTCTTTTTATTTAGAGAGCGGATTTACAAATAAGTATTCCAGTATTTAATTATAGATATACTCAATTTGTTTATTGTACCAACGCATGGTTTTTAACTTGTGTGACATGTAACACACTGCTGTACATATTTAGAAACAATAAAGATGTATACATGTATATACACAACTGATGGATCTAGCATTTTACTCTGCACAAGTAAGAAGATGTGAATTCAGATTTGATATTTTGAGCTTTTGAGAGAGTAAAAATGAACTGACTGATTCCTTGACAAAGCATTTTCAATCTATTCTATATTATTTAGTTTTCTGAATTGTTTGTTTTCTTGTTCTAGAATATGAAAAAATGAAAAAGAAGATTTCGGATGTCTTTGAGAAATGGAATCAAAACAAACCTATGAACGTCAGACAAATGATGTAACTTAGCTAAGACACAAATAAACCCTAATTTATTGCACATTTGTTGGCATTTTTTCTTTATCTTAAAAGTTGAACTCTGGACAAATATAACAAAACAAAAAAATCATTTAATTGCTTCTAATAATCCTTAAAAAATTATTACATTAATTTTTTCATAGAATTGGAATGTGACTTGTTGTCAGACTCCTTTACATGTAAACAGAAAGTAAGATTTCAAGTTGAATTTGTTTGTTCAAGGAAAGGTGAAAACAAGAGTGAAACTAATAATTTAAAAAATATAAATTGGGTTGATCATGCGTAAATGCCATATTATTGGCATAATATCACTGTATAAGTAAACCAAAACAGCCACAAGCAATCAATATATCTGGACAATGTATTTAACACTGTATACTGTATACAGAGGGTGGGCAGGTATCAAAAACATCAGTTGAAAAAGAAGAGGTGTGGAGAGAAATCAGACATAACTGATTGTTTAAGATCTCGGTGCAGCCAGGGGCGGACTGACAAATCATGGGGCCCCTGGGCAATAGGGGATGATGGGGCCCCTGTGTCCTTGCCCAAACTCAAAAAAGCCTATGAAAAAGGTACCAGGGGCATCTCATGGGGCCCCCCACTGACCCCGGGGCCTCGTGCAGTGCCTGTGTTTTCAAATGGTCAGTCCGCCCCTGGGTGCAGCATTGTCAGCTCACTGCAAAATGTCTGGTGAGATGAATAGGTATTTTTTGCACTTATGAAACCAATATAACAAAATGTGTTCAATGGTATACTTACCAAGACCAAAAGACCATTTTCTTTAATATTACATATAAAAAGCAAGTCACAAACCCATACAATGCAGTACAGGTCCCAGCTTTCCAAATCCAATGTTCAAATTGCTGCGGGGATGTGGGAGACAAGTCTCAGGGTGAAGAACAGCCAAGGGATCGTGCAGCTACCAGTGAAGATCTGGGGGAGATCCAAAGCAGCTTGGGAAGGCAAAAAGAACAGCAGTGCAGAATCCTCTTCAGCAATATGTGTAATTTTATTTGAACAAATTCAAATAGTACACTCACATGTGTGGCTCTTGACAAATGGCTCAGATACAAAATTCAGCATAGAAGTGACATCGATATATGTTTGGTACACGGCTGTTCCAAGTTACCCAGCTGGCATATCAGGGGACTAGATTTTGACAGATGTTATAGACCGCTGATGGCCGACACCACTAACTCTTCCTCTTGGACCTCTGTACTCTGACTTTCAGTGAGGACCAATTAAAGATCTGCACACATCCTGCTGGCCCTCATCAGAGCCCCATGGAGAAATTCCTCTGTGGGGGGGGGGGGGAGAGAGAGAGAGAGAGAGGTCAGCTGACCTCTAGTCTCCACCCTCCGGCTCTGACGGCCAAATGCAGTGAATTGAACGAAAGGCTGAAGAGAGGCCGGGTAAGCGGAGCAGGTTCAAAGAGCTCCAGCAGCTGCCTTGGTCATGCGGCCCCAGTGTGCCCGATGATCGGTCCGGGCCTGGGCTTGAACACTTCCTGCTGGATCTTACCAATGTCAGTGGGTGTAGCAGGGAATCAGTGCTTTGGGAAGGCACAGAGAGGGTAATATAGCTGGCTTGCCATGAACTCAGGATGGCATAAGCCAAGCCCACCATCCTCTTCTCGAGAATTGCCAAGCCTGCCTCCCTGCCTAAACCCTACCTCCCGTCTGAGCCCTGCCTCCTGTCCGAGCCCTGCCAAGCTCTCCTGAACTGCCAAGCCCTGGTCTTTTACCCCTTCTGCCTGGGGACAGCGCTACCCCCCTGAAAATGTCGCCCTAGGGAAACACCTTGTTTGCCTAGTGGCAGATATGCCCCTGTATACACATATAGTCAAACTAAATTATCTTCACCCTTTTTCAAGTATCTAACAAAGTAATATAATATTTATCTAGCCATTAATTTAATTTTAATTGACTTTGGTCCTAATACTGGATGCAAGCCATTGATTGAGTTTTTCTTCTTTGCCACCATGGTCAAGTGTGACTCTCCCATCCCCCCAAGTGATCTGACTGAACGTATTTCTCCTATGCATCCTCCACTACCTGTGTATCCAACTTGGGCATTTTAAATCCCATGTTCAGGCTAGTTCAAGAAAACGTATGGTTGCAAAAACTTCATTAGTGTTAAGACCCCTTACATGAAGAGCTGTGCCCAACTTCAGTTCTTCTCTCCCGTCTTCCTGGTCTCACAGACTTTGTTGATAGCAGCGGAAGCCATTGGCTCCTGAGGCTGTCAATCAAATGCAATGAGCAGAGAGCTGGGGTGGGGTCAAAACACATCCTGGCAAAGGAGTGATCTCAGGCGTCTGCCCTCAAAAGCTTGTGCCAAGATCACCAGCACTGGACCCCAGGAGAGAAGGTAAAGAGCTGCACTGTGCAATACTATTTCGCAGAGCAGATAAATATAAACCTGTTGATTATTTTAATTAAAAAAATAGACTTCATAATCACTTTAAATTGTCAGCAAAATGGCAGCCCCCCGGCTGCTTCTGTTTCTAAACAACATTGCCAGGGATTGCATTATTCTATACCAGACCCTTCTGCTAGATGAGTGTCTCACACAGATGTTAACAGAGAACCTCCACACAAGAAAAAAAAATATGGCATGGTGTTCCCCCTCTAGTTCATACAATGCCCTTCAGGTCTGCTATGAATTTTAGGGGCATTCTACAAAAAAAAACAACTGTGTGAAGTACCCATAAATTATATACTAGACCATTTGGCCCCTGTCCTGAACCTTACCAAGCCACTTGCTCTCTGTTGAGAAGGGTACTATGCCAGGGGTGGAGCCTCCTGGCAAAATGCGTTGTCCCTTTGTTGATGACAAGGACCTCCTAACTCACAATCCTAATCACGTGGATCCTAATTACATTATTGACCATTTATATGGTCAATGTATATATATGGTCAAAGATGTCACCTAAGAGACCCTGCCCATTTGTATATATCAATTGTCATCTGCCCAGGGGGCCCAGGGGGCAGGGTTTTTTGTTTTGGCGGGTTAGTGGATATTGGGCCTTGTGATTGATGCAGGTCTCTATCACTGGATGACATTAATGATGGTGGATGTACATTGTGGGATTTTACTTCTCAATAAATGACTATTCAGTCTGTCTCTTAGTTACATTTTTTTAACCATAAACACATTTATTGAGCAAAATCAATGTACAAAAAAGAGAGAGCAAACAGCCAAAATACACACTTCCAATACAAAGCAGAAACTGAGGAGGCTACCAGATATGGTATAAGCCAGTGTTCATCATAAAACACTCAGCACATTAGTTACATTTAAAATGTTTTTGATGACTGAGTAGGGGTACTATTGTACCCCTGACTTATTCACATAGGTGGGGCAGTATCTGGGGTCCCTTATTGTTAAAAGGGGCTTCCATATCCCAATATGCCTCCCACCTGCAGACCCCCACAACCCCCAAGCCAAGGCTGTAGAGAAGGGGCCCTTGTTTTCATCAACATGGGGAGAAACTGCCTTACCAGGGGTTCTCCTCAGAAAGGTACACCCCATGTTGAGTAAATGTTATCTGGTATGATTCAGGAGGGGAGTGTACATGTATGCCTTCCCTTTCTGGCCTGCCAGCCAGCATGCTTGGATAAAGGTCTGGTATGATTTTTTTTTTTTGGGGGGGGCCTCTTTTTTTTGTGTGGGGTTTCCCCTTTATTACAACACCGAACAGAATTTTAGGGGGACCTTGCACCATTTCTCTTAAAATTCATACTAGACCTGAAGAGCATGGTATGAATGATGGCACAACCCCCATGCCATTTGTATACATTGTTTGTTGTCCCCATCTTCTTTGCTTACATGGCTGGAAATTACTAGCCATGTTTGTGAGTGGGAAGGTGACTTCACTGATTGTTAAAGATGGACCTTAACAACCATTGACAGTGGGAAGCTGTCATGTATAATCATAATAGTAATACTGCTATATACATAATGATCAGCTCCCGCTGAACAGGTAAATGTTCAAGCATTTATTCGATTCTGAACCTTTCCCTCCTGCTTTAGCACATTTGGCTACTTTTTTTGGGGGGGGAGCGGCAAGTACCTTTTCCAGCAGATACTTGGTCCTCTTCTTTATTCCTCACCTAGATGAGCATGATGTCTGCTAGCTCCACCATACACCTTCAGCATCCTAACATATACATTACATATTACAGAAGGCTACAGGACCACTGTCTACACTGTCCATGTCTCACTAATGCGCATTGGGTAGGCAATGGAAAGTTGTGAAACATCAGGAAGTTACAGCTGGCTTACAAATTCTAGATGGCGAAGCAGGATCTGAAGGACCTGAGAAGACTTCACGTTGTATGAAGACACCACTGAACTTCTTGGTATGTAAATGTGTGCTACAGTGCTTGCAGCTTCTGACTTTCCTCTTCCAGTTTGGAGAATACACTATGTGTAACCGCTACTCCAATTTATTTACTTTTTACTAAAGCAATAAAAACATGACAAAGCCATGAATAATATTGTAACACCACACCTGTGCATGTGACATTATCAAAACATACAACATATTTATTGGGATACCTATGTCACATAATCTATAAAACATTATACTTATTACAACTTAGCACTAGGGAAGAGCAAACAAAGCAAAGTTTAGTTTGCTGAACGTTTGCCAAACCAAGCAGGAAATCCGCAAACTCCTAATATAGTGCTCAAACTTCATTGATATCTACAGAAGCTGAATATTGTCATTTGTAATGACCTTTAAGGCCAGTTTGCAAGCTTTTGTTTAAAAAAGGGCATGGGTCACTGGGCACTGCCATGGAGGACATGTACTAATGAAAAAAAAATACAGTTTAGCAAGAGGCAGGTATTTAATAAGGCTTAAAGGGCAACATTAAAAATACACAAATATTTTAAATATTATGTATGGGGGATGTGACGTTGTGCATCAGTATGATATACTCCTGAAAAAGTGGTGTGAAAAAAAATATTACTACTGCTAAATGCTGGATCCTTCCTGACCTGCTTCTGTTTGTAAAAATTACATGGGGTCCCGCTGAAAAATTCATACCGGACTCCTTATTCACTGAACCCCCTTATTCACTGTACAAGGGTGTAGTATGAATTTTGAGGTGGCTCTTATGCATTTTTTTCCTTTAAGGAAACATTACATGTACACATTGTTTTGAAAAATGTGAACTGTTCCTTTAGGAAAAAAACTGCATGGGGCTCTCTATAAAATATATACCAGACCCCCCCCCCCCCATCCTCCTTCCCCGAACTATACTGAAGATTATACTGGAGATGAAATGAAGATAAATCGGACTGACTGATGAGTATACATGTTATACCTTACTTTTAAACCATGTGGACTGCACTTTATTCATTATGTGATCTACTATACATGGGTCTTCTGGTAATACTTCTATGTGGTCACTGGTAATATTATCATATTGGTTTGTTCACTTTTTTTAATCATTTTATATTATGTAAAGGGTTGTACTAATTAACTTATTTGACTGTAGGAATTGTGTATTCTGGAGCACTGCACATTATTTATTTATAGCAGGCCACATGACCTTAACATTGGGAGGGCACTTTGCAGGATGGAGGGTATGGGGGCAAAACCTTCCCATGTCTAGAAAGCAGCTTGTGTACAGATGCATACAGCACCTTTTCTTGTATGCATTTGACCATAGGATTATAGAAGTCTATGGGCCCTTTCAGTCAACGGCTCCTAGAGCCATAATTTTGCATTCCACATAGAAGCATGAAAGAAAATGGAACAAAGATGTATTCAGGGATGTCCTTCCAGCAGTTTTTACACGTGTACATTTATTCCTGTGCTGTAAAAAAGAAAAAAAAATGAATATTAATGCAACAATCCAGGAAATCCTAATTAGGCACTGTCTTTACAGGAAATCTCCAGTCCTCTGCAGTGATTCCTGTGTGTATATATGCAATGAACATTCAGCCATGGCAAAGGACCTGACGCAGGCTGATCTTATTGCTGATGAAGAGTACATCAGCAGCCTACCCTGTGTAGCAGAGGAACGCATGGGTTGCAATCAGCAAGGAGCTGAAATGACTCAGCAAATGAGAGGAGATGTACAGTGAGTGCACATCTCTGTATGTTGTAATTTCATTTAAAAAAGTGTGGATATTAATGATATTTGAAAGTGAAGCTGGAAAACTGAATTAGCATTAAGTAGGGACACACACATAATATGTTCCTAGTTGCTTAACTGAATGCGGTTTACATTAGGAAATGTTTGATACAGCTTTGAGCTAGTATGTTCCACTGTCCCTTATAAAGCACATGAAATGTATTGCAGACTAAGTGCAAGGTGGGCTTTGGTAAGTAGAATGCCAAAACCACCTCTTCCAGTCCGGTTTGGATTTGGTAGTAATGGATGTGGTGTTCACTATCCCTTCTAGCACTAACAGTTCAAGAAATGTAAACTATGCCTTAAGAACTACAGTAGTTTGTAAGGTGTTAACCATTATATTCTTCAAAATTTTGCTATCGGGTGGAACTCTCTAATAGACATGTAATGGCGTATACTCACCACAGAGGAAAAAGAGGGCCACAGTGATGCACCACCAAAAGACACCACCACCATTCCAAAGAGTTTGCCTTTCCATGTAAAGAGGAAAGGATTGCTTCTACTGTCGACCAATCCAGGCCAATAAATGATAAGGAGCGACTTCAGCCTTCATGTCTCCATCAAACCACACACCCTGATGTATTTTTCCTGGCCCAACAGGGCTTCATGATCCTATGACTAAGCCCCAGTGGGCGGTGCGAAAGGCATCAGGGATGTAGGCTGAGGCAGCTCATTTTTACATTTACTAGCCCTCTGAATTGGTATCAGGATAAGCTTACACCCCATGTACTTTCACCTCTACTTTGACGAGCTCCAAAAGCAATATAACAAGTTGAAGTTTTCCCTTCTATGTTGGCCCATTAAGGCAAGCGAGTAAATACAGTATATTAAGCTATTTACAATATTAAGTTATGCATGCCTTTAAAAATTCTAAAACCAGGGTAAGAGACTATCCGCAAAAAGTTTGCACATCAATTGATAACGTAGTAATTACTAACTTTTGCAATTCATATGACAAGATCCAGTTGGGCTCAGGAGCAGGAGGGTGAACGTAGTGAGGCTGGTCCTTCCTGGAATCCACATCTTTGATGCCGGTAGCATCTAGAAACAACACTGATTGATGAAGACATCCTACAGATGCTCTTAGAACTTCATGAGAGGCAGGGAGATTACTACAACAATCATAAAAATAAGCAGGCAGTGTTTGGCTACAGTCTAATAAAGATGCTGGATGGCTTTTCCATAGAGAGGGAAAAGTACAAGAAAGGAATGGAGGGAAAGTATTATAAAACAATTGCACAATCATAACCCCTTACCATGAATCTGCTGCTGTTTGTGATTTGTAAATAATAAATGATTCACTAATTAATACCCCAAAGGAGTGTCTAAATATATACTTTGATTTTGGGCTACAGGATCTTTTTTCCACCTTTGTCGTGGACATTTGTATAAATGGCGATATGAATATTCCTAGATTGTAAGCTCCAATGAGCAGGGCCCTGTGTTTCCTCTTGTACCAAATTTTATTGTAACTGTAATGCCTACCTTCATTTTGTAAAGCGCTGCGAAAACTGTTGGAACTATATAAATCCTGAATAATAATAATATGGAATGAACTTGCAGAATATCTATGTTTGGACAACTGTATTGGAGCTGGGACCCACATTACAGGACGGATCAGTTTGGGAGCAGATTTTTCTGACCAACAGGTGGACCCAGGATTTATCATAGAGGGTCTCTTATGGGGTTTGTGCGATGACCATAGTTACTCATTTCATCAACTCTAAGTGCACATACACATTGCAATAAACATATCCATGAGTCAATAAATATTGTCCAAGCCGGGTTTGGTTTTATTTGAGGAAGTTAATTTCACAAGGTCACTACGTACTTTGAATGGACTTTAAAAAGTTTTCAGGACTGTAAAGAATACTATAAGAATGTGCACAGATTAAGGTCAATCATTACTTTGTGACAACAACCTACAAAAATGTTTTTATGTCAATTTAACCTCCTTGGCGGTGTTCCCGAGCGTGACTCGGGGTTAATTTTCATGTCCAGGAGCGGTAACCCCGAGTCACGCTCGGGGTAAACTGCAGAGCATGCAGCGGACTTCCCCTACCTTCTCCCCGCGATTCAGCGATGTTCCCCGCTGTGATTGCTGGCGAGAACGCTGTCCGGCATCTGACTTCCTGGTTCCCCTCTCTGCGAGCAGCCGCGGTGCACGAGAGCGGAACTGGGAGGGAATTTTAAAATTTAAAGTGACACACACACATACATATAAAAGAGATGATACATTGTAATCTGAGAGGATTACAATATATCACCTCAGATCACCTCAGATCTGACATTTTACTGGCATTTGTGCCCATAAAAATAAAACATGGCATCAAAAAAGTGCCCAATTATGTCCAAAGCACTTTTAGACCAACTGAGTGACATCGACAGCGATGTGGAGGTGCGTGCAAAACTGAGCGAAAGTGAATCGTGGGGAGATTTGTCGTCTGACACTGACACCGATCTGGCAAGTGACAGCGGTGATGATCCTGCTCCTGACCTCAGCAATGTGCGCACTTGGTGCCCTATTGCCTGCGATACGGACCATGTAGCTCCCCCCAAGATTCCCATTTATTGGATCACCTGGGATGAAGGTAGATGTTGAGCGTAACAACCCTCTGGCCTACCTGCAATTATTCCTCACTGAGGAGGTAATTCAAAAAATTGTCACGGAGACCAACCGCTACCAAGAGCAGCAACCCGCTACGCTGCAAGCCAGGTTTTCCAGAAACCGAAAGTGGGAACCGGTGAGCAGAGAGGACATCTGGAAATTTCTGGGACTCTGCAGGGCGTGGTAGGAAAACCGCTCCAGAAATGGTACTGGACCACCAATAAATTACTGGCCACTCCGGTTTTTGTCACCGTTATGTCCGAATATCGGTTTTCCCTCATCATGAAGTATTTACACTTCACTAACAATGAGGAATTTGATGAGGCCACGCATTCTCAGCCCAAACGTAAAACGTAAAAACCAAACATCTGGGAGGTGTACCAAAATATTGTGTTCAATTTCCAGCAGACCTACGTGCCAGATAGGGACGTCAGTGTGGATGAAAGCTTGATGGCCTACAAGGGTCGCCTAAGCTGGATCCAGTACATAGCGTCCAATGAGCACTGTGCATAATTTGTCCACTGGCATGGTCCACACAAGAGGTGGGAAAGATGTGCTGAAGCCGCAACTCGTGATAGACTATAATAACACCATTGGAGGTGTGGACAGAGCCTATCAGGCAATGACATTTTACCCGGCTATGCGCAAACAACAAAAAAAATATTATAAGAAGATATTCAGGTATCTTCTTGAACAATGCCTTTGGAACTCGTACATCCTTCACAGAGTAAAGAGTGACAAGCCTCTTATTCATTCTGAGTTTATCTGGAAGGTGGCTGAGCAGATTTTTATCAACTACCAAACGCCATCAGTAGCCATGAACAGATCTGGACGTTGTGCTGTTGGCGTTGTCAATCCAGAACGCCTGACTGGTCGCCATTTCATGGACTACATCCCGCCAACCACAAAAAAGGCAGCACCTACCAGGATGTGTGTGGTGTACTGCTCAAGGAGAGATGGCAATGGAAAGAAAGTTCGAAAAGAAACCAGATTCCATTGCCCTGACTGTGACGTTGGACTGTGTGCAGTGCCATGTTTCAAAATTTATCACACTCAGGATGTTTACTGAATTTTCTTTGTTTGACAAATTTCATTATTTTAATTACATTATTGAATAAAATTATATTATTTATTAGATTATAATTCATGATTCTGTGTTTCATACTTTATCACATCCGGGTTGTCTACTAGAGTCTTCTTTGCTCAGGTTTAAGTAAGTAATTACTAAGAATTGCAGGCCTACAATACATAACACCAAATTTCCATGCAAAAAAATGGTACCGCTTTTGGTACAAAATTCCTGACATAATCATACCGCCAGGGAGGTTAACATTTAGTAATAAAGTGCTGCTTTTTTTTAATTTTATCTGAGAACCTGGTTGGTATTTTGATAGTAATAAATGATCCATAAAATATTCGCTTTGTGGTAGCAACTATCAAAAATTATATTATCAGACTATGTTTTTGTTTGGTTTATACATTTAGCCATTGGTGACTATAGAAAATGTGACTCCTTTGAAACATATATAGAGTGTTTTGCTGATTGCTTACATTACAAATGTGTCCAGTATTCAAACCTATTTAATTTTTACTAGAAGCAATTACATTTTAAACAGACATGAAAAATAATGTCAGCATAAAACCTGTGCATGTGACATTGTCAAAATAAACAAGTTATTTATCAGGATACCCATGTCTCATAATCTATAAAACGTTCCACTTATTATAGCTTAGCACCAAAATACAACAAAAAGGCTAATAATACATTGTAGACTTTATTGCAGGAAAGAGTATATTTATTCTTCTTGTAAAACTAACCATGACCTAACCATTTGGTATAAGAATTTGCCCCAATTCTAACTCCACTATATAAAAAGACCAAACCCAGGTAAACTTAACAGCTTCAGAGAACTATCTCGGCTTCTCTTTTTTGTCCTGAGGGATAGACACAACCAAACTTGCACCTACAATGTCTGGAGTTAAAGGTGGATGCTGCAGCCAGAAGATCCAGTGTAAGGATCCCTGCAAAGACCCTTGCCAAAAGCCACCTGTCTGTTGCAATCCTTGCCAGGACCGTAAGTGACTTTCTAAGTTCATTATTTAATATAGTCAAAAGAAATGGTAAAACCATATATACAGTATATATATTTTTCTCATTTTTTTGTTATCAAACAGGTCAGTCTTGTCTTGTAGCTCTTCTCAAACCGGGGCAATTTTCCCCAATACTGATACTAAGGGGTTTATTTACTAAAGCTGGAGAGTGCAAAATCAGACTCACTTCTGCATAGAAACCAATCAGCTTCCAGGTTTCATTGCCAAATCTTCATTGAACAAGCTGAGGTTAGAAGCTGATTGGTTTCTATGCAGAAGGGAGTCTGATTTTGGACTCTCCAGCTTTAGTAAATAAACCCCTAAGTGTCCATTTAAGTAATCTATATATATGCCATTATTTGGCATCTTGTTAGTAAAGTAGTGAATGGCCAAAAAAGGGATTGTGAAGGCATCTGGCCTCTTGGCAATATATTTCAGTATGAGCAAAAGCAATATTCTTTATACTATTTAATGTCAGTTATCTTTCCTATCTGTATTTTTCACTTAACCAAGTAAAGAACTACATTTTCAGTTTGCTGTGATATACTGTATTATAAATGACAACACTAAAACTTGACTTTGATCTATGTTAGGTTTCAATCTCTATCTGATATTCCTAAATTAATCTCCACATTTTTCAAAATCTTTTTTTAGCTATTGTTGTATTAGGATTGAATGGTTCAAATAAAAATAAGACTTTGAGAACAAAGTTTATTCAGTGGAAAAAAAAAACATGAACTCCACTTTTTGATATAATTTTCTTTTTTTCAATTGTAATTTATCAGCTTCTTGTTGCTGGATGGCTTGCATTCATGAACACGTTTTCTTCAACCTGACTAAATGATCTAATCTGTTGTCTCTTTAGCATGTAAACCCAGTCAACAACATCATCAACATGGCCAGCATCACCATCATGTCCAAAGAGGTAAAGAGCATTACCAAGTCTTTAACAAAGTCCAATTTCATCTAATACAATAACTAAACTTAATTTCAGGTGCTGAGGTATATTTCTTTAATGTTATGTCATCTTTTTTAATGGCTTATACACTTAACTACTGCTGTACTGTAAAAAATGAAGGAAATAGCAGTCTTTTTCTAGAGTGCCCTTTATTAACTTCACTGCAGAAATAAGGCATGGGAAGCCAGGATGCCTGTGTAATGTCTCTGATCAAGCCATCATTAGATCTCAGACAAAAGACACAGAGATCCAAGTGGCTGTGTCTTGTGATCACTGTGATGGACAATCACAGTGATCACAAATGTAAATACAGCTTGTGTATACACATGAGAGCCTGCCCTTTCCTCCACTGCCACCAATCCTCCTAATTCTCTTCTTTCTTCCTCCTCTGATTGATTCTCCTTTGAATACTGTGAGTAACACTCTTCCCACTGACCAACAATGAAAGGGGGCACACTGACCACCACGGAAAGGAGGTTACGGGGGGAACCACCACTGACCACCAATGTTAGGGAGGAAACCATCACTGTTGACTGATGTTATGGGGGGGGGGGGGGGGAACACCACTAGCAGTCACAACTGATGACCAACATTTAAAGGGCACAAACCATTGACCACATACATTTAAAGGGTCACATACCACCAAGCACCACTATAAGGGACACTAACTCCTGACCACTGAAATCTTCAAGCTGTTCTGAGCATTACATACAGTTGCAAGAAAAAGTATGTGAACCCCTTGGGATTACGGGAGTTTTGCATGAATTGCTGAACATAATACTACACAAACATTAGATGCTGCCATGGTTTAACAGCACATAACATGTAAACATTCACAGTGCAGGGAGGAAAAAGTATGTGAACCTTTGGACTTAATAACTGGTTGACCCTCCTTTGGCAGCAATAACCTCAACCAAATGTTTCCTGTAGTTGCAGATCAGACCTGCACAATGATCTGGAGTAATTTTGGACCACTCCTCTTCACAAAACTGTTTCAGTGTAGCAATATTCTTGGGATGTCTGGTGTGAATCGCTCTCTTAAGGTCATGCCACAGCATTTCAATCGGGTTGAGGTCAGGACTCTGACTGGGCCACTCCAGAAGACGTATTCTGTGCTGTTGCAGCCATTGTTTTGTTGAATTACTTGTATGCTTTGGGTCATTGTCCTGTTGCATCACCCATCCTCTGCGAAGCTTCAGTTGGCGGACAGATGGTCGTACGTTTTCCTGCAAAATGTCTTGATAAACTCTGGAATTCATTTTCCCATCAATGACAACAATCCGTCCAGGCCCTGAGGCAGCAAAGCAACCCCAAACCATGATGCTCCCTCTGCCATGTTTTACAGTGGGGATGAGGTTTTGATGTTGGTGTGCTGTGCCTTTTTTTCTCCACACATAGTGTTGTGTGTTCTTCCCAAACAACTCAATCTTGGTTTCATCTGTCCACAGTATATTTTGCCAGTAGTGCTGTGGAACATCCAGGTGCTCTTTTGCAAACTTCAAATGTGCTGCAATATTCTTTTTGGACAGCAATGGCTTCCTCCGTGGTGTCCTCCCATGTACTCCATACTTGTTTAATGTTTTCCTTATTGTAGATGTGTCAACAAAAATGTTAGCATGTGCCAGAGATTTCTGTAGGTCTTTAGCTGACACTCTGGGATTCTTCTTTACCTCATGCAGCATTCTGCGCTGTGCTCTTGCAGTCGTTTTTACAGGACGACCACGCCTAGGGAGAGTAGCAACAGTGCTAAACTTTCTCCATTTGTAGACAGTCTGTCTTACTGTGGACACATGAACATCAAGGCTTTTGGAGATACTTTGGTAACCCTTTCCAGCTTCATGCAAGTCAACAATTCTTCATCGTAGGTCTTCTGAGAGCTCTTTTCTGCGAGGCATGGTTCACATCAGACACTGCTTCTTGAAACCAGTAAACCGAAAACAGGTGTGTGTTTTAAGGGCAGGACAGCTGTCAGCAACACATCCAATATCATCACACTGATTGGAGTCAAGGTTGGCTCACTCCTGGCTCCAATTAGCTCTGGGAGAAGTCATTAAGCTAGGGCCTCACATACTTTTTCCTCCCTGCACTGTGAATGTTTACATGTTATCTGCAATGAAACCATGGCAACATCTAATGTTTGTGTAGTATTATGTTCAGCAGACTGTGTTCTTCTATTGTTGTGACTTAGATGACATTCAGAGCACATTTTATGCCCAATTCAAGCAAAACTCCACGTAATCCCAAGGGGTTCACATACTTTTTCTTGCAACTGTAGTCCCAACCACTGCACCCTGACTGCTGTACTGTATATACTGTGCCTTAGGCTCAGTTTACATCTTTGCACTGTGGGAAAAGCACATATTAGTTTAAAGTGCAAAAAGATGTGTTGTGCATTGGTATGCCGTGGTGCAATTTATTCTTAATGCCACTCTAAGAAATGTGCATTGAGGCACACCACAGCACATAATAATGCACTACCATGACATGTGGTTTACTGCATTACGAATTTGCAATTTGGTGTGGTAGGAAACTCTTTCAAATGAATGGGCTGTCTTAACACAATGCATATTAATGCACTGAATTTTGAGTTCTTGCAATGTGAAAATAGCCTAAAGCTAAACAATTTTAGAAGGAATTTTAGGGCTACAAGAAATGCAAAAAAATAAGGTTTTTCAACAGTTTGGGTCTCTTCTCCTTTATTTAAAATGGTTGTAAAGGCAGATGATTTTTTTTTACCTCATGCATAAAGGTAAATAACCTTTTGCAAGCAGCTTCAACCCCAGCCCCCCCTAAATACTTACCATAACGCAATCTCAATCCAGCACTGTACACAAGAGCAAAGGCTCTCTCGCTCTTCATTGGCTCAGACATAGCAGTGGAAGACATTGGCGTTTACTGCTGTCAATCACAGCTACAGAGGAGAGAGTGGGAGGGGGCCAAGCTGTGCTCTGTGTGTTTTATGGACAGACAGAGCCGCCTCGGGAGCATGCATGTTTGAGTGCACCAGTAGCAAGAGGCTTGCTATGGGGGCACTCTGCAGAGGGAAATGGCCAGAAGCGCCAGTGGGGGACCCAAGAAGAGGAGGATCAGGGCTGCTCTGTGCCATTGAACAGAGCAGGTAAGTATGACATATTTGTTATTTCTAAAAAATAAAAACTGAGCCTTTAGAATCACGTTAATTAAAATGTAAAAACCCACTAGTTATTAAATACCACAAAAAGATAGCTCTGTCTATCTCCAAAAATGACATAACATTTATTTTTGGGTACAGTGTTGCATAACTGAATGATTGGCAGTCAAACTATACCAGCACTGAAAAATGAAAAATGGCATAGTAATGAAGTAGTATATGCATGCCAATACTCAAGTGGTTAAGATTTTTAAATCTCTGTGCACAAATCTAACATTAGACAATGGTGTTGACTATAAGAATGGCAGATGACTGCTTGAAGGAGGCACACTTGCCAACTACGGGCCCTACTGCATGTTGTTCTACTTCTCTTCTTCTGGTCAAAAGCATGGCAGCTTTTCTATCCAAGCTACCTACCGACATTACTTTTTCATCAAACCAATAATTGTTTAAAAGAAACTTGTAATGTGGTAGTATGGAGGATGCCATAGGTGACTCTTCCTTCCAAAATGCTAGTTGCTTGGCTCTCATGATAAATCAAAATGTTCAGTGCTTTCTGGGTTTGTGATTGATTACAATATGCAGATGAGGAAGTTTGACCACACAGCAATGGAGCAAGAATTTTCAGAAGGCAGTGTAGGCTGTGCGCACCCCATGTTTGTCTAACCTCAGATTTCCTTTTAAAAGCAGTGAATAAGCTATTTGTTGGAAAATGAAAATGCATCAGATTAGAGGCAAATGCTTATATAGATCTAATTGTTTCCCCATTGCACCTGAACACACATTTTCCAATATGACACAATCTTGTTTAATACTCAGAGGTGAAAAGCAAAACCACCTATAGCAACCATTCAAAATTCAATATATTGAAGCCATACAACGTCAGCATGGATGCTGATTGATTGTCATGGGTAGTGTAGAGTTTTATTGAAAAAGTGTGCAAATCCATGAACACTCCTAAACGTCAAACCAAGTCTGGGAACCTCTGCTAACTGTCTAAATGAATGCATATAAATGTCTAATACTTGGATGTATAGTATTCTAACATATAGTTTTTCCCGTCTGCAGATCCATGCAATCCTTGTTGCCCAAAACCCTGCTGCTGTAATAAGTGAAGATATCACATCTAATCCTATGCTGCCTGAAGACCTTTTACAAGCCTGTTTGCTAAGCCTTATCTATCAAAGCCTATGCATATGAATTGCTTCTCAAATCAAACTGCTGGTATATACCGTATATAAAAAAAGCATATAAAATACCAATTTTTGGAACCATATCTTTGCTCTCTCTCTTGTTTTCTTTGAGTCCAATGATGGTTATAAATATTTTTTACATGCCCAAGAGTAAGCTTAATTGGGGCCTATAGGAAGGTTGATTAGGTTCCCCTCTGAACACCCAACTCAGCCTCCTCTATATAAAAATTGAGAAGCTATCGCAAGGGTGTTCAGGATACATGCCCAGGACTCAGTCCCTTCCCAGGTGACATCACTAGTGAGATGGCAGCACCACCTGCTGGACTTGCTGGGACAGAGAAGACAGTATATTAATGTACCTACTACACTAAGGACAAGTTGGAATCATAGTCAGTCTGGTTATTAGAATGAATTTAATAACAGTTTATTTTATATTGTTATCATGAATGATAGGGCATCTATTTTTATATTAACCAATATATATGCTATATTAAGAATCCCTGTATAATATATAAAACATTAGGCTGTATGGTATGTAATATTAATTTCAAATTACATAAATAATAAGAAACTTGATATTTCTTTCTCAATATCACAATGATAAATACAATAGAATTTCCATTCCAATTACATTTTAGGCCAATGTAACTGTTTATAGGTTTATTGTGTAAAGTATTGCAGCTAGCATATACTGTGCTCCCACATGTAAACCATAAAAAAAAAAAAAAAAAAATGCAGCGCAGTACTATGAACTCAAATATAGTGCTAAATAAATCCAATGTGCATATGTGAATAGTGAAACATACAATAGTGCTTTGTGACAATAATATGTGCTACATCAAAATAAATATCAACACATATATATAAATAAACATATGCAGTTTATGTATGTATATGTGTTGATATTTATTTTGATTTATATTTGATTTATTTAGCATTATATTTGAGTTTATAGTACTGCGCTGCATTTTTTAAAAATGCCAATGAACCATTCCATCTCTTTCTAACATGATGGACTTGCACTATTATTGTGTATTTGTTCATTTCTCTGTATTCCCATTTTAAGAAGATGTTATGGCATTTCTGCTTTAAGGGCTAGTTGACACCATAGAAACACAGTCCAGATGCGTTCCTGCGTGCGTTTTATGCATTTTTGGTGTGTTTTTGATGCATTCCCGTGCATTTTATCCCCTTCTTTATTTCTTCACCTTAACAAAGGGTTTTTGGTGTGCATTTAGGTGTGTTTTTTATGCATTTTACCGCTTTCCACTAAAGTTCAGTGCAAAAAAAAATTGCAGAATGTTCTATTTTTTTCTGGAACTAACCACACTGGTGTGAACTATGCCATTTGAAATCATATACCCCACTATCCATTCATTTTTGATGCAGAAAAAAAAACACAATAGGCTGCATTTAGTGTGAACCGTCCCTAAGAGTTTAAGGAGAGAGTAGGAAGAGTTGGGGTGATTAATAAAGGTGGTGTCCTGTTAACAGTCTGAATTACTGAGATACAACAATGGCAACAAGGACACTTGAACCCTGTGTGCAGCCTCCAGTGAAATTTATACAGTATCCTGGTGAGCCTGCAGTGCCCTGGCATCTCTGGTATGAATTATTTTCCAACTACTTACTAGCATCTGGCCTAGAAGAGGCCTCACCAGAGGCCTTTGCTGCTTAGCTCATTAGGGTCAGAAGGCTATAGGATTTTCTCAACTCTGGAAGCTGATTCTTCATACACAGCTACTACAGTACAAGCCCTGGAACAGCAGCTTAAACCAGCTACACATGCTTTAGTGGCCAGAGTTCATTTTTGCAAACACTGTCAGAGTGAGGGAGAATTTATTCACCTCTATGTAGCTAAGCTGAGACAGCTAGCGGCACCCTGCAGATTTGTACCTTTACATGATGAAATGAATAGATATCAGCTTACGGAAACCACTACATACCTAAAACTGAGGGGAAGGTGGCCTATGGATCCAGAAACATTTACTTTTCTAAGAACTGTGGATTTGGGGTCTAAGATGAAAATGGCTGTGCAGGAAGCCAGTATTATACTGTGCCCCACAGCTGGTAATAAAGCGCCTTTTCAAGTACAAAACTGAATGACAGAACACCATATGCGCATTGCTTTAAAGTATACTGTATGTAAAACCTCACCTTGTAAAACAATCCATTCAGTTTAAAATTGAAATGAAAGGCAAAACATTATATATACAGTTGCAAAAAAAAGTATGTGAACCCCTTGGGATTATGTGGAGTTTTGCATGAATTGGGCATAAAATGTGCCCCAAACAATGATGCTCCCTCCGCCATGTTTTACAGTGGGGATGAGGTTTTGATGTTGGTGTGCTGTGCCTTTTTTTCTCCACACATAGTGTTGTGTGTTCTTCCCAAACAACTCAATCTTGGTTTCATCTGTCCACAGTATATTTTGCCAGTACTGCTGTGGAACATCCAGGTGCTCTTTTGCAAACTTCAAACGTGCTGCAATATTCTTTTTGGACAGCAATGGCTTCCTCCGTGGTGTCCTCCCATGTACTCCATTCTTGTTTAATGTTTTCCTTATTGTAGATGTGTCAACAAAAATGTTAGCATGTGCCAGAGATTTCTATAGGTCTTTAGCTGACACTCTGGGATTCTTCTTTACCTCATGCAGCATTCTGTGCTGTGCTCTTGCAGTCATTTTTACAGGACGACCACGCCTAGGGAGAGTAGCAACAGTGCTAAACTTTGTCCATTTGTAGATAGTCTGTCTTACCGTGGACACATGAACATCAAGGCTTTTGGAGATACTTTTGTAACCCTTTCCAGCTTCATGCAAGTCAACAATTCTTGATCGTAGGTCTTCTGAGAGCTCTTTTCTGCGAGGCATGGTTCACATCAGACAGTGCTTCTTGAAACCAGTAAACCCAAAACAGGTGTGTGTTTTTTAAGGGCAGGACAGCTGTCAGCAACACATCCAATATACTCACACTGATTGAAGTCAAGGTTGGCTCACTCCTGGCTCCAATTAGCTCTGGGAGAAGTCATTAAGATAAGGCCTCACATACTTTTACCTCCTTGCACTGTGAATGTTTACATGTTATGTGCAATTAAACCATGGCAACATCTAATGTTTGTGTAGTACTATGTTCAGCAGACTGTGTTCTTCTATTGTTGTGACTTAGATGACGTTCAGAGCACATTTTATGCCCAATTCATGCAAAACTCCACGTAATCTCAAGGGGTTCACATAATTTTTCTTGCAACTGTAGATATAAAAAAAAATTACAAATACATTTTCCCTCTTTTTATAAGTGATCACATACGCTCTGTTCTCAGCTACATAGGAAGCTCAGGGAAGAAAAACAGCAGACACTGAGCTTCCCAGTGAATGGCTGTGAGGGGGCAGCCTGTCAGAAGAAGTCTGATTATTGGAGGACAGCAGGCTAAGTACCAGCATAACCAGAAAACAGACCATCATCTCATGTTAAACAATATGTAGGGAATTTAGAGGCGCTACCACACACATAAACATAATGTAAAAAAAATTGTATTTTCTTTATAAAGTCCACCAAACCAAAGTGCAACAAATGTTGTGTTTCAAAGAAATTCTTGTGTCTGTGCCACCAATCTCCACACCACCGTGAGAAAAAAACTCCCTCACCTACACTCCAATGACCCTTATATTACTGAAGGTCAAACAGCGCTTGTGGATTTTTGTATCGTTATCCAACCATAATGATCATCTTTGTTCTTTTCTCTAAATTGTATTTATGTAGAATCACATCCCAATGGAAATGAACCGTGCTGCTAAAAAAATAGAAGAGGACTATAGTGTAGTATGTTTATTTTGCCATTAAAATATATAAAAGTAACAAAAATGTAAAATATTGCACCAACATACACTATGCCCGAACTGGCACAGTTGTATACAGCCTGGGTTTGTATTGCGATCCCTTCTGGGACCACTGGCTGGAAAGAGGGAAACCGGAAGTGACGCCACTGAAACAGGATATGAAAACTCTTGACGGACTAAACTAGTTTTGCTGGATCGCGAAAACTTTATGTATAGATACAGGTATAATAAAAGCATTATAAATACCTTTCCCCCTTGTTATAAGTGATCACATAGGCTCTGTTCTCAGCTACATAAGAAGCTCAGGGAAGAAAAACACACTGATCTTCCCAGGGGCGTATTTACCACAAGGCAAACAAGGCACTTGCCTATGGCAGCATTTTTTAGGGGGGCAGCACCTCCCCCCCCAGAAGAAGGGATGAAAGAAAAGACATGTACACCATAGGAACCAGGTGGGATCTGAGAGAGGCTGCAGGCTGATTGATGGTGTATGTAGAGCCTGACTCTCATTCCCAGGGACGTCCGGAGCTGTGATGATGAGTGTCTTTATCTCTATTGCTAGGGGAGGGGGGTAGTGGAAGGCTCTCCCAGGTGGGGGCAGGGCTGTTGTTGGTCAATGTCAGGCTCTCTCTGCGGGAGGAGGAAGGGGGGGGGGGTGGTGTTGGTCAGTGTCTATGGGGGCAGATGATTTTTGTGTTGCCTAGGGCAGCAAAAAATCTAAATACACCACTGGATCTTCCCAGTGAATAGCTGTGAGGAGGCAGCCTGTCAACAGAAGTCTGATTATTGGAGGACAGCAGGGTGAGTACCAGCACAACCAGAAAACTGACCATCATCTCATGCCTAGTGTGGTCGGCTTTTGATAGGAAAGCAGAGGGAATGGCAGGAACATCAGGTATGTCACACAAGGGAAGCAATACAAAGAGAACAGGATCCTTTTTTTATGCAAGTACATGGGATAGCAGTCACATATCAGGAATGTGAAATGTTGGGTTTACATATTTTCAACCGTGGAGGTAACTGCATAAAGCTGTACCCTGCACAAGGCAATTTCTGCAGGTGATGTGACAAACGGAATCACTTTGTTAAATGTTGCTGTCCTACCCCAAGTATATTTGTTCATTACGTAAAGCAGGCAGACCATGAGCTTGTTAACCAGCAGATTAACACATTTGAAAAGGATTAGACAACTTTTAACCTCTTCCATACAGGGCACTTTTACCCCCTTCCTGCCCAGGCCAATTTTCAGGTTTCAGCACTCTCACACTTTGAATGACAATTGCGCGGTCATACAACATTGTACCCAAACTAAAATGTTATCATTTTCTTCACACAACTAGAGCTTTCTTTTCGTGGTATTTAATCACCACTGGGGTTTTTATTTTTTGCTAAATTAACAAAAAATTTTGAAAAAAAAAACAAGTTTTTCTTTGTTTCTGTTATTAAAGTTTGCAAATAAATAATTGTTCTTCATATATTTAGGCCGAGATATATTCTGCTACATGTCTTTGGTGAAAATAACCCAAATTAGGATGTATTATTTAGTTTGTAGGAAAGTTATAGAGTTCACAAACTATGGTATAGATCTGAATATTGATCAGTCCTGAAGTACTGACAGCCAATCTAATTTCTTGAGGTCCGAGAATCTCAGAACAGTACAGATATCCTCCAAATGACCCCTTTTTGCAAAGTAGACAGTTCGACGTATTTCATAAGAGGCATGGCGAGTTTTTTGAAGTTGTATTTTTTTTGTCATAATTTTTATGAAAATGAAAAAATTTTAAAAATTATTTTCACTATTTATTTTTTACATACTGTCACCAGTGCAGTACAGCGTCATCATATAACTGGCATGGCGATGATCAGGGACACTGACTGGTGACAGTATGAAAAAAAAATTATAATTTTTTTTTTTTTTAATTATTTTTAATTTTTTATTAAATTTGTTTTCTTTTTTTTAAGATTGTTTTTTCATATTTCACTATGAACAAAGTAGTACAATGTTACCATAGTGACCAAGCTTGTAAAATCAGAAGAAAACAGCTGTTCCATTAAAAGTCAGACATTTTCCAAAAGGTCCATGGAATACAAACCAATTGTCTGTAGAAAAATCACAGTAGCACTGAAACATCAAAGATACTATATGGTAGCATATGATTTTTACTGGAAATGACCAGAGGTGGCTACTAGGGTTGCCACCTCATCCCTTTAAAACTGAACACATAGTAATTACACAGGTTCTGTAGCTGATTAAGGTGGTAATTAAATTCACTTAGTGTCTTATCTGAATTAAATTTGCCTCAGAACCTGCATAATTAATATCTGTTTGGGTTTAAAGGGATGAGGTTGTAAGCCGTGTACCGGGGTGGGCTCCCCAGGATACAGTGAAGTCACGAACGAGGAAAGCAACCCCAACACCAGCTTTTGCCACAACAGAATTTTACTTAGATGTGGCAAATAAACACAACCACAAATGCTAAAAACATACAATAAATTGACATACTCCCAGCCCAAAGGCTGAGACCCTTGTGCTGCACAGCACGGCGCCTTCTGATGGATGAAGGTAGAAAGTGAAGTAATTTACCTACTGGCGGGCACAACTAAGCTGCCACACCTTACCTGTTATTACCCTAAAAGAGCAGGAATCAGTGTATGGGTGTATGCCATAGGCTAGCCTGCGGTGCAGCACAACAGCTTACAATCTTACACAACTCTACAGTATTCCCCCTCCCATAACTGGTCCGATAGCATGTGCCTGAGTATTCCTTCTGAGCAAAACGCCAGTCTGGCTTGAGTTTGTGGGATTTTATCAGCTCTCCAATGTGAAATGTCACTTTAAGTTGTGGAGTCCTTCCAATAATCAATAACAACACTTGTGGCCTGACACAAACACAGACCCAGAGACACTGGCCTCAGTCTCTAGGCGCCAACACTGAAATGAGGTGCGTGCACGATCTTACCGACCCGGGTCTGCTTTGCATCCGCCGGTGAATCTGAACAGAAAAAATGTCTCTCCAACAAGCATGCGGTATTGCAGTATATGCTGCTTAGTTCCTCTGCTCTCATCAGCATTCCTGGCAGCAATCTTCCTTTCTTTGAACAGGATCAGGGTCTTGGACACAATCAGCTTCACTTAGCTGCAGCTCTGGTTACTAAGGGACGCTTTCACACCTGGATGTCATCAGATTCTCAGCTCACACGGCCCCTTATTCACCATGCTCCAAAACATGGCTTCTCTCTCTCCTTCCTGTTCTCTCCAACTCTGTGTGCAAAACCCCACCTCTTCATGAATATACAAATATCTATGCAGTATGAGGCTGTGTTAGAAAAACAGTGACATCTTGTGGCTAAACCGCAGAATGTCAGTCAAAACATTAATTTACTTCCACACAGTGTTCAAACAATGAAAGCTGTTTCCCCATCTCACAAGGTGGCAACCCTAGTGGCTACAGCAGAAGTCAGGACCAGAAAATTTGTCATTACTGCCTTGATGGGATGGTTCTCAAGGAGGAGACTACCACTGGAAATCAGTACCAACAATAGCATACAATTTATTTCAAGAGTTTGAGACTTTCCTTAAATAAAAGGGAATAAAGCACATCTTAACACCATGATACCATCCACAGGCCCATGGATGCGCAGAATGTTTTAACCAGACATTTCAAATTGGCCTTAAAGCGGTAGTAAACTGCAAAAAAACCACAAAAATTCCCCTGCAAAATAATAGCATAATGTGCTAGTATGCATCGCATACTAACACATTATGAAAGACTTACGTTAGAATGAAGCCCTCCAGCGGCGCGCTGTCACTGCTGTAAGCACATCCATCTTCACCTGATTTTCCATCTGGGTTCACGGGCTTCAGCTGTTTGACAGTCCGAACCACGATGACATCACTCCCACGCATGCACACTGTTCATTGAGAGCATAGTGCGCATAGGCCAGTGATGTCACCAGCTGCTAATATAGTAAATATCTCCTAAACGGTGCATGTTTAGGAGATATTTACTGTACCTACAGGTAAGCCTTATTTTAGGCTTACCTGTAGGTACAAGTAAACAGGTAGGCTTTACTACCAGTTTAAGACACATCTGCATGAGGGACTCCTCAGCAAAGCTATAACCAGCTCCTCATAGCACCACTGGGGAATCACCAACAAAACTGATGATAGGTTGTTGATGATAGGTTGTGATTAGAGATGAGCGAATCGAACCAGGCGAACCGGAATTCGAGTCGAATTTCAGGAAATATTCAATTCGCGTCGAATCCGAAATTTTGCCTACTTCAGGTGCGCGAATCGAACATTTCCCGATCAGCCGGCAAAAGTGTCCCTGCAGTGAGCTCCGCTATTTCTGACAGCTCTCTGACAGAAGGAACACATGTTTAGCGGTTGAAACATTGTATCTATTAGTTTCCATTTAGGATACAGATGTTTCAACCGCTGTACATGTGAAGAAGCTGTCAGAGAACTGTCAGAAATAGAGGAACTCTGCACATACACTTTTTGCCGGCTTGGAATTATTCTTCTTTTCATCCTACTTCTTCTTCTTCTTCTTCTTCTTCTTCTTCTTCATCCTCATCCTCATCCTCTTCTTCTGAGGATGAGGATGAGGATGAAGAAGAAGAAGAAGAAGAAGAAGAAGTAGGATGAAAAGACTATTTCTAACAGTTCTGTGACATTCCTTCCATACAGCGGTTGAAACATTGTATCTATTTGTTTCCATAAATGGATCCATTTATGGAAACAAATAGATACAATGTTTCAACCGCTGTATGGAAGGAATGTCCCATAACTGTCAGAAATAGACTATTTCTGACAGTTCTGGGACATTCACTCCATATATCGGTTTCAACCGCTGTATGGAGGGAATGTCATAGAACTGTCATAAATAGACTATTTATGACAGTTCTGGGACATTCACTCCATACAGCGGTTGAAACATTGTATCTATTTTTTTCCATAAATGACATTCTGCAAATACACTTAGAGGAGCGCTGCAGATACACTTTTTGCCGGCTTGGAATTAATCTTATTTTCATCCTACTTCTTCTTCTTCATCCTCATCTTCATAAGAAGAAGAAGAAGTAGGATGAAAATAAGAATAATTCCAAGCCGGCAAAAAGTGTATCTGCAGCGCTCCTCTAAGTGTATATGCAGAATGTCATTTATGGAAAAAAATAGATACAATGTTTCAACCGCTGTATGGAGGGAATGTCATAGAACTGTCAGAAATAGACTATTAATGACAGTTCTGGGACTGTCCTTCCATACAGCGGTTGAAACATTGTATCTATTTGTTTCCATAAATGGATCCATTTATAGAAACAAATAGATACAATGTTTCAACCGCTGTATGGAAGGAATGTCCCAGAACTGTTAGAAATAGTCTATTTCTGACAGTTCTATGACATTCCCTCCATACAGCGGTTGAAACCGCTGTATGGAGTGAATGTCCCAGAACTGTCAGAAATAGTCTATTTCTGACAGTTATGGGACATTCACTCCATACAGCGGTTGAAACATTGTATCTATTTTTTTCCATAAATGACATTCTGCAGATACACTTAGAGGAGCGCTGCAGATACACTTTTTGCCTACTTCTTCTTCTTCTTCTTCATCCTCATCCTCTTCTTCTTCTTATAAGGATGAGGATGAAGAAGAAGAAGAAGAAGTAGGATGAAAATAAGATTAATTCCAAGCCGGCAAAATGTGTATCTGCAGCGCTCCTCTAAGTGTATTTGCAGAATGTCATTTATGGAAAAAAATAGATACAATGTTTCAACCGCTGTATGGAGTGAATGTCCCATAACTGTCAGAAATAGACTATTTCTGACAGTTCTGGGACATTCACTCCATACAGCGGTTGCAACCGCTGTATGGAGGGAATGTCATAGAACTGTCAGAAATAGACTATTTCTAACAGTTCTGTGACATTCCTTCCATACAGCGGTTGAAACATTGTATCAATTTGTTTCCATAAATGGATCCATTTATGGAAACAAATAGATACAATGTTTCAACCGCTGTATGGAAGGAAAGTCCCAGAACTGTCATAAATAGTCTATTTCTGACAGTTCTGGGACATTCACTCCATACAGCGGTTTCAACCGCTGTATGGAGGGAATGTCCCAGAACTGTCAGAAATAGTCTATTTCTGACAGTTATGGGACATTCACTCCATACAGCGGTTGAAACCGCTGTATGGAGGGAATGTCATAGAACTGTCAGAAATAGACTATTTATGACAGTTCTGGGACATTCCTTCCATACAGCGGTTGAAACATTGTATCTATTTGTTTCCATAAATGAATCCATTTATGGAAACAAATAGATACAATGTTTCAACCGCTGTATGGAAGGAATGTCCCAGAACTGTTAGAAATAGTCTATTTCTGACAGTTCTATGACATTCCCTCCATACAGCGGTTGAAACCGCTGTATGGAGTGAATGTCCCAGAACTGTCAGAAATAGTCTATTTCTGACAGTTCTGGGACATTCCCTCCATACAGCGGTTGAAACCGCTGTATGGAGTGAATGTCCCAGAACTGTCAGAAATAGACAGAAACTGTCACAGAACTGTCCTTCTTCTCATCCTTCTCCTTCTTCTCATCCTTCTCCTTCTTCTCATCCTTCTCCTTCTTCTCATCCTTCTTCTCATCCTTCTCCTTCTTCTCATCCTTCTCCTTCTTCTCATCCTTCTCCTTCTCCTTCTTCTCATCCTTCTCCTTCTTCTCATCCTTCTCCTTCTCCTTCTTCTCATCCTTCTCCTTCTCCATCTTCTCATCCTTCTCCTTTTCCTTCTTCTCATCCTTCTCCTTCTGCTTCTCCTTCTCCTTCTTCTCATCCTTCTCCTTCTTCTCATCCTTCTCCTTCTTCTCATCCTTCTCCTTCTTCTCATCCTTCTCCTTCTCCTTCTTCTCATCCTTCTCCTTCTTCTCATCCTTCTCCTTCTCCTCATCCTTCTCCTTCTTCTCATCCTTCTCCTTCTTCTCATCCTTCTCCTTCTCCTTCTTCTCATCCTTCTCCTTCTCCATCTTCTCATCCTTCTCCTTCTTCTCATCCTTCTCCTTCTGCTTCTCCTTCTCCTTCTCCTTCTTCTCATCCTTCTCCTTCTTCTCATCCTTCTCCTTCTTCTCATCCTTCTCCTTCTTCTCATCCTTCTCCTTCTCCTTCTTCTCATCCTTCTCCTTCTTCTCATCCTTCTCCTTCTTCTCATCCTTCTCCTTCTCCTTCTTCTCATCCTTCTCCTTCTTCTCATCCTTCTCCTTCTCCTCATCCTTCTCCTTCTCCTTCTCCTTCTCCCCATCCTTCTCCTTCTTCTCATCCTTCTCCTTCTCCATATTCTCATCCTTCTCCTTCTTCTCATCCTTCTCCTTCTTCTCATCCTTCTCCTTCTCCTCATCCTTCTCCTTCTTCTCATCCTTCTCCTTCTTCTCATCCTTCTCCTTCTTCTCATCCTTCTCCTTCTTCTCATCCTTCTTCTCATCCTTCTCCTTCTTCTCATCCTTCTCCTTCTTCTCATCCTTCTCCTTCTCCTTCTTCTCATCCTTCTCCTTCTTCTCATCCTTCTCCTTCTTCTCATCCTTCTCCTTCTCCATCTTCTCATCCTTCTCCTTTTCCTTCTTCTCATCCTTCTCCTTCTGCTTCTCCTTCTCCTTCTTCTCATCCTTCTCCTTCTTCTCATCCTTCTCCTTCTTCTCATCCTTCTCCTTCTTCTCATCCTTCTCCTTCTCCTTCTTCTCATCCTTCTCCTTCTTCTCATCCTTCTCCTTCTCCTCATCCTTCTCCTTCTTCTCATCCTTCTCCTTCTTCTCATCCTTCTCCTTCTCCTTCTTCTCATCCTTCTCCTTCTCCATCTTCTCATCCTTCTCCTTCTTCTCATCCTTCTCCTTCTGCTTCTCCTTCTCCTTCTCCTTCTTCTCATCCTTCTCCTTCTTCTCATCCTTCTCCTTCTTCTCATCCTTCTCCTTCTTCTCATCCTTCTCCTTCTCCTTCTTCTCATCCTTCTCCTTCTTCTCATCCTTCTCCTTCTTCTCATCCTTCTCCTTCTCCTTCTTCTCATCCTTCTCCTTCTTCTCATCCTTCTCCTTCTCCTCATCCTTCTCCTTCTCCTTCTCCTTCTCCCCATCCTTCTCCTTCTTCTCATCCTTCTCCTTCTCCATATTCTCATCCTTCTCCTTCTTCTCATCCTTCTCCTTCTTCTCATCCTTCTCCTTCTCCTCATCCTTCTCCTTCTTCTCATCCTTCTCCTTCTTCTCATCCTTCTCCTTCTTCTCATCCTTCTCCTTCTCCATCTTCTCATCCTTCTCCTTCTCCTTCTTCTCATCCTTCTCCTTCTCCTTCTTCTCATCCTTCTCCTTCTCCTTCTTCTCATCCTTCTCCTTCTTCTCATCCTTCTCCTTCTCCTTCTTCTCATCCTTCTCCTTCTCCATCTTCTCATCCTTCTCCTTCTCCTTCTTCTCATCCTTCTCCTTCTCCTTCTTCTCATCCTTCTCCTTCTTCTCATCCTTCTCCTTCTCCTTCTCCTTCTCCTTCCTGATCTCCAAGGGCATTTAAATTAAAGGTACAGTGTTCTGCACTAATTTAAAGGCTCTCTGAAGCCTAGAAACCCTTTTTATAAGCCATCTTCGTAGCGAAGAAATTCGCATCGAATCGAATTTCATACTGGAATTCGCCGAATCAGCCGAATCGAATTTTTCAATACTTCGCTCATCTCTAGTTGTGATATATGAACCCCCCTCACAAGTTTGAAGCCACCAAATAAGGAATAAGAACCCTTCTACCTGTGAGCAAGTGTTGAGAGTTATCAAGTGAAAGTAAAAACTTACAGAAATGCCAAGACACTCATTCCTGGCCAGTGGGTGAGGATAAAGAAGCCACCAACAAGTCAAAGTTTAACTCCAGTCTTTCTAATCCTGCATGAATCCAAAACCAATTGGGACCAGTAGCATATAGGCTGGAGGATGGATCAATTTGGCACGTGAGCAGGTTGTGCCGGTTCAAGATCCTTTGGTCAGGCAGAACTCTGCTTTTAATTTGTTTACTTGAAATGATACCACACAGCAGCAAACTTCTGGAAGTCTGAACAACAACTCCCAGTCAAGTCTAATGAACTGAAGGGTGGGAGTGCTCAGAAACTCCACCCCCCAGCTGTCATTGGTTGTTAGTACTGCAGGAGTCCTAAGAACCAATGACATAACATGTTTGCCCCAACCCTAAGCTTTCAGAGAAGGAGAGAATCTTTCCCATTCTGACTTGCTCCACCAACTAGCTCCTGTCCTGCTTCTACATCTATGCTGTGTAACACATTGATGTTGGGGGGCACTGATGTAAGGGGGTACTCTGATGGATGTAAAATCGCTTCAGATGCAAGGAAAACAAATTGATGTAAAGGGGGCATTAATGAAAGGGGTACTGTAATTTAAGGGGGGCTCTGATGTAAGGGGAGCAGGGGCGGTCTGACCATTTGGAAACTCGGGCACTGCCTGAGGGCCCGGGGTCAGTAGGGGGCCCCATGAGATGACCCTGGTACCTTTTTCATAGGCTTTTTTGAGTTTGGGCAAGGACAAAGGGGCCCCATAATCCCCTATGGCACGGGGGCCCCATGAGTTGTCAGTCCGCCCCTGACAGCAAGGCAACATTTCGGAGTCTCGCAGGACCCCTTCAACATGCCTGATGAAAGGGTCCTGCAAGACTCCGAAATGTTGCCTTGCTGTAACTATGTGATCGTTTATTAAAACTTTTGGACCCATATTGGTGATCCTTGGTGTGCTGGTGACATTCTCCCTTGCTGATTCTGTTCAGTTCCAGCCAACGGTCACTGCAGCACCCACTTATACACACAGCCATTTTTAACGCAGGAACGTGTGCGTTTGGATTGTACACTTGCATTCTAATGTAGGGGGGGACTCTGATGTGAGGTAGGACACTGATGTAAAAGTGGGCACTGATATAAGATTGTACTCTGATATAAGAGGTGCACTGATGTAAGGGGACACTAATGTACAGGTGTGTTCTGATGTAAGGGGGCACTGATGTAAAGGCAGGTCTTTTTTACAGTAGGAACATGGGGGAACACAGTTCTGGCACCTCCAGCACTGAATGTATGTAATAGCAAGTGGTGACTGGGTAGGCTGGAAGTTCTATTGATGCTGGCTGCTGGGGGATCTATTGTTGCTGGCTGCTGAGAGATCTGTTGCTGCTAATGGGGGTCCAGGGGTGGACTGACAACTCATGGGGCCCCCGGGCAATAGAGGATCATGGGGCCCCTGTGTCCTTGCCCAAACTCAAAAAAGCCTATGAAAAATGTACCAGGGGCATCTCATGGTGCCCCCTACTGACCCCGGACCCTCGGGCAGTGCCCGAGTTTCCAAATGGCCAGTCTGCCCCTGTGGGTGTCTATTGTTGCTGGGGTGGTATTTAGTTGCGGGGGTCCATTTTTACTGGGGGAATCTATTATTGCTGCTGGCTGCAATCTATTTCACTGCTTTTCTTGTTATCATTAGTAAATTCTATACAAATTACTTAGCACCACAAAATGATACTTGGCTCTGTATTCTCTTAAAGGAGGGGTACTGGGAGGTTGGTAGGGGGTAGAGCCAAGGGGCAGTTCTTGGAGGTGGGTAGTGGGTGGAGACAAGAAATAACCCAGAAAGCGGGAGTTCCTGCACTGAAAAAAAAGCCCTGTGTTGGGGCTACTCTGATGTAAGGGGGGCACTGATGTAAGGGTGTACTTTGATATAAGGGAGGATATTGACATAAGGGGGTACTCTCATGTAAGGGGGACTCTGATGTAACTCTGATATAAGGGGGAACACTGATGTGAGGGAAAATTGATGTATAAGGGGTCCTTTGATGTTAGAGGAACTCTAATGTAAGGGAGGACACTGGTATAAAGGGGACTCTGATGTAAGAGTGGACTTCTTATATAAGGAGGGACAAGGGTGACTCCTGATATAAAGAGGGACTGTTGATGTGAAGGGGGTCTCCTGATGTAAAGGGAGCACTCTTGATGTAAAGGTGGGCTCCTGATGTGAACAGGGACATCAGATGTAAATGGGGGTTGCTGATGTGAAGGTTACTAAGTAGTTATTGACTGACTTCACAAAGTTCTGTAGATAGGCTTACAGGCATATTTAATGGGAAAAGTTTCATTGTTCTAAATGATTGTGCTGAGTGTTGTACATGTCTGTTAGACTGTTTTATTTAACTATGCCTATTTAAGAGCCTTCTGCTGAGCAATCTAGCTACACCCACCATATAGCACAGCGTGCTGAGTATCCTACTTTACTCCTTTAAGTTGGGGCCCAAATTATGATCTTGAACATAGGCCACCTGCCTTCCAAAAATGCCCTTCATTATCAAGTCTTGAAATGTGTGGCTAATAGAAGGGGTGGACTGACAACTCATGGGGCCCCCGGGCAATAGGGGATCATGGGGCCCCTGTGTCCTTGCCCAAACTCAAAAAAGCCTATAAAAAAGGTACCAGGGGCATCTCACGGGGCCCCCTACTGACACCGGGCCCTCAGGCATTGCCTGAGTTTCCAAATAGTCAGTCCGCCCCTGGCTAATAGCATCCTGCAGCTCAGCAAACTACTGTATATAGATATTCTTTACTTTCTAGGGGCAGGCAAACTTGGGCTCCCCAGCTGTTGTGGAACTACAAATCCCATGAGACATTGCAAAAGTCTGACATATGATTCCCAGACACATGATGAGACTTTTAGTTAGTTTCCAACAGCTGGAGAGCCACAGTTTGTCTAACACTGCCATAAACCAGTCTGAAGAGCCACTTCTGACCACGTCTGGCACTACAGTCTTACTCTCTACTCTAAATACTGTATATGGGCCTTTAATTGATGTGAAAGAAAAACATGTTCACACAGAGCTTTCTGATGATAGATATAACAATATTATGTCTTGAGAACAAATTAAGCAAGGTTAAATAATTATTTAGCACAATGCTGCAAAAATGGCAGTAGATGGCAGTAGATGGCAGCAAATGTGTTCAAATCACTTCCAGTGAAATGTGTCAGCTAGACTAAAGCAACATAAACATATTATTAGCAGTTGAAAACATGTATTACTATTTCTGATTAGTTTTTTTAAAATGCTAAAAGACACAGCCTAGTCCTGACTGTGTCACTGCAATAGACCCATAAGTATCGTGTCAGATACACAAACATAAAATCATATGTGAACAGGGGCAAACTGACAACTCATGGGGCCCCTGGGCAATAGGGGATCATGGGGCCCCTGTGTCCTTGCCCAAACTCAAAAAAGCCTATGAAAAAGGTACCAGGGGCATCTCATGGAGCCCCCTACTGACCCCAGGCCCTCAGGCAGTGCCCGAGTTTCCAAATGGTCAGTCCGCCCCTGTATGTGAACGTCTATAACAGTCCATATGTGAATAAATCTTCAATCAGAAACAACTTAATCCCACGTGAATGTGCAGGTATAACTATCTTCACAGAAAGATTGTGTGGAGAGGACCACATCTCATCTGTTGGCTAATATTGCATACTGAAATTTGAAAAGATTCCAGCACCATGTGTCACCATTGATAGAAGCCTCTTACCAGATCTGATGGACCATAAAATTATAAATGGTCAAACTCGCTTAGGCTGTATATCCTTTCAATGGCTCCCACCATAGGATCAGACACCGCAGCTTCACTTGCGGAGATTAGCATAAAAGGAAAAACACATACTCCCATAGTGTAGTATATTTAAAATCAGTATCTTTTATTACATTCACAAATGTGTTAATGCAATATCACAATTAGACCCTGCAGCTTCACTGCATATGAAGAGCATTTCAAGCAGTAGCATTACTAGGGTTGGTGTCACCTGGTGCAGTAAAGGATGGTGTCACCCCCCATGGACATGATACAAGAGATAGCCAGAGATAGTGGACATGATACAAGAGCTGGTCAGAGACTGCTGACATGATACAAGAGATGATCAGAGACTGCAGACATGCTACAGGAGATGGTCAGAGACTGCAGACATGCTACAGGAGATGGTCAGAGACTGCAGACATGCTACAGGAGGGAGTCAGAGACTGCAGACATACTACAGGAGAGGGTCAGAGACTGCAGACAAACTAGAGGAGAGGGTCAGAGACTGCAGACATACAACAGTAGAGGGTCAGAGACTTCAGACATACTACAGAAGAGGGTCAGAGACTGCAGGAATACTTCAGGAAATGGTCAGAGACTGCAGGCATACTACAGGAGAGGGTCAGAGACTGGAACACTCTACAGGAGATAGCCAGAGGTTATGGCCATAGCTGCGCCTCTACTCGGAACTGCAAAATCATGTATATATACGTGATTTTGTGCACCCGTGCCGCCCTGTAGCAGTATTTCTGCTACAGGGTGGATGGGAAGCAGTTAAGTAAATCAACCCCAATGATTCTGTGTTTTTCATATTTAGGTTTCTATGCATTATTGTTGAGGGAACTGATTCAAAAAGGTAGAGACTACTTAAGATTGGCTATTATATTTTTACGTTTCTGGAAAAAACGTATTTCTGGACCACTACTTAATTACTTCATGCATTTAGGTATTTATTTCCTCTTTGGGAATATACTTTAACCCCTTTTTTTGCTGTATTTAACAAGCATTTTGAGTGCTTTGTAGTAAATACCACAAAATGGTTTAGTGGATTTTATGAGATATTTAGGGAAAATGTGTCCAGACACCTAAATATGACATGTGATCTGTTTTAGTGAATGGAGCCCGATGTCCACTCCTTCTACCTGCAGGTGCCATTGACACAAACACACTTTTTTCTTCATTAAAGTGATATTAAATATACATTTAATTTAAAATAAAAACTGCGCCAGCATTGTCCACTCCTCCTTTCTGTTTGTGGCCCCTCAGCAAGCCATGTGCGAAGGGACACCCATGTGGGTGCATTCTCAAGTCAGGCTGTGTGCATCTATAGACACACAGCATGGCTTTGTCATGCCCCCCAATCTCTCCTTACAGGATTTGACTGACAGCAGCAGGAGCCAATGGTTCCAACTGGTCTCAGAGCTTCCTGTGAGAAGAGGAAGAGAGAGCAGCAGTGCTGCAGATGGGACAGCACTGGATCAGTGGAGGAGCCAGTTAAGTGTTTAGGGAAAGATGAGGGGAAACGTATTCGGGAGTTTTTATGTTAATACATGTTTAGCGTCAGGGCTTCTCTAAGTTACCTCAGGTCAGGAAAAATAATATTGTCTCTAGTCATGATTCATTTAATTGGGCTTTGATCACAGCCTTTTCCAATCAACATTGTGCCATAAACCATATTATTAAAAAACACTGTCCGGTGTTGAAAAATGATCCTATTGTGGGCCCACTTATCCCACATAGACCAGACATAGTATATAGAGAAGCACCCTCTTTAAGGAAAATGGTTGCTTTGAATGTCATAGATCCTCTTAGTAATCCAAAATTTGTCCATGATTTAAAGGGCTGTTGTCCATGCCATAAATGTGAGGTCTGTAAAATCAATCAACTGAAAGCTAGAGAGATCAGTACTTTTAGTTCTAACCAAACATCTGAGCAGGGGCGGGCTGACAACTCATGGGGCCCCCGGGCATTAGGGAATCATGGGGCCCCTGTGTCCTTGCCCAAACTCAAAAAAGCCTATGAAAAAGGTACCAGGCACATCTCATAGGGCCCCCTACTGACCCCGGGCCCTCGGGCAGTGCCAGAGTTTCCAAATGGTCAGTCCACCCCTGCATCTGAGGTATATGACATTGAAAAATTTATAACCTGTAATACTAAAAACGTATATATGTTGATTTGCCCATGTGATCAACAGTATGTTGGAAGAACTATTAGGACACTACAGACTAGATTAGTAAGTACCGTAAGTAACGTCAATGCAGGTTTTCCAGGACATAGTGTACCAAAGCATGGGACCATGAGAAGGACCCAACTGGTACTACATTTATAGTGATCAATGGCTTTTCCCCACAGAAAAGCTATTTGGGGAGGGAAATTTCACATTTGGAAACCAGATGGATTTATGATTTGAAAAAATATGTTCTGTTTGGGTTGAATATCGAATATTGAAAGCTTAATACCAGTTAGTCAGGTGTTTTAGAAATCCAGTATTTACATTTATTGTTGACGTGTTTTTGTGGTTTAATATTTATTTTAAAGATATATCCCTAATTATTGAGGTTTGATTCAAATATGCTATGTTTTTAAATTAATAGGAAAAAACATTATTGTGTTGCCATTTGATCTGTTTTCAGAGCTGATTGAATGCCCTTCTTAATGTTTTTTTGCCAATCAGGAAAAAGGGGAGAGACAATAACTTCTGGTGAGTGTGGTGACATATTTATACAATGGTGGAGGATTGGAAAATTGTACAAGTATTGGAATAAGAATATTGATTGGTCATGCTTATGAAGATACCACAGAATGATTTGTGTATGCACTTATAACCCTTATATGTTCTTTGTGGACTCCTCTGTTATAGACACTTTGTTCTGGGTGTTTTATGCACTTTCACATTTACTATATACTAAGTTTGGTTGTGCTACCAGAGAGTACATATAGTGGTTATATTCTCTCCCTCTTTATAAGCCAAAGATATTAACTGCAATTTAAAAAAATGTGAAAGTATGAAATAATACCTTCCTCATTTGATAGGTACAAAGGTAGTCATAGAAAGAAAATAAGGATGGCATTTTTGTTTACATAAGAATCATACTACCAAAAAAAGTAAGACAACTTCAAAATCCCTGTAAACATAATAATTAAAAAACACACTATATTAATAGTTAAATCACTAGTTCTTCTAAATAATATCACTCATTTGGTCAGTGGGGACTAAAAAAGCAAACCTATTAAATTAGCTCCATGTATAAAGGTGGTGCTGATGTACATTATGAGGAAGGTATAACAAAAATGTAAATGCACCATATTGGGTCAACATTGTTATAGTCTAGAAACAATTAGACAAAATAAATAGTAACAAAGCTGCTGGACCAAATGGCCTACACCCACAAGTCCTCAAAGAATTGAGCTCAGTTATTTCTAAGCCATTTTTTTCTAACTACAGAATGTTTTGATGATTGTTTACCACAGACCTACAAGTTAAACTTTTTATTACATTTAAAAAATTGGTAAAGGAAAATATACAAGGTCCTTAACCTTGTTACAATTACATATATCCCCAATGGATTGTCTCCAGAACTCTTTTGCCATAATGTCAGAATTGTCATCACCAGCCATACTTGGTACCAGTATGATTTCAGATAATGTCAGTAGACTTCAAATAATGTTCAGGCATGGATAGCTGGAAACTGAACAACTGAAAAGAATCATAATGATTTTTAATATATTTATATGAAAACAGCAATTGAAAACAAAACATAGAGTTTAGGTAAACTTACAGAAATGGTTAATCACATGTCATCTGACACATAGGTCTAGATGACATAGGTTTATAGGTTTATTTACTAAAGCTGGAGAGTGCAAAATCAGGCTCACTTCTGCATAGAAACCAATTGGCTTCCAGGTGTTAATGCCATAGCTTTATTGAACAAGCTGAGGTTAGAAGCTGAATAGTTTCTATACAGAAGTGAGCCTGATTTTGCACTCTCCAGCTTTAGTAAACAAACCCCATACAGTTAATTTTTCCACTTTGATTTCAGGTTAAAAAATGCAGAGAATCCAGTTTAAATGTTTTACATTATTCAGAGACCCAGTCCCGTACACCCATCACTTGGTTCCCATACCCCCAATGGGTATGTATAACCCCAAATAAAAACTCCTGTGCTCAAAAGTAGTCTCAGAAGATATTTTGCACATGCAAATCTACTTTCTTTTTTTGAGGAAGTAAGCAAAAACTTAGACAAAAAGGTTGTCTGTCTATGTTATATTTTTGGACTTTGCTGAAATACTTGACCTGATTCCACACATGACAAATGTGAAAGTTACAATCTACAGGCTGAAACAATTCAGTCTGGTCTGTAAATGGTGAGAAAATGACTGCACATAATTATTTATGTGGCTATTAACAGTCCTAGGAAATAACACTGTGGAATGTTAATTTAAGGAGTACCTGATTGTCTTTGGAGATTGGGAATGAAGATATTCCCTGTTAGAGAAAACTGAATCATACTTTATAAGTGTTTTATGCATTCCTCTGTCTCACCTGCAGATTTAAGATTCCGATTAAAGTTTTTGTTTCTTTTTTAATTTTCCTTTTCTCTGTTTATTGACTGCTGTGGACATTTATCTTTATTTCAACATGACAAAAGATGTAACTGGAAAAGATAACATTTATTGATGAATAATGTTTTTACACTCTGAACATAGTCTGGCTGAAAAAAGACAAAAGTCCATCCAGTTCAACCATAAAAAAAAAGTTATAATCCTTTACCCACAGTTGATCCAGAGGAAGGCAAAAAAACCCAGCAATGCATGATCCAATTTGCTCCTGCAGGGAAAAAAGTTCCTTCCAGCTCTCCCGAGAGGCAATTGGATATTTCCTGGATCAACTTTACCTATAAATGTTAGTATCCAGTTATATTCTGTGTATGTAAGAAAGAATCTAGGCCCTTTTTGAAGCAATCCACTGAGCTGGCCAGAACCAACTCTTGAGGGAGTCTATTCCACATTTTCACAGCTCTCACTGTGAAGAAACCTTTCCGTATTTGGAAATTAAATGTCTTTTCCTCCAGACGTAAAAAGAGTGCCCCCTTGTCCTCTGTGATGACCTCACGGTGAATAGCTCTACACTGAGTTCACTATATGAACCACTGATGTATTACTTATTTATGTTGATCCTATCCCCCCCTTCATCTCCTCTTCTCAAGAGAGAATAAGTTCAGTTCCTCTAATCTTTCCTCATAGCTGAGCTCCTCCATGCCTCTTATCAGTTTGGTTGCCATTCTCTGTACTTTCTTCAGTTCCCCAATGTTCTTTTTGTGAATTGGTGCCCAAAACTGAACTGCATATTCCAGATGAGGTCTTACCTATGATTTATACAGGGGTAATATGATATCTCACTCTCTGGAGTCTAACCTCTTTTAATACAAGAGAGGATTTTGCTCGCTTAAGAAGCCGCAGCTTGGCATTGTATGCCATTATTAAGCTTGTGATCTACCAGAACCCCCTGATCCTTCTCCACCATTGATTCCCCCAGTTGTACTCCCCCTAGTATGTATGATGCATGCATATTCTTAGCCCCCAAGTGCACAACCTTACATTTATCAACATTAAACCTCATTTGCCACATAGTTGCCCAATTAAACAGTGCATTGAGGTAAGCTTGTAAATTGAAGACATCCTGTAAGGACGTTATTCCACTGCAGAGCTTGGTGTCATCTGCAAAGACTGAAATGGGATTTTTAACCCCAGACCCTATATCGTTTCTAAATATATTAAAAAGTAAGGGTCCCAACACTGAACCTTGGGGTACACCACTGGCAACCCTAGACCATTCAGAGTTTGAATCATTAACCACTACTCTTTGAATACGATCTTTTAGCCAGTTTCCTATCCATTTACATATGGATTTTTCCAAGCCTGTAGACTTTACCTTACACATTAGCCGTGAGTGGGGAACTGTGTCAAACGCTTTTGCAAAATCCACGTATACCACGTCCACCACCACCCCTCTGTCCAAGGTTTGCTCACCCCCTCATAAAAAGAAATCAGATTTGTTTGACAACTTCTGTCTTTCATGAATCCATGCTGTCTGTTGCTTAAAATATTTTTCTCCAGCAAGAACTCATCTTTTATTAAACTCTCCAGTATCTTCCCAACTATAGAAGTTAAACTAACAGGCCTATAATTACTTGGTAAAGATTTTGACCCCTTTTTAAATATTGGCACCACATTGGCCTTACGCCAATCCAGTGGTACTATGCCAGTCATTAAAGAGTCCCTAAAAATTAGAAACAATGGATTTGAAATTTCAGAGCTCAATTCTTTAAGGACCCGTGGGTGTATGCCATCCGGTCCAGGTGCTCTATTCACCTTTATAATGTCTAAATATTTTTGGATCATATCAAATGTTAGCCAATATGGATCATCTGGAGCTGTGTCAATACCATGCCCATTATGGACAAGAGCTCCCCCATTCTCCTTTGTATACACAGAGCTGAAGTCACCCACTCTAAGTTATTTTGTAAAGGGCCTACATGCTCGGACTGGACCTTTTTACTATTAATATATTTGAAGAATATTTTGGGGGTTGGTCCTGCTATCTTTTGCAATCTGTCTTCATTTTCAATTTTTGCTGCCTTTATTTCCTTTTTGCATATTCTGTTATATTCTTTGTAATGTTTAAACGATGATAGTGTTCCTTCATTTTTATATTTAATTGATCTAAGATTTTAAGTGGTATACCTCAAAGTTATAATACATATATAAAATGATGTAGCGCTACTCACATCCCTAAATAAACACATACACATGAATGTAAATAATGAATTACTAAAAATCCGTGACAAACTGTGTAAACAAACACAATAGTGAAATGAAACTGGAGCTGAAACTCCAAACATGTGCTGCAATCTTAATTAAATCAATAAGTGAAAAAACAGTGAAACAACGCACATTCATATAATGTGACACATAAACTGAATGACAAAAGTGATTATATCCTAAGCAGGATATGATGGTGATAGTGAATAGTAGTCCAAATGGAACTAACATGTGATGGGTCTATACCACTATAGACTCAATAACAAACACATAAATATGCTCCTTTGTGTGCATGAAAAATAATAACTGCACCCACCATATATCTACTAGTGCCAAAACGTAAATCACAAATATATATACCACAAATAAAATACAATATTAAATGAACATATAAAATATACCAATGAATGAAAAAAATATATATAAAAAACAAAATTAAGGTGACAAATATGTGCTAATATTGTGAAAAACCACACACTCTGATCAAACTGAAAATGTCTGATCTGTGCAACAAAGTCCAATTCGGTGTTGGTAACACCACTTAATTCAAATCCATAAACACACTCGTGCTGATGTTACTGACTGTGGGTAACTGCTGCCAAAATCCAACAGGTGGCTAGATTAGCCTCTCACCTCAGAGCTTCGACCTGTAAGGGTTAAAGCATTTTATGGGATCACACCCTCAGATCCTCCAAGCATACAGTCTCTCCGCTTGTCTGCTCTCCCCGCAAATAGATCTCCCTCTCTGGGGTCAGCGCAATGATGGAGGCTCCTCTCCAAACACAGGTATGGGGTATGTGCCAATATCTCATTTAGAAAAGATAAATACAGCTTCCCATAGTGTAATATTGTTTATTCCAAAGAAGTAAAAGAAGTATAATCAAATTTGCACTCACATGTATCCTTTGGAAACAAATAGATACAATGTTTCAACCGCTGTAAATGTGAATGTCAGAGAACTGTCAGAAATAGCGAAGCTCTGCAGATACACTTAGCGGAGCTCTGCAGATACACTTTTTGCCGGCTTGGAATTCTTCTTATTTTCATCCTACTTCTTCTTCTTCTTCTTCTTCTTCATCCTCATCCTCAGAAGAAGAAGAAGAGGATGAGGATGAAGAAGAAGAAGAAGTAGGATGAAAATAAGAAGAATTCCAAGCCGGCAAAAAGTGTATCTGCAGAGCTCCGCTAAGTGTATCTGCAGAGCTCCGCTATTTCTGACAGTTCTCTGACATTCACTCCATACAGCGGTTGAAACATTGTATCTATTTGTTTCCATTTATGGAAACAAATAGATACAATGTTTCAACCGCTGTATGGAGTGAATGTCAGAGAACTGTCAGAAATAGCCTATTTCTGACAGTTCTCTGACATTCACTCCATACAGCGGTTGAAACATTGTATCTATTTGTTTCCATAAATAAATCTATTTGTTTCCAAAAAATTCTTCTTTTCATTCTTCTTCTTCTTTTCATTCTTCTTTTCATTCTTCTCATTCTTCTTTTCTTCTTCATGAAAAGAAGAATGAGAAGAAGAATGAAAAGAATGAAAAGAAGAATGAAAAGAAGAGGAAGAATGAAAAGAAGAATGAGAAGAAGAATGAAAAGAAGAATGAGAAGAAGAATGAGAAGAATGAAAAGAAGAATGAGAAGAATGAAAAGAAGAATGAAAAGAAGAAGAATGAAAAGAATGAAAAGAAGAAGAAGAATGAAAAGAAGAATGAGAAGAAGAATGAAAAGAAGAATGAAAAGAAGAATGAGAAGAATGAAAAGAAGAATGAAAAGAAGAAGAAGAATGAAAAGAAGAATGAGAAGAAGAATGAGAAGAAGAATGAGAAGAATGAAAAGAAGAATGAGAAGAATGAAAAGAAGAATGAAAAGAAGAAGAATGAAAAGAAGAAGAAGAATGAAAAGAAGAATGAAAAGAAGAAGAAGAATCTTTTCATTCTTCTCATTCTTCTTCTCATTCTTCTTTTCATTCTTCTTCTTCTTCTTTTCATTCTTCTTCTTCTTTTCATTCTTCTTTTCATTCTTCTTCTTCTTCTTTTCATTCTTCTTCTTCTTTTCATTCTTCTTTTCATTCTTCTTCTCCTTCTTTTCATTCTTCTCATTCTTCTTTTCATTCTTCTCATTCTTCTTTTCATTCTTCTTCTTCTTCTTTTCATTCTTCTTCTTCTTTTCATTCTTCTTTTCATTCTTCTTCTTCTTCTTTTCATTCTTCTTCTTCTTTTTATTCTTCTTTTCATTCTTCTTCTTCTTTTCATTCTTCTTCTTTTCATTCTTCTTTTCATTCTTCTCATTCTTCTTTTCATTCTTCTCATTCTTCTTTTCATTCTTCTTTTCATTCTTCTTCTTTTCATTCTTCTTTTCATTCTTCTCATTCTTCTTCATGAAAAGAAGAATGAGAAGAAGAATGAAAAGAAGAATGAAAAGAAGAAGAAGAATGAAAAGAAGAAGAAGAATGAGAAGAAGAATGAAAAGAAGAATGAGAAGAATGAAAAGAAGAATGAAAAGAAGAAGAAGAATGAAAAGAAGAATGAGAAGAAGAATGAAAAGAAGAATGAGAAGAAGAATGAGAAAAATGAAAAGAAGAATGAGAAGAATGAAAAGAAGAATGAAAAGAAGAAGAAGAAGAAGAATGAAAAGAAGAATAAGAATGAAAAGAAGAATGAAAAGAAGAAGAAGAATCTTTTCATTCTTCTCATTCTTCTTTTCATTCTTCTTTTCATTCTTCTTCTTCTTTTCATTCTTCTTCTTCTTTTCATTCTTCTTTTCATTCTTCTTCTTCTTCTTTTCATTCTTCTTCTTCTTTTCATTCTTCTTTTCATTCTTCTTCTTCTTCTTTTCATTCTTCTCATTCTTCTTTTCATTCTTCTTCTTCTTCTTCTTTTCATTCTTCTTCTTCTTCTTTTCATTCTTCTTCTTTTTCTTTTCATTCTTCTTCTTCTTCTTTTCATTCTTCTTCTTCTTTTCATTCTTCTTTTCATTCTTCTTCTTCTTCTTTTCATTCTTCTTCTTCTTTTCATTCTTCTTTTCATTCTTCTTCTTCTTTTCATTCTTCTTTTCCTTCTTCTTTTCATTCTTCTTTTCCTTCTTCTTTTCATTCTTCTTTTCCTTCTTCTTTTCATTCTTCTCATTCTTCTTTTCATTCTTCTTTTCATTCTTCTTCTCATTCTTCTTTTCATTCTTCTTCTTCTTTTCATTCTTCTTTTCTTCTCATTCTTCTTTTCTTCTTCATGAAAAGAAGAATGAGAAGAAGAATGAAAAGAAGAATGAGAAGAATGAAAAGAAGAATGAAAAGAAGAAGAAGAATGAAAAGAAGAATGAGAAGAAGAATGAAAAGAAGAATGAGAAGAAGAATGAGAAGAAGAATGAGAAGAATGAAAAGAAGAATGAGAAGAATGAAAAGAAGAATGAAAAGAAGAAGAATGAAAAGAAGAAGAAGAAAAATGAAAAGAAGAATGAAAAGAAGAAGAATGAAAAGAAGAATGAGAAGAAGAATGAAAAGAAGAATGAGAAGAATGAAAAGAAGAATGAAAAGAAGAAGAAGAATGAAAAGAAGAATGAGAAGAAGAATGAAAAGAAGAATGAGAAGAATGAAAAGAAGAATGAAAAGAAGAAGAAGAGGAATGAAAAGAAGAAGAAGAATGAAAAGAAGAATGAAAAGAAGAAGAAGAATCTTTTCATTCTTCTCATTCTTCTTTTCATTCTTCTTCTTCTTCTTTTCATTCCTCTTCTTCTTTTCATTCTTTTTCTTCTTATTTTCATTCTTCTTCTTCTTCTGAGGATGAGGATGAAGAAGAAGAAGAAGAAGAAGAAGTAGGATGAAAATAAGAAGAATTCCAAGCCGGCAAAAAGTGTATCTGCAGAGCTCCTCTATTTCTGACAGTTCTCTGACATTCACATTTACAGCGGTTGAAACATTGTATCTATTTGTTTCCATAAATGGAAACAAATAGATACAATGTTTCAACCGCTGTAAATGTGAATGTCAGAGAACTGTCAGAAATAGCGAAGCTCTTTCATCCTACTGGAACCAAATAGATACAATGTTTCAACCGCTGTATGGAGTGAATGTCAGAGAACTGTCAGAAATAGCCTATAGCCATAAATAGCCATAAATGGAAACAAATAGATACAATGTTTCAACCGCTGTATGGAGTGAATGTCAGAGAACTGTCAGAAATAGCGGAGCTCTGCAGATACACTTAGCGGAGCTCTGCAGATACACTTTTTGCCGGCTTGGAATTCTTCTTATTTTCATCCTACTTCTTCTTCATCCTCATCCTCATCCTCAGAAGAAGAAGAAGAGGATGAGGATGAGGATGAAGAAGAAGAAGTAGGATGAAAATAAGAAGAATTCCAAGCCGGCAAAAAGTGTATCTGCAGAGCTCCGCTAAGTGTATCTGCAGAGCTCCGCTAAGAAATAGCGGAGCTCTGCAGATACACTTTTTGCCGGTTTGGAATTCTCCTTCTTCTCATCCTTCTTCTTCTTCTCATCCTTCTTCTTCTCATCCTTCTTCTTCTTCTTCTCATCCTTCTTCTTCTTCTCATCCTTCTCCTTCTTCTCATCCTTCTTCTTCTTCTCATCCTTCTTCTTCTTCTCATCCTTCTTTCTCTTCTCATCCTTCTCCTTCTTCTCATCCTTCTTCTTCTTCTCATCCTTCTTCTTCTTCTCATCCTTCTCCTTCTTCTCATCCTTCTTCTTCTTCTCATCCTTCTCCTTCTTCTCATCCTTCTTCTTCTTCTCATCCTTCTTCTTCTCATCCTTCTCCTTCTTCTCATCCTTCTTCTCATCCTTCTCCTTCTTCTCATCCTTCTTCTCATCCTTCTCCTTCTTCTCATCCTTCTCCTTCTTCTCATCCTTCTCCTTCTCCTTCTTCTCATCCTTCTCCTTCTTCTCATCCTTCTCCTTCTCCTTCTTCTCATCCTTCTCCTTCTTCTCATCCTTCTCCTTCTTCTCATCCTTCTCCTTCTCCTTCTTCTCATCCTTCTCCTTCTTCTCATCCTTCTCCTTCTTCTCATCCTTCTCCTTCTCCTTCTTCTTCTTCTCATCCTTCTTCTTCTTCTCATCCTTCTCCTTCTTCTCATCCTTCTTCTCATCCTTCTCCTTCTTCTCATCCTTCTTCTCATCCTTCTCCTTCTTCTCATCCTTCTCCTTCTTCTCATCCTTCTCCTTCTCCTTCTTCTCATCCTTCTCCTTCTTCTCATCCTTCTCCTTCTCCTTCTTCTCATCCTTCTCCTTCTCCTTCTTCTCATCCTTCTCCTTCTCCTTCTTCTCATCCTTCTCCTTCTTCTCATCCTTCTCCTTCTTCTCATCCTTCTCCTTCTCCTTCTTCTCATCCTTCTCCTTCTTCTCATCCTTCTCCTTCTCCTTCTCCTTCCTCATCTCCAAGGGCATTTAAATTAAAGGTACAGTGTTCTGCACTAATATAAAGGCTCTCTGAAGCCTAGAAACCCTTTTTATAAGTTGAATTCGTAGCGAATAAATTCGCATCGAATCGAATTTCTTCCTCAAATTCGGCGAATCAGCCGAATCGAATTTTTGAATAATTCGCTCATCTCTAATACTAATCACTACTAATTATTTATGAGCATTAGGTTATTTTTATTTATGGGGGATCATTTAAATGCGTTTTAGTTGAGGGTTATTAGTTGGTTTACTATTTTTATTATATTAAATGAGGGTATTATGAATATAAATGAAATTGAGGGTATTAGTAAGTACATCATGTCACTAATAGATGATTTATGAGCACTTGGTAAAATATTTGTTTTAGAGAAGTATTTCATGTGGAATTATTTTGATATTTATTTGGAGGAGATTGATTAGTTGAAACTATCTATTTAAATATTTTTTGGTATTTATACACTTTTATTAGTTATTTGTATCATAATTTGAATTAATTTAATTATAATAATTTAATTATTATTTATTGAGAAGTATTTAGGAGCGCAACATATATTTGTAGATATTTAACCCCTTAGCATTGTAGGTCGCAATATTAACCTCCTCCATCATTTCTAATACGTTTTTCTACTCCCTCCCCCAGGATTTTTCCTGACTAGCATACACCATCCTTCACGAGGAGCACAGAGCTTACCCCTGCCCCCCTACTTATTCCTCTCCCTTCCCCCCACCCATAGCCCTCCCTAACCCCCCTTAGTTTTTAAATTTGCCTGCAAATCATTTGTAGTCCTAGCCCCACCATCGATTCAGCCATAAGGTGGGGCTTTGACCATGCACACCTTTCAGGTTTGCATGTCCCGCCCCCCCATGTCCCGCCTTTCAAAGGGAGCCGAGGGAGACGCAATGTGACGTGTTTCGGAGCATGCACGAGGCCAATGAAAGGCAAAGGCATGCTCCCTTCTCAAGTATAAGCTGGAACAGAGGACATGAGTGTATACATACGTAGAGAGGGTTAATCATCATTAAGCCTTCCCCTCTCTATATATGTATACATTTATGTCCTCCGTTCCAGCTTGTGCTTGAGAAGGGAGAGCACCTTTGCCTTTCATTGGCCTTGCACATGCTCTGAAATGCATCGCATTATATGCTGGACATCCCTACGTCATCATGTTGACGCTTCAGGTTGGATTCCGGATGCCATCTTTGTCTCTCACATGCCGGCCGGCTCCCTGTGATACATCCCGAGCCTCCTCCAGCGCTGACTATGGTGCACACATCGAGGATGCCGCTTTGTCCCTCGTCTCCACCACATATGCCTAAGCCTGTTGTTTTCTCTCATCATGTGAGCGGTTCTCATTATGTTACTCAATAAATATACAACATATTGCACTTAGAGGTCCTGCTCACCTAAATTGTAGCTACAGCGAGCAGTTCTCCTCTCCCACTCACCTAAATTGTAGCTACAGCAGCAGTTCTCCTCTCCCACCCACCTAAACTGCAAGTACAGCAGCAGTTCTCCTCTCCCACTCACCTAAACTACAACTACAGCAGCACACCTCCTATCCCACTCACCTAAACTGTGACAACAGCAGCAGTTCTCCTCTCCCACCTACCTAAATTGTAACTACTGCGGCAGTTCTACTCTCTCACTCACTTAAACTGTAACTACAGCAGCAGTTCTTCTCTCCCACTCACCTAAACTGTAACTACAACAGCAGTTCTCCTCTTCCACCCACCTAAACTGTCACTACAGCAACACTTCCCATCTCCCACTCACCTAAACTGTAACAAGAGCAGCACTTCTCTTCTCCCACTCCCCTAAACTGTAGCAACCGTAGCAGTTCTCCTCTTCCACTCACCTACACTGTAACTAAAGCAGCAGTTCTCCTCTTCCACCTACCTAAACTGTAACTACAGCGGCAGTTCTCCTCTTCCACTCATCTAAACTGAACCTACAGCAGCAGTTCTCCTCTCTTACTCACTCAAACTGTAAACACAGTGGCAGTTCTCTCCCACTTACCTAAACGGTACCTACAGCAGCGGTTCTCCTCTCCCACTCACCTAAACGACAACTAAAGAGGCAGTTCTCCTCTCCCAGTCACCTAAATTATAACTGCATTGGCAGTTCTCCTCTTCCACTCACCCAAACTGTAATTACAGCAACAGTTCTCCTCTCCCACTCACCTAAAATGCGACTACAGAAGCATTTCTCCTCTCCCACTCACTTTTAGTTGTAACTCAAAGACTAAAAGGTCATTCTTAATAAATCTTCAGTAAGCCTAAAAAGAGGTCATGCAGTGTCTAAACAGTCTGTCTAAACAAATTGTAGTTGATTGGCTTTGATGGGTTAAGGTCGACTTCAGAAGTATATATTGTGGTTACTTGAGCGGTGCATTGCAGTATCATTCATCCTGAATAGCACCCCAACACATTAACCCAATGGACCTTTGTTGCAATACACCTCGACACACAGTAATGCACTACTATGCACTAACATGCTTTGTGATGCATTGGGGTGGAAATAAATTGTGAAGATCTGATTTTAGTTCTATTTTGTGTGTTGATATTTCATTCAAATGAATGAGCTGCCTTAAGACAAAATGGCTGCATTGATGAACCACACTGAAGAAGTCCTTAACTGGTGATATCCTGCAGCATGTGCCCAAGACTATGCTGGCTGAAGCAGCATTTTGTTTTTTGGTCTACTCTCAATCTTTGACCTTTTCACAATACACATAAAACAGTCCCAGGAATCTGGTGCATATGAGATGGGCTCAGCTACAGCTCTGGCCACGGCTGACGTGTTTCGGCCTGTCCATCCTAGCTTGATCACAGAGGCAGTCTCCACCTGCCTATTGTGGTTTTAATCTGGCGAAGACCCATTAATTTCACTACTGCTGACTTGCTGTTGCAGAGAGAGGGAAAGCTATTTCCTGGGTCCCAGGGGATGCTAGAATTGATAAGAAACCAATATTACAAAAAAGCATGTGTTTGACAACCAAACCACACGAATCACAGTGGTGCGCCATATTGATTATCTACCCCTGCCTGCCTCAAGTGAAGCAGCCCAGTTTCCCAAAAACTCTGACTTGTGCAGGTCACTATTCAACAATTTTACATTATGGCATAAAACATACCACAGTATTAAAAGAATTGATGATCAAGATGCAGTGCAGATAATCCATGCATTTCGTATGAAGCTCAGTGGAATACAGTTGCAAGAAAAAGTATGTGAAGCCCTTGGGATTACGTGGAGTTTTGCATGAATTGGGCATAAAATGTGCTCTGAACATCATCTAAGTCACAATAGAAGAACACAGTCTGCTGAACATAATACTACAAAAACATTAGATGTTGCCATGGTTTAATTGCACATAACATGTAAACATTCACAGTGCAGGGAGGAAAAAGTATGTGAGGCCCTAGCTTAATGACTTCTCCCAGAGCTAATTGGAGCCAGGAGTGAGCCAACCTTGACTCCAATCAGTGTGATGATATTGGATGTGTTGCTGACAGCTGTCCTGCCCTTAAAAAACACACACCTGTGTTGGGTTTACTGGTTTTAAGAAGCACTGTCTGATGTGAACCATGCCTCGCAGAAAAGAGCTCTCAGAAGACCTACGATCAAGAATTGTTGACTTGCATGAAGCTGGAAAGGGTTACAAAAGTATCTCCAAAAGCCTTGATGTTCATGTGTCCACAGTAAGACAGACTATCTACAAATGGAGAAAGTTTAGCACTGTTGCTACTCTCCCTAGGCGTTGTCGTCCTGTAAAAATGACTGCAAGAGCACAGCGCAGAATGCTGCATGAGGTAAAGAAGAATACCAGAGTGTCAGCTAAAGACCTACAGAAATCTCCGGCACATGCTAACATTTTTGTTGACACATCTACAAAAGGAAAACATTAAACAAGAATGGAGTACATGGGAGGACACCACGAAGGAAGCCATTACTGTCCAAAAAGAATATTGCAGCACGTTTGAAGTTTGCAAAAGAGCACCTGGATGTTCCACAGCACTACTGGCAAAATATACTGTGGACAGATGAAACCAAGATTGATTTGTTTGGGAAGAACACACAACACTATGTGTGGAGAAAAAAAGGCACAGCACACGAACATCAAAACCTCATCCCCACTGTAAAACATGGCAGAGGGAGCATCATGGTTTGAGGCTGTTTTGCTGCCCCAGGGCCTGGGCGGATTGTTGGCATTGATCGGAAAATGAATTCCAGAGTTTATCAAGACATTTTGCAGGAAAACGTACTACCATCTGTCCGCCAACTGAAGCTCCGCAGAGGATGGGTGATGCAACAGGAAAATGACCCAAAGCATACCAGTAATTCAACAAAACAATGGCTGCAAAAGCACAGAATACGCCTTCTGGAGTGGCCCAGTTAGAGTCCTGACCTCAACCCGATTGAAATGCTGTGGCATGACCTTAAGAGAGCGATTCACACCAGACATCCCAAGAATATTGCTACACTGAAACAGTTTTGTGAAGAGGAGTGGTCAAAAATTACTCCAGATCGTTGTGCAGGTCTGATCTGCAACTACAGGAAACGTTTGGTTGAGGTTATTGCTGCCAAAGGAGGGTCAATGAGTTATTAAGTTCAAAGGTTCGCATACTTTTTCCTCCCTGCACTGTGAATGTTTATATGTTATGTGCAATTAAACCATGGCAACATCTAATGTTTGTGTAGTATTATGTTCAGCAGACTGTGTTTTTCTATTGTGACTTAGATAACGTTCAGAGAACATTTTATGACGAATTCATGCAAAACTCCACGTAATCCCAAGGGGTTCACATACTTTTTCTTGCAACTGTATGCTATGCATAAAGAAAACCAGACACTGCATATATAACAAAACAATAGCAAACATTTTACTCTATTAACAAAGCGCACACCCAGCTAATTGGAGGAGTTTTAATCTAAATGTACATTACATATCTGAGGTTAACCTAAATTACACTAAGGGGTCATATTTCTTACCACAACTCGATATAAATGATCCTAGCAATAAATTCCTATATTGAAGTTAAGATGAACTAAAGTACTGTTTGTGACCACACTTATGGATCTGTTTTTTTTTTTCCTGTTCCTGCACGTGTAGTCATATGTGCCTACAGATAATCATCTCTGCATATAAACACTATCTAATTATTTATGCATATAACTATAAATTGGTATGATTCATAGATTCCAGTTGCACTTTATTTCCATAATCTTTTAAGGAAAGGAATTAAACAAAGGCTTCGTTTACAGTAATGATTTAATGTATAATGCAGTTTTAATTGTGATCAATCCTGGTTACAAATAGTTGTCCTCTTTACTATGATACATCTAAATGGATTTTTGGGCACCATGCTCACATGGAAGAAAAATATATTTGAAATATATTTCAAAAATATTCTTCCCAAATATATTGCCATATATTTGAAATGCTACAATTTTGGCCGTATTCAATATATTTCAAAATATATTTCAATAAATAAATATATATATATATACACTGAATGATGAAATGCGTTTTTATTAAAAATATATGAAAAATATTTTTAAAAATAAATTTCAAATATAATGTATGTCTTTAAACATACAAAGCTGCATTTTTGGAATGCATTTGCAAATATATGTTAAAATTACTTTTTTTATATGTTAAAAAAAAATCTGAAGAATACATTTAAAGCAATATATTTTCAAATATATATATATTTTTTTATATATAAGTACAGCTGTATTATATCTTAACAAACATCACAATAAACAATTTTAAATTATAGATAATAAAGGAATAAATAGCACTGAGCAAGGAACACTAATTAACAAATAATAAACAAGTGGATGTCATGCGTTGAAACAACTTATAAATTTGCTGTGACCAGCCAGGGGAAGAATGTTTCCTCATTCCATTTCCTCCTACAGTTAATACAAATAGGCCCCACTAAAAGATATTCAAACAATCAAAGATTCTCTTCAAGCTTCCAATTTTCTCCAGAAGGCAAACCAACTCTAAGAGCAGATATGTCTGGAACCAAAAAGTGTGGTAGCCAGAAGATCCAATGCCAAGACCCATGCAAGAACCCTTGCCAAAGGACAGCAGTCTGCAAAGATCCATGTCAAGACCGTAAGTGATTTGTTTATAAATACTATATAATTTTTATACCCGTGACTGAACCTTATCTTTAAAATGACTAACAACCTTACACTCAATTTTAGTAGCTTTTTTTACAACTCATGGCGTTTGATTTTAAGTGCAGATAATTGCTTGGGAATGGAGGTAGGGGGCGCTGTACTGGACATACTACACAGGCTATGTGTACTTTGATTAATTCTATTTTTGTATGTGTAGCATGTCCAGTGTCTTCAACTGGTTAAGCATGTTAAAGCAGCCAGACATTCCAACTTCACGTATAATAGACTTCTTGCTGTCTCCCAAAACACAAAAAAGGGTTAGTTGAAAACACAGAATAATATTGTGGTGATAGTAGTACCACTTAAGCACAGGCAAAAGGCTTTGTGAATATACATTAAGCCCCCGGTCACACCAGCGCAAATTGTCATGTGATTTGAAATGATCAAATCAAGTTGCACCCTATTTCCACAATGGAAACGGTCCAAAGGAGTCGCACTGATTTTGAGAGTAGTTCATGCACTACTTTTTGCAAGTTCAGGTGCGACTTGCATAGACATCTATGCATGAAGTCGCACATATGTCTTCCAAGTCGCACCTGAAGTCACACTGACATCCGACTTTGAAATTGTGCGAATTCAAGTGAATTTGAACGATTTCAAAGTTGGATTCGGTGTGACTGAAGACTAAAGGAACTATGCCACTGTTGCAATATTTTTTTCATTTAAAAGCTTGATAAACTCTAGGTGTTGTGGGTTAAAAAACACAGACAAATGTTACATTTAAAGAGGTATTAAACCCAAAAGCAAACATTTATTAAATTGAAGCTAGATATGGTGGCTGAATTTGTTTTCCTTTTTAGGGTTGCTGACTTTTATTTTCACTTGGTGCACCAATTCACAAAAAGAACATTGGGGAACTGGAGAAAGTACAGAGAAGGGCAACCAAACTGATAAGAGGCATAGAGGAGATCAGCTATGAGGAAAGATTAGAGGAACTGAATTTATTCTCTCTTGAGAAAAGGAGATTAAGGGGGGATATGATCAATATGTATAAATACATCAATGGTTCATATAGTGAGCTCGGTGTAGAGTTATTCACCCTGAGGTCATCATAGAAGACAAGGGGGCACTCTTTATGTCTGGAGGAAAAGAGATTTATTCTCCAAATATGGAAAGGTTTCTTCACAGTGAGAGCTGTGAAAATGTGGAATAGACTCCCTCAAGTGTTGGTTCTGGCCAGCTCAGTGGATTGCTTTTAAAAAGGCCTGGATTCTTTCTTAGATACACAGAATATAACTGGATACTAACATTTAGAGGTAAAGTTGATCCAGGGAATATTCGATTGCCTCTCGGGGGATTAGGAAGGAACTTTTTTCCCAGAAGGAGCAAATTGGATCATGCTTTGCTGGGTATTTTTGCCTTCCTCTGGATCAACTGTAGGTATAGGATTATATGTTTTTTTTTTTTAATGGTTGAACTGGATGAACTTTTGTCTTTTTTCAGCCAGACTAACTATGTAACTGAAGTTCTTTATTAATACATGTTTGTATTTTTTCAGAATGTAAACCTCAACATGGCAACTACTATGTTCGTCAACAAGGTAGGAGAAGGAGAAATGCATGACTGCCTTTAAAATTAGTAAACAATGCATTCTCTAATATAAGTAATTCTCACAATATTTAGAACAGTGTTTTCTAAACCAAGAATCAGGACCCAAATTGGGTCGCAGATGTGTTTATGATGGGTCACCATATGACTATATAGGAAACATAGCCTAGTTTGTCCAAAATCAGTGGCAAGTGATACAGCACACTTTATTCATGTTTTAAGTCATACACTTCTGTGATATGAGACATAGCTCATAAACAATGCAGGTATTATATTTCAGAAAGGGTACATTTTTATAGAATGAAAATTTGATAAATATCCCCCTCTCACAATACACCCCCTCAAAACCTCTGAAATGATGAGCTGTGCAGACTATGTATGGGAGAATGTCACTAGGGCATGTGCAAGACAAAGAGCATAGAGAATTGGAAAAGCAAAGTGAGGAAGTGAAGAGGCCCCTGCACTAGATGTAAATTAAAAAAAAGAAAAATAATTTATTGCACTCTGCTTTTCTAAAGCTTAAATAAATAGTGGAGAGCATCCAAAAGGTGTTATATTGCCATTGTTATTTGTTTTTCTATGGCTTTGCTGGCATTTCGGTAACAAGTCTCTTCTTGAATACCACTACAGTAATGTTTTTCTTATTTGGATCCTTGCATTTAAAGTTTAAGAATTCAAGCTTTAGATGCTCTGCTCTGGTTTACATGGGCCACTAGTAGAGCATCTTTTCAAGTGTTTGACATTTATGTCTTGTTTTTGATTTTTCTAATCTATTGCTAAGGCCACTTTCACACTGCCAGTCCAATCAGGTCTGCCTGTCAGTTTTTCAGGCAGACATGACTGGACTATCCAAAGACCTCTGTGGACAGGCGGGTGTCAGCGGACAAGTGTCCACTGACAGCTACTGGCATCCAATCCGATCCTGTACACCAAAAACAGATGGATAGGGATCCGTTCCCCATCCGTCTGGTGGATTGGGGTTGACAGTCGGGTTGACAGTCCAGGTTGAAACGGACAAGGTGTCCATCCTTCCACCCTATAGAAGTCGGCGGGCTGTGTGTGTGTCCGCTCTGCAGCAGTGGAGTGGACATAGACCTGTCATCCTTCTGCTAAGTGGGGATCAGTGGAGAGATCCCCTGCTGAGCAGGTAGATCCGCTGATGGTCCTTTCCATCTGAAAGGGGCCTAACACAGTACAATACTCTACCATTGTCTTTGCTTGGTACAACTTCAAGGACCAGAGTTAAAACAGCCATTTTTTTAACAGCTCATTTGTTATTGGTTGGCTGCTGCTGAAATTTTATTTTAAATAGATAGCTTCCATTTAGGATCATTAGTGCTCAACAAGTATTTTACTACACTAGCCAATGCAAGAACTGTTCTGCCTAACTGTGTGCAAGAATGACAATTTTGCCTTTTAAAATATAGATGCCACTGTTTTTTCCACAAATTCTCTAAAAACATAATACAATAAAACACACCATGCTATAGAAAAATATAAAATACTACAATTTCCATATAAAATAAATATATAAATAATTGCAAATGCTGCATGAGCTCCTAAGTGGAGTGCTAACGTGAAATTGTTTGAGAACCTCCGCTCTTACATAATATGAAACTTTTGTTTCATATTGCAAGGGTAAAAACCTGATTGTTGTCAGTTTCCTGTTTGCTGAGAATTCCCACCACTTTAGGCTGATGGACATTTGCTTGCATTAAATGGATTTTGCATTCCTAAATAAATATATAGAAATGCAGACCTGGCTGAAGCAGGTAAAAAGAAAGTCAACCTCTGGTCAAAAGCACCTGCCAAATTTTGAATGATCCTAGAAGCTCTCGAACTGATGCCATTAACACAGCCCAAAACACACCAACACAGGCCCTTATGCAGGCCATACATGGGTCGAATTCTGAACGATTTTTCATTCGAAAATCGAAAACGTTGTTCGCTTGGTAATCCGATGGTGCCATCAATGATTTCGAAAGTCAGGCCAACCAAGTCATAAAGTTCACCCCATATAAAAGGCAAAACTTTTGTTCCTTCCAGGTCACAGGTCAAGCGCATATTCTTTTCGGAACAACGATTGTACGATTTGACCATCATTGAGTCGAAAATCAGTTGTTTTTCCTGAATTTTTCCAACATGCCCGATCACCGAAAAAGGGAAGAACCACGAAAATCAGCCGGAGCCATTGACCCACTAACAGAGTGAAAATCGGCCGATTATTCTTAGATCCGATTTTCGGACGAAAAATCGGTCGAATTTCAACCCATGTATGGCCAGCATTACACAGGATTTAACGCTTTCACCATCTATCCAAAACTAGAAAAAACATCTTTGCTGGACTTTAAGGTGGAAGCTAGTCATTTAGGTAAACTCACCTACAGCTCCTCTTTCTGAAATGAAAAATGTTAAAATAAAACAGTGCAATTTACCAAAGATATACGGCACAGAATTGATACACAATGGCATTTTAAGAAATGTAAACTACATTTGGTGGGTGGATTGCCCAGCTCCTGTGAACCATAGATCTCATGTATTCTATTGCAATCAGCATAAAAAAAATAGAAAATCAGATTAAATATTGCATTCAAAGTAATCATCTGTGCATTGGTAGATAGTAGCCATGTATCATTTGTTAACAGTTATCCTACAGCATGAGTTCTTCAACCAGTTCACTACTAAAATCTACAGTTGTAGTATCGCTACTACAGTTACAGCAGAAACAGAAAAATATAAATCAGGCATATTACATTATTTATTTATGGTACTTATATAGCGTCGTCAATTTACACAGAGCTTTATATATATTGTACATTCACATCAGTCCATAACCCTCAAGGGGTGTACAATCTAAGGTCCCTAACTCACATTCATATACATACTAGGGCCAATTTGGACAGGAACCAATTCACCTACCAGCATGTCTTTGGAGTATGGGAGGAAATCAACGACCCTAGTACTACCAGGCGGACGTGCTAACCATTTAGCCACTGTGCTGCCCATATTACATTATAACTGATCTGTGGAATACCAGTCTCACCTTGTGTGTCAGAGTTATATCAAAATTATTTTGACTTGAATAAGTCACACAAGACAAAATATAAAACACTAAGTGTTGGGTACTTATTAAAGCCACACATTTTGGTAAACCCTTCTTCTACTGCCGTGCATTGAAATGTTCTTCTCTCTGTCCTGAAAAGGCTCTGAACTAATTAAATTTAATTTAATTTTGAGGAGTTCTCCATTCCTTTAATAAATTAATTTGCATCTGTTAAGCTTCATGTTTAACTGTTTTATTGAACCTTTCTGGTATTATCAGCTTGCCGCTGGCTTGGATGAAAAACATGAAACTGCTGCTGGAGACAGGCAATTGACAAGGATACATTTACTAAAACTGGAGCACTCAGAATCTGGTGCAGCTGCACATGGTAGCCAATCAGCTTCTAACTTCAGCTTTTTCAATTGAGCTTTGACAATAAAACCTGGAAGCTGGTTGGTTTCTATGCAGATCAGTTTTAGTAAATCTTCCCTTTAGTGTTTATTTCATCCCAGAGATGTTTCCACAACAGAAAATTGATTAACACACGTTTCCGCTGGCTGAATAATGAATACACTCGTGGAAAAAGAATCAATGGCTAAATTTAATGCACTAGACTTAAATCTCATATCTATTGCTTAACAGCTGCTAGATTAAAAATAAATTTTGACTTTGGTCAATTGTGAAATTATATTATGAAGTAAGAAGTAGCATGTTACTAATGAATGATTCCTTCTTTGCAGATCCATGCAACCCATGCAATATTAGCGTTCTCCCCATCTCCTGCTGTCCTGATCCCTGTGATCCCTGCCAGGGCCAAGGAAGTTTTTGCTGTGATAAATGAAGACATTTTGGCAAAAAGTCTGAGATAATAGTTTTCATTGATGCAAATTAAACACCATCCATACTATTTTAATGTGTTAAATCATACATCTTGTATCACTTGTTAATTAACCCTGCTGAATTAAAATATATTACTTGCTCTAAATATATTTATTGGTCTTATCTTGCAAACTGTAGAAAAATATGACAAATATTTTCAAATATACCAGAGCATTCCTGATGTTCTATTCAATGCTGTAGCAGTTCACATTCATAATATTATGGTCAGGGCTGGTGCAAGGATTTTTGTCTACACAGGCGATTGGGCATTAAACAGAAGTGGGCTGCACAGTTATTGATCACTGTGATAGCCAATCAAAGGCTATCACAGCAATCAGGTGACCAGAAACCAGAAGTCCTGGGTCCCATCATTAGTACGAGACCCAGATCTCACAGTGAGCACAAACCCAGGCACGCATATACTGCACGTTGCACTTCTTTATTGATGTGATCTTTTTGCAATAAAAATCTTTTTTGGACCATATTGAAGATCCATGGTGTGCTGGTGAATATGTACGTTTGGACCCAGTGTCACTCTTGTTGCCACTCTCGTAGTGAAGTCATCATGCTACTGCAGTTGTCTGAAGCATGAGAGGACCCTACAACAATAAGCCAAATGGGAATGTCCACGTTAACCAGGCAGTGACATGGACATCCAAAGAAGGCCCCACCCAGTCTGAAGTCCAGCAGAGAGAAGACTCAGTACACAGTGTTTCACATGTCAATGGATTTATATTAGTTAAAATAGTTTTTTGGTGGCTCTTTTTTTTAACGCATTATTCAATTTGGGACACCTAGGTCTATATATATTGGGGAGAGCAGAGGTTCCAGACACTATGTTTAAGCAAACCTGAGAGAAATCTTCAATAACTCTTTACATAGTAAACATCACAAAAAGTAAAATGCTCTGATTTAGCACAGAGTTTGCTTATTGTCCAGCTTTGTAATAGGTTTAGTAGTAGTAATGTTTTTATCTAGATTTCATATGATATTAAGTTTCTTAAATACTAGCAATTATATAAGCATACTGTATAATGTATGGCATAAATCATGTATAAACTGAAATTGTGGTTCAAATCAAATTCATCTGTCATCTGTTTAGAGCAGTAGACCCAACTTTAAAGGGCCTAAAAGTTACATTTTCATCCACAAGTTTGGTGGAGGGCTGTATCTAATTTGTTTTTTTTACTTTTCAATTTAAAAATATTAGGCGACAGCCTAAACAGTGAAAGTCATGTATATAACAGTGAAAGCCCTTTTCAGGTAGCTCCATCCTCAGGGCCTGATCACCTGATACTGCTGCTGTCTTCTCCTTTCACATTAACCTGTATTGAAGTGACACCCTGCCCACACAGCCACAGACCACACAACGGTTTTTGGAAAGTTGTATTTATCTCAGAGACAGCAATAATAGAACCCCCTTTATTAGTTTCAGTATGAATGAACATCCCTATATAGTTGACAGTAACAGCAATAAAAATTCACCCTTTCATTTGTGTCAGTGACAGCAACTATAGACCTCTCATCAGTAGTAGCAATAATAACTCCCCCTTCATTGGTGCTCGATGGCAGCGTCAGCAATTAATACCTTCCCATGACTAATGACCAGATCACTCTGGCCATCAGGCAGTGGCAGGTGTGGAACACAGACAGTGTTTCAGTACTCAGCACACCACTGACAATCTGCATTGGTGATGGTCTAGCTGGGACTTTGTGGGCCAAAAAAGAAGGCCACTGATTGCAAAGCCTTGGTCTAGGGAGTTTATTTACATACTATCACATACCTGGTGTTGGAGGCCAGTAGAGAGAGGGCTTCCCCTGAGGCTAAGTTCCAGGCCCCCCTGGAGATGGGACAGAAGGAGTCAGGCCCAAAGTATCACAGGTAGTCTGTAGGAGTGCTTGTCAGAGGTACACCCAGGAGCACAGCTGATTCACTGGATTGGTGTCTGCAGACAGATGGTGCCCATGAGAGGTAAGCAGGCCTTCACAGTAGAAGAAGACCACAGAGTAGTCGGTTCAGAGCCAAGGTCAGATGCCGGGTGGGGATTGGACCAGACGTAGTCAATAGGATAGCCAGGGTCGTACACAGGAGAGCAAGTGAGAATATCTGTTAGCCAAGCCGGGTTCATACACAGGAGAGCGGATGCGAATATCTGTTAGCCAAGCTGGGATCATACACAGGAGAGTGGATGTGAATATCTGTTAGCCAAGCCGAGGTCAGATCAGGAGACAGGCAGAGAAGACAGGTCCAGGAACAAGCCAAGTTGATAACAGCAGGGAACATGGACAAAGGTACTGGGGAGCCAGAGATCAACCAGCAATTTGAGGAAGTGAGGGGCTTCCTTATAAAGGCTGTCTGGTGCCAAACTTGGCTAATGCGTGCGTAACTGTGTGCCAGTGCGCATGAGTGTTCCAGCTCATATCCGTGTGCCAATGTGCATAGATTTTCACCAGTGTGCATTTCTGCAGCCATGCAAGGTACTGGCAGGAATGCCAGGTCTCCGAGTACCTCTGCTGTGGACAGAGTCCTGACATATACATTATATTGCCAGAAGTATTGGGACACCTGCCTTTACATGCACATGAACTTTAATGGCTTCCCAGTCTTAGTCTGTAAGGTTAAATACTGAGTTGGCCCTCCCTTTGCAGCTATAACAGCTTCAACTCTTCTGAGTAGGCTGTCCACAAGGTTTAGGAGTGTGTCAATGGGAATGTTTGACTATTCTTCAAGATGCCTATTTGTGAGGTCAGGCACTGATGTCGGACCAGAAGGTCTGGCTTGCGGTCTCCATTCTAATTCATCCCAAAGGTGTTCTATCAGGTTGAGGTCAGGACTCTCTGCAGGCCAGTCAAGTTTCTCCACCCCAGACTTGCTCATCCATGTCTTTATAGACCTTGCTTTGTGTACTGGTGCTCTGTCATGTTGGAACAGGAAGGGGTCATCCACAAACTGTTCCCACAAACTTGGGAGCATGAACTTGCCCAAAATGTCTTGGTATGCTGACGACTTAAGAGTTCCCTTCACTGGAACTAAGGGGCCAAGCCCAACCCCTGAAACACAACCCCACACCATAACCCCCCTCCACCAAACTTTACACTTGGCACAATGCAGTCAGTCAAGTACTGTTCTCCTGGTAACCGCCAAACCCAGACACTTCCATCGAATTTCCAGACAGAGAAGCGTGATTCATCACTCCAGAGAACATGTCTCTACTGCTCTAGAATCCAGTGGTGGCATGCTTTACACCACACTACATATAACACTTTACATTCCACTTGGTGATGTAAGACTTGGATGCAGCTACTTGGCCATGGAAACCTATTCCATGAAGCTCTCTAAACACTGTTGTTGTGCTAATCGGAAGGCCACACATGAAGTTTGGAGGTCTTTAGCTATTGACTCTTCAGACAATTGCTGACTTCTGCGCACTATGCTCTTCAGCATGCGTTGACCATGCTCTGTCATTTTACGTGGCCTACCACTTCGTGGCTGAGTTGCTATTGTTCGCAATTGCTTCCACTTTGTTATAATACCACTAACAGTTGACCGTGGAATATTTAGAAGCAAGGAAACCTCACAGATGCGCTTATTGCACAGGTGACAACCGATCACGGTACCACTCTTGAATTCACTGAACTCCTGAGAGCAAGACATTCTTTAATAAATGTTTGTAGAAGCAGTCTGCATGCCTAGGTGCTAAATTTTATACACCTGTGGCCATGGAGGTGATTGGAACGCCTGAATCCAATGATTTGGAGAGGTGTCCCAATACTTTTGGCAATATAGTGTATCTTTTTTAGTATTGTAGAGAGGTTATTGTTGTATTCTTGAGGGATTTCTAAATATACACAGCCATTGACATGTAGTTTTTTGCCATTAGATGCAAAAACATTGATTGTTTGGTCATTGTGGCATATGCACTGCAAATCTGGGATTGTAAACATCACCTGCAGCAATTGGAAAACTTCTACTTCAACACCTTATTCAGACCTCTTGAATATACAGAGCTGATTTAAGCCAAAACAACGTGCAGCAACTGGTTGGAATATCGCATTCTTTGCCAACTACAAAATTGTTTGTAGCTTACACAGTGTAGCAATTGATGATCCATTCTTTGTCTTAGCTCCTATTCCTCTCACAAGATTGAAATATTCCTGAGTAGCTAGACAATAGTGCCGAACCGAATAACTTGTCATGCTTAATCTGCCAAACTGTTTCCCACAGCAATTAGCTGTTTAGCAACATTAAAGAGGAATTTATGGGTAGCAGGGCAGCATCACTGCAAAATAACCCAATTTTCACAGTTCAGAGATTTACAACACCCTTTTTAAATACATCTACCATATACATAGATTATACTGCAAATTTACCAGTTAGAAACATCCTTTTGAAACTAATTATATACAGTATGACTAATTTACTACCATAGCAACCTCCAGAAATAGTAAGGAGCTGTAGATATAGACACATCCAGTCAACAGCTAAAATATCATGCACATGCTCTAAATCAACAGGTTTTACTGCTTGCCAGTGGCAACCATCCAACCATCCAACCATCACTAAGCATAAGCATGTTAAAAAAAATAAACACTTTAGTCACACTATGTAACTCATAATAACACAGAGTATGAAGTGCAGAGGTAAGGTCTATGTGACATACTACAAAGCATCTGAAACAATCAAATTTTGGAGTGGTATTATCTCAGAGAATGGTGGTGTCCTGTAAAAAGACAAAAGTCTCTCACAGCGTCCAAACAGTGAATAACCCCTACAGTGATGTAAAATTTCTCCTTCTTATTCAATAGCCTTCCATGCGTGATTCTTACTTCATCCTCAGCTTGTTACCCTCAAAAGAAATATATATAGACACACATAGTGCATTATACACTCACAGCTATCTAAAAAGAATCACACGCACAAAAAAGTGTAAAAATTTGTGCTTGTCCACTTCACCATGTGTTCACTTCTATACATCTGTGTCAGGAATGGACTCAGCACTGGTGGTGGGACTCACCTGTTGTGTGGGCTGCAGTACCAGGGCTGGCCAGTGGGTGCTCTCAGCAACCAGAAGCTCACTCCTGCAGTCAGCCATCACCTGAAGCTGATTGCAGGAGGTGTATTTAAGCAGGACCAGGCCTGTGATCAGGGCCTTGGTGTATTGTTTCCCATGAGCCCCTGTACCTGGTATCCTGTGTTCCTGTTCTGCTGACTATCTGATTTGTTGCCGACCCTGCCTGATCCTGACCTCTGCTGACTTCTCCTGCTTGATCCCTGGCTTGCCTGACCATCCTTCTGCATTATCCTCTGTACCGCGCTGCCCATGAGTTACTGAACCCGGCTTGTGACCCTGACTATACTCTGCCTGCTCCTCCGGTACCTCGCTGCCCGCACGTTGCTGACCTGGCCTGCCTGACTACGCCTGACGCTACCCAGACAATCTATCCATCCATCCCGCACGGATATGTCCCTGTTACCAGGTCTGCCAGCCTCTTCACGTCAGGCTTTCCCCCGGTACATACCCACAGTTGGGTGCACTCAGGGGCCACGACCTGGTCTCAGTCCTGCGCCAAGTCCATCCCCACCATCAGGGGCTCTGGTGAAAAGGCAGACTGGGGCTTAGACTCCGTGCCCTGGGGAATCCCATTCTGTGGGTAGTAGAGATCCCGCCAGGCGGTGCCTGACGGTACCTGACGGCCTGCCTGACCATTCCACCTCTCCAGCCCTGACTACGCCTGTGTTCCTGAAGCCTGCTACTTCCCTGTGTCAGTCCACACATTTCAGGTCACACCCGGATCCCTAACAGTCTGTAATTCTTACTCTTACCCTCTATCTACTTGAAAACCACTTATAACAAGTTCCACCAACCAAATTCTTTAAATTTTCAGCCTCCTTTTCCGTCCTCCCCTTCATAAGAGATATACCCTCCGGAGAAAGTTATATAATATGGTGTAATATTGTCAATAACTCAGTAGTGTGTTCTCTCGTGCTCCCCTCAATCATCAATGGTGACCACCAGTGATAAGTGATATAACACTCCACCACCTCACAGACCATGCACCTTACCGAACTAAGTCAGTCAAAAAGCATAGGATGGAAACAGCTCTTCCCGACCAGTAATATTCCCGGTTTCCAATGTGTGTCTATATATATTTCTTTTGAGGGTAACAAGTGGAGGATGAAGTAAGAATCATGCATGGAAGGCTATTGAATAAGAAGAAGGAGACATTTTACATCACTTTAGAGGTTATTCACTGTATGGACGCTGAGAGAGACTTTTGATTTGAATTCTCAGGGGAAAAAGTAATATCCTTGCTTCTAGGGATTGAACACGTATTTGATTGTGCATGAGCAGGGGATACCGGTTGTAAAGAATTTAATCTGTAAAAAGACAATTGCAATGTGTTCTGCATGACTGGTATTCACACAAATCAGGACAGTTTTTGCAGTGCATGCCTTTTCTAAGAGCTAACAAGAGGTCCCAGCTGTATAAAAAGCAAGCGTTATTTAAACTTTTTATAAACTAATCAACTTACAAAAATAAGGACTTTTGAATTACCTGTAAAATCCTACAAAAATTTTAATACACACATTTTTGCAGGTTAAATGTGCATTTATTAGTTTTTTTGACTGGAGCCTGCATGCTCAACCAGCAAATTGTGGGTGCAGTGTCAGGCTCCTGCACAGTCTTCCTCTATCTTTGTGACCGTATCCCACTTTGGGCTTTCAGTTGCAAAACTAGAGGAAGACTGAATGAACTATGAATGTGCTGAGCAGCACGCTTGCAGCCAATGCAAACTAAAAGTACATTTGTCTGTGTTGGCTAGCAGTTTTTTCTTTCACAAGAATCTGAGAATGAATAATACGGCTGTGTGAGCGGAGCCCTGCTGTGCTATTTTCAGAAATGACAGTGGGGAGAGGCTTCAACGTCTGCTGTCACAGAGAGGGGAGTGCTGGTGGTGGAAGCATAGGAGCATGTTACATAGTACAATCTATTTATGAGTTTGGCATGTAACATGCGCCTAAAGGTGAACATTTCCTTTAAACCTAGAGTCTAGACCATAGGTTATATGCTGCCATTGAGGACACTGGCAAAAAAAAGTTGTTGCGACTGCCTATTAAACCCCTCCTGCTCCTAACAATCCTTAGTTTTTCTTTCAGCAAGCAATCAGAGTAAAATGAGGATGGGAGGGTGTCCTGTACTGTACCCCAAGAATTATATTTTACAGGTAAGTCAGATATCCTTTTTTTATTCTTCACCATGGCATTTCACAAGCAATACAACTAAGGATGGCATCAGCAGAGGCCTGTACATCCACTATATAAAAACTTGACAAACATGTAAACAGAAGACCAGATGGCTTTGCTATTCTACAAAACAGAAGCCTAGTGCTTAAAAGCCCAAGAGGAACTGACTGAACAACTTGGGGGAGCCTTAGGAGGGAAGAGAGGGTCACTATTTTTCAAAGCACAAGCTTACAGATGACCTGCCCTATAAGATGCTGGATATCCCTCGCAAGTCCACAGACATTACAAACAGAGAAGCCAAAGTTCAGATGAAAGCAGTGGCTAGAAATAAACCTTTACAGCATGGGCTACATCAAAACCATATAGAAAGATATCTTTGGGGTGCTTTGCGACAGGACAAAGAGAAGGCAGGAAGGTGTGCTGATTAAGGTAACAGGAGGAAACCACCTTGAGGCTAGGGCAGCAATGGGCAAACTACGGCCCGGCGGACCTTTTAATCCAGCCCGCGGAGCTAGGCTCCCGCTAGGCTCCTCTCACAGTCCGCCCTGAAGACCGGTGTAGCATGAAAATCTGTCTCCTATGAGGATCTGTCCCCCTCGACGCATCTGCGCATGTGCCGGAGATCGCCGATCGGCTGCTAATGCCTGAAACTGGCACATGCGCAGATACGTCGAGGGGGACAGATCCTCATAGGAGACAGATTTTCATGCTACACCGGAACGGCGCGGGAACACGGCGAGAGGAACGTGCGGAGCAAAGGTAAGTGAATTGACACAGGGGGGACTTGGGGACTTAATATGGGGATGAATTAATATGGGGGATGAATTACTATAGGGGGGATGAATTACTATGGGGGATGAATTACTATATGGGGGATGAATTACTATAGGGGGATGAATTACTATATGGGGGATGAATTACTATGGGGGATGAATTACTATGGGGGATGAATTACTATAGGGGGGATGAATTACTATGGGGGATGAATTACTATGGGGGATGAATTACTATATGGGGGATGAATTACTATGGGGGATGAATTACTATATGGGGGGTGAATTACTATAGGGGGGGTGAATTACTATATGGGGGATGAATTACTATATGGGGGATGAATTACTATGGGGGATGAATTACTATATGGGGGATGAATTACTATGGGGGATGAATTACTATATGGGGGATGAATTACTATGGGGGATGAATTACTATGGGGGATGAATTACTATATGGGTGATGAATTACTATGGGGGATGAATTACTATGGGGGATGAATTACTATATGGGGGACGAATTACTATATGGGGGATGAATTACTATAGGGGGATGAATTACTATATGGGGGATGAATTACTATGGGGGATGAATTACTATATGGGGGATGAATTACTATGGGGGATGAATTACTATGGGGGATGAATTACTATAGGGGGGATGAATTACTATGGGGGATGAATTACTATATGGGGGATGAATTACTATATGGGGGATGAATTACTATGGGGGATGAATTACTATATGGGGGATGAATTACTATAGGGGGGATGAATTACTATATGGGGGATAAATTACTATATGGGGGATGAATTACTATGGGGGATGAATTACTATATGGGGGATGAATTACTATGGGGGATGAATTACTATATGGGGGATGAATTACTATGGGGGATGAATTACTATGGGGGATGAATTACTATATGGGTGATGAATTACTATGGGGGATGAATTACTATGGGGGATGAATTACTATATGGGGGATGAATTACTATATGGGGGATGAATTACTATGGGGGATGATTTACTATATGGGGGATGAATTACTATGGGGGATTAATTACTATAGGGGGGATGAATTACTATATGGGGGATGAATTACTATGGGGGATGAATTACTATATGGGGGATGAATTACTATAGGGGGGATGAATTACTATAGGGGGATGAATTACTATATGGGGGATGAATTACTATAGGGGGGATGAATTACTATATGGGGGGGTGAATTACTATATGGGGGGTGAATTACTATGGGGGATGAATTACTATATGGGGGATGAATTACTATGGGGGATGAATTACTATATGGGGGATGAATTACTATAGGGGGGATGAATTACTATATGGGGGATAAATTACTATATGGGGGATGAATTACTATGGGGGATGAATTACTATATGGGGGATGAATTACTATGGGGGATGAATTACTATATGGGGGATGAATTACTATGGGGGATGAATTACTATGGGGGATGAATTACTATATGGGTGATGAATTACTAAGGGGGATGAATTACTATGGGGGATGAATTACTATATGGGGGATGAATTACTATATGGGGATGAATTACTATGGGGGATGATTTACTATATGGGGGATGAATTACTATGGGGGATTAATTACTATAGGGGGGATGAATTACTATATGGGGGATGAATTACTATGGGGGATGAATTACTATATGGGGGATGAATTACTATATGGGGGATGAATTACTATAGGGGGATGAATTACTATATGGGGGATGAATTACTATAGGGGGGGTGAATTACTATATGGGGGGTGAATTACTATGGGGGATGAATTACTATATGGGGGATGAATTACTATATGGGGGATGAATTACTATATGGGGGGTGAATTACTACGGGGGATGAATTACTATATGGGGGATGAATTACTATAGGGGGGATGAATTACTATAGGGGGGATGAATTACTATATGGGGGATGAATTACTATGGGGGATGAATTACTATGGGGGATGAATTACTATGGGGGATGAATTACTATATGGGGGATGAATTACTATGGGGGATGATTTACTATGGGGGATGAATTACTATATGGGGGATGAATTACTATGGGGGATGAATTACTATATGGGGGATTAATTACTATGCTTACTATGGGGGAATATTACTATACTTACTATGGATGACACATACACATCATTCATCTACTCTTGGTCCGGCCCCCGGGTCCAATATATGAACCCATTGCGGCCCTCAAGTCAAAAAGTTTGCCCACCCCTGGGCTAGGGGCTTCAAAACCTTTTTGTCTTTATAAAGAACAAGGAAGGGTTTTTTTACAGGATAAGACTACCAATTCCAAAGCCTATCTCACTTATGTGAAAGCCACAAGAAAAACTGTCCTATGAGTAAGGCTGGCCAAGGAAATATCCAAAGTAGGCTCAAAGGGAGGCTTTTGTAAAGCCAACAGGATCAAAGTGAGACAGGTGTGAAGGCTTTTGCAAAGGGAAGGTAAGCAAAATGCTAGACCAGTCTTTAAGATAGCAGGACTGGCCAATCTGGAAGTTCCCACAGAGTGGCTCACAGCAGTCAGAGAATGTCCTGTACTAGGTCCTTCTGGGCCAGTTTGGTGCCACCCACATTATCAGAATGCTCATTTTGATACTGTAAAGAATAGCGGAGGGAAGGCGTATGACATCAGAATAGAACAGACCACCAAATGTACTGTACCAGATCGATTGTATACCAGGAGTGGTGAGTGGAACAACTGAGCTTAACTCCTAACTACCTACAGTTAAGGCTAATATAGACTGCTCTTTATTAGGCAGCCCATCAGCCATCCATTGTGTACAGTCTTAAAGAGACATCATCACATGAACCACCTTACAGATGGACCCCAAAAATAGCCAGTTAATACTGACACTTAGGAACCAGATACTTTATAGCCATCTCCAGGGGTACCCATTATAAGGAACACATACACCCACTCACTATTAGGGCTATATACGCAGAGTGCACTCAAGGACATGTCTTTGGGTAAGTTAATGCAGTCATATTTCTTACCGTATATATCAGTTAAAGTTTGGTTAGCCCACATAACAAAGGAGTGTCTACGGGCCAGCTCTGTGAATGTCGGGAGTGGCCCAGCCAGAGCCCAGACTTGAACCCGATTGAACATCTCTGGAGAGATCTGAAAATGGCTGTGCACCGATGCTCTCCATCCAACCTGATGGAGCTTGAGAGGTACTGCAAAGAAGAATTGGAGACATTGCCCAAAAATAGATGTGCCAAGCTTGTAGCATCATACTCAAAACCACTTGAGGCTGTAATTGGTGCTAAAGGTGCTTCAACAAGCGCAAAGGCTGTGAATACTTATATACATGTGTTATTTTTTTTTTCATTTTTAATAAATTACAAAGATTTTAAAAATGAACTTCTTTCATGTTGCCATTATGGGGTATTGTTTGTAGAATGTTGAGGAAAAAAATGAATTTAATCCATTTTGGAATAAGGCTGTAACATAACAAAATGTGGCAAAAGTTAAGCGCTGTGAATACTTTCTGGATGCACTGTATATCTATCAAGAGACCAGGATACATTGCCTTAATCAGTAAGTGCACAGTAGACAGCATATGGCAGAAAGCCAAAGGAGTATTGTTTTCTGTCACTTTAAGTGTACTATGCAATTCTAGTTTTTGTCCATGAGCATAATCATTTGCCTACTGGGGCAAATTTTAAAAATGTTCCCATGCATGTTAAAATCTGCATTTGCATACAAGCGTGCTATTATTATTTTTATTGAATTTTTTTTATTAAACGTTATTGCTATCTCAAGGGGTGAACAACACCCCTTGTGATAGTTTTGGCAGTGAGAAGTACTCTTTATGGAGAGACCAGGGGTCTATTAGACCCCTGATTCATCCTCTGCCCTTTAAAGCATATGATCAAACACAGATCTGGTTGACCATATGCTTTTTTGGCTGTACCAGTCAGGGAAACAGTTCTGAAACCAAAAGTGCTAAAATTTCATTGCTTCCAGCTTTATTATTTACAGAGGAGATTGAAGATTGAGATTGTGTGCAACCAACCCAACCCAGCAGTTCCAGGCTCCCTGGTGGAACAGGAGAGCCAGGAAATGGATGCAGTCGGCAGTGGGAGGGGGTGCCCGTTTCCAAGCACTGTCAAAGTTGTCAGGCAGCTGTATAGCCGCTGGGAACACTTTTACTGGAAGGCTGATCACTGGCTGAAAAAAATATAAGGATCATTACTGCACCTGTAGCTATGATACCAGTATATAACACAAGATATAAGGCGAGCACAGATAATATGGTAGCTGCTAGCACAAAAGGCAAGGTAACAAACCCACAGTATTCAATTCAAATGTAAGTGCAGCGCTAAAGCATAAGTGACAAATGCAATCACAGAGTACTTATGTGAATAGAAGTGTTCATACAATAAAAACGTCTCAGATCATATAAAATCATAGAATCATAAAAAAACTCAAAAAATCTGAACATAAATAGTGACTATAAATAGTCCGTGGCACTACAGGTCACAGAAATGCCAAGTGATACGTGTGTGCTTTTTAGCAATATTAGTGATTATTTATAGTCCTTGGCACTACAGGTCACAGCAATGCCCGGTGATCATGGAACTACAAGGTGCAGCAATACCAGCTGGGATGCTCGAGAGTGCTCATGATCCAACATGTGAATCCACCACCTTATATGGATGTGCACTCGTGTTAATGCTGATCCTTGTGGGGGGTCTCAGGAAGCCATAAATAGGAACTGGACTTCTCCAGGGTCAGGGCTATGCAAAACCAGCAAAGGATCCTCCTAGGTCGAACGGCGGCGGCGTGACATCAGCTTGTAAGGCTGCCGCTCCGAACTTCAGCCACGGCGGCGTGACGTCACAGTGGTTCTAAAAACCACTGGATGACCAGGACAGTGGAGGAACCCCAATTTATTATTTATCTTAAGTGCATTCAAATTTTCTTGAGATGAGACTGAGGTGGTACAATCTGCATGTTTGGCAGCAATCTAAGAGATGGTGTTGGGAATGAAAAACCAAGAATAAGCCATGAAATTTTATGTAGAAATAAAGAGAAAGGCGGACTTGGAGTACCAGATTTGAGAAGATATTATAACTCAGTAATAACGGCGTGAATTTTTGACTGGACATATAATGCAAAGGGGAAAAGCTGGGTTAAAATAGAAAATACACTAAGTAATACCAATTTAAGTAGAATTGTATGGTTACCTTCACAACACTGAAGATTAGCAGACAGTACAAGTTTGTTCACATTAAATGTTTTAAGAGTTTGGGATGTTTTACACAAACAGATGGGATGGGAATTTAATTCATTGTTAATGCCCTTAGGGTCTACAGAGTTTTTCCCCCCGGGTAAAGGAGGTATCACGGGGAAGTGGATTAAGAAAGAAGATGCACAATTAAGGGATATAATGGTGGGGGAAGAAATGGGTTCACTTAAGGAATTGAAAAAAAAAGGGAGAAGTTCTCACAAAATGGATGAGTGGCGTTATTTTCAATTGAAATACTTTATAGGGAAGCTCCCAAAGCCTCTAAGAACAAGAGAGGATTGTAACCCCTTTGAGCATTTATTAGACACACGGGGAGATGGGAAATATGGAACTTCTAAAATATATAAGATTCTCACTGAAATAAACACAGATATAAGGCCTCCATATATAGAAAAATGGGAAAGGGATATAGGACAGGATATAACAATAGATGTGGAAAAACAGAGGAAAATGTATAGATTAATCCATGGAAATATAAATATGCAGGAGGTAGAAACGAACTATAAATGTTTGGCAAGATGGTATATTACACCGAGTGTGGCACATAGATTGAGTGGAGATAATTCACCTTTACGTTGGCGGGGATGTGGGGGTAGTGGCACAATGTATCACATATGGTGGGAGTGTCCTAAAATACAAGAGTATTAGGAGAAAATAGTAAGCTTGATTCAAAAAATTACAGATGTTGATATTCTATTAGACCCGGAGACTTACCTTTTTCATAGTACCAAGCTATCAGTCAAAAAATATAAAAGATCTGGTTTATTGTATTATTTGAATGCAGCAAAGGGATTGATACCCAAGTTCTGGAGGAGACAGGAGGCGCCGAAAATAAAAGATTGGGTTGACAGGGTGGATAAAATATGTAAATTTTAGGAACTTTACCATATGAATGAATATAAGATAGAGAGTCACCATATAAGATGGAACAAATGGGAAGAATTCAAAAAGTCAAAGTTAATCATACAGTATATGTGGGACTAACATAGAATAATATGGTTATATTTTTTTTCTTTTTTTATAGGGATTAGGATCTCCAGAAATGAATAGGAAAATGCAGAGCAGAGGGGGTGAAGGGTTGGATGGAGGGGAGATGGGTGGTATATAGCTGGTGGTGGTGGGGGGGGGGGGGTTGGGAAGATGAAATGATAAATGTTTTGAGAATGTGTTAATGTTTTAATGAGTATGTTTGGATAACTTGTTTATCTGAAAAATCAATAAATATTTAAATTAAAGAGTAAGAGATGGTGTTGGTTATATGAGCACGTCAGCGATCCGAAACAGTTGTGAAGGAAGTTGATGTAAAGCTATACACACAATTCACCATTCTGATTCAAATTCACATGGACTTGTTTCTATGGACATTTCATTTGTATGATTTATGCATGGTTTTTTTTGTATATTTGATGTTTTCATATCCAATTGTTTGGTGATTTGGTATGTTTACTTTACAGTAGCAGTGCAGCATTACGTTTATTTGATTTATAACTGTAACCAGCACTGCCCTGCTGCGGATGCCGAGGAGTGTGCTGGATAGAGTGGCATTTCGTCTGTAGATTGTAATTGATGCTAAGATACTGTTGCTGTCCACGTTCACGTTGCCATTCTAAATTGGTGCAAAATTCTGCTCCCAAACACAGGCCCACCAGATGTGCTATCCTTGTTTGTGAAAAAACATTTCTTTAATTGTTGTGAAAAGCCTTTTTACTGTCATATGTGGAAGGTTTTCAGGAGTCTCCCACCCCACACCTGTCTCGTGGTTTAGAAAGGGTCAGGGCTAGGGTTAGGTTTGTTGGGTTTTGGATATTTTGTGCCGGGCCATGAGGAAATAATTTTGAAATACTTTTTATAAATGTAATTTGGTAATTTTCCTGTCAGACACATAGCTCACATGGACATATGTTAAGCATTCTGTATATTTAAAATCCACAGGATTCTATGAAGAAAACAACATTATTAACAATATACAATTTACTGCAGAAGTGTATTGAACATCGGAACTGCTCTGGTAAATGTGGAAATGTGCTATTTTTCAATACTATGGCACCCTGTTGCAGTTTGTATAATAAGACAAAGAAATATATTTATTGCAAGAAATGTAAAGTTTAATTGAGCAGGGTTAATTAACAAGCAGTAACAAGATTCAATATTTAACAGATCTAAAATAGGATTTGTGTTAATTTTGCAGAGAAATAAATTAGTATCTCAAGCTTTGGGCCCAAGCGCAAAGTCTTCATTTATCACAGCAGAAACTTCCTTGGCCCTGGCAAGGATCACAGGGAGCAGGACAGCAGGAGACAGGGACAACACAAGGGTTGCATGGATTGCATGGATCTGCCAAGAAAGAAATATTTAATTAGTAATAAACTATTGCTTAGTGTAAAATATATTTTCACTATTGACTACAGGTGATATTTATTTTTAAAGCTAGCAGTCATATTAAACATTTGATAGCAAATGAAATTTCCAAAATGTCTTAAATTTAGCCATGGTATCTTTTTCTATGTGTGTATCCATTATTCAGTTCTCAGAATAGGTGTTTAGCCAAACTTCTTTTGATTAGTTTTCTGGGATAGAAAATTTTATTGAAACAAATATTAATGGGCAGGCCATAATTTGTTTTTACACCTCTGGCAATTTCCACCCGGCAGCAGCAAATGCATATATTTACTCAGCTCCCACTTAAGCTAGTTATACACAGCTAGATTTCTCTTGTTCAACCCTTGGCTGAATGAGAGAAAATGATTAGATTTCTCCATCCACACTGTTTAGTGTAGATGAAGGCATCTGCACTACCTGCTATTGTAATCAAGCAGCCACAGCACCCTAGCGGCTTGAAACCTGAACAGTGACTGCATCTGAAAGAATGCAGTCAGTCAGTGTTCGGCCAACAATTTTCCCCTATCATTGTGCCCTTCAATTACCTTCCATGTTTATTTTGTCAAGCTTGATGAGGCCAAAAGGGCCACCCACAGCTGAATTTGCATCCTATTCAGTGGGAATTGGCTGAAATTCAAGCTGTGTATGGCCAGCTTTAATCCCCGTTTGATTTTTCATTCAAGTCAGCAGCCAATTCATGACATTGGAAATGGTAACTAAAACTAAATCTTAGGTGCAAAATAATTTATTAAAGATATGAAAAAATATAATTTAATTTGTCCAAAACATGTAGAGTGTAGAGTGGTTTAATGTACAGAAATAAATGAAGGGTATTTACAATTTGTGACTTTGATACATGCCATGTTATGAACAATTTATTGATCTCAATGTTTGGTCCTGAGTGGCTTAATCAAGGCAAATTTATTTGCTATGACCAAAGCCACACAAAGTGAGACTGCTGTTACACAGATCATTCATAATGCAGTGTGCCTTACCTTTGTTTTTCTGGTTCGACTGTAACTGGACCATAACAGTGATACTGTAACTGTGGATTTTGGTGAGGAACCAGTTATACAACACAAGACTATGGGGCTATTAGTTGCCGATATAGAAGTTATTAGATGAGTCAATTATTTATCTGATTTCTATCTTTTCCCACTCATTGTATTAGAATATATCAGACCTATGGTTCACAAAAGCTGGGGATTCCACACCCATATTTTTACCACAAATTCCATTGTGTATCAATTATGTAGAGTATATCCTTTATAAAATATGTTGGTACATTAGATTATCTTTTGTAAGCAATATTTGTATTGATAAAAACAGTGGTAGTGTGTTGGGTTTCTAAAAGGACTAGATTCCACTTAAAGTGGAACTAAAGCAAAACTTTTTTTCATTTTGGATAGAGAATAATGGAGGGTTATAACTCCTGTCAAGTTTTTACATATATTAAAAGTTTGACAGTTGATATCCATCTGTGAAAAATGTTGTGAGGCACATTTTCAGTGCCAGGGCACTAGAATAGGATGCAAACTTTGAGATGCAAACCAGGATTTACTTTGCAGCAAACATTAAAATTGGTCAACTAAGGTCCAGTAGAAAACACATTATGTGGCACCTATAAAGTGCCAGAGTGCTGAAAGACCAGGAGAAGTGGCAGGAGCTATTGTGACGACAGGTATCATAATTTTTTGGGAGGGGTCTGGATAACAAATGTTTAGTCTGAAGCATTGGTATCAGGGGTCCCCATCTTTGATGACCTGAACTTAGTGTCCTCCTAAAAGTACTTGAGCATGAAAAGCCCAGTTTTCCACAGATTGTCTGCAAATAAGAACCCTGAGTCATCTGTGTCACTGAGGACAACACTCAACAATTTCACTTCACCTACAGACAACTCCCAGGGTTAAGGAGTGGGGAAATGTCCTCCTTGAAGCCATTTTCTTCTCCTCAGTTTCAGAACACCAACCCTCCTCCTTCAAGTATTCCTCTTCTGCCTCCTGGTGCCTCTACCTCGCAGCATGCATGATGTAAGGAATGAATAAGAGGAGTATTGAGGGCCTTTGGTTGCTGGCACATCCTATTAAAGTGCTGCTCCCACTGAGCTCTGTGGTGCAGAGTCATGTGTTTCCTCATATGTGTGGTACCTAAATAATTGAGTTTTAAAATGGCTGATATTCTGTAGGCAGAGACAGCAAGTGGTGCTGTTGACAGCAAATACATTTTTTTTAAAACAGTCCACCCTGCAGAGCTCTGTAGACCAGCCATAGGGATAGCAGTGGTCTGTACCTGTGAGGCAAAGCCGCCAGATGGATTAGGATGGCTTGCAGAACTGCTGCCTCTCACTTTAGACCCCCTTCACATTTTTATTAAAGGGGATTGCCCAAATATAATGGCAGCTATGAAAATAGAGGGGAATAAATATATGGTATGTGGTGCACACTATACCACACAACTATTTAGTCTTAGCTCATTTTAAATTATATATCATTCATTGATATTTATGGCAATCATGTCTTTCTCTTCTTTACCTTGTTGGCGAACACGTTGACCCTGAGGTTTACATGCTGAAAAAAACAAAAAACAGACATACATTAAAGAAAAAATCCAGAGAGCAATTAACAGCAATGCTATCAATCAAAAATTGCAATTGTGGTAAAGTTCAGTTTGTAGAGTCAAAGAAAAGTGCACTACTCCAACCCGCCAAGTGCTACCCTCATAGGCTGGTATGGAGTCCATCACTCCTCCACACATAGCTCCGTATATTCCACACTCTGATGATGTCTTCACAGGCAAAACATTAATCAGCAAACATTAATCTAACATGTTTACACCCAATGGGCTTAACCATAGAAGTTTCTGGGGGTGGGACCGTGTGCTGAACCTTGTCAGCTGATTAAGAAGTTGCCTGTGAAGATATTGTTGGTGTCAGTGCAGGTATATTTGGCACTCTGGTGCATATGACAGGTCCCTCGGCTTGTATTATACCCTATGGTAATGAAAGATTACAGCTGTAGGCTTAGAAGGGTATCAGACCACAGATGATTTCAAATAAAATAACAGCCAGCAGCATAAGAAACACTTCACATTGAATATATACAGTCCCTTGTGCTGATTTATTTTGGGGTGACTACACTTAGGCTTTAATGTATGTTCACCTAGCTTCTTTCTGGGCTTCTGAATGGTACTAAAACCACAATGACATAATTCTGTGTTGTGTATCTAACCCTGTGTTGTGAAGACACAAAAGCAAGTGGGAAGTGAAGTCAGAATATCTGGCCATAATTTCACATGTTTACGGTAAAATCCAGTCAGAAATTAGAATTTAGTTCTATTTAACTTGTATATTTTCTTTCCACATCTCTACAATCTAATTTATCCTCTGATAATTTGTAGAAACTAATATAGTGTAGAGTACAGGAAGTACTGGAAAAAAACATTTTGTATGATAATTAAAGAGGCCCCTCTGTCATTAACAATCAAAATGCCAAATAAAGTATCCCCTCAAAAGAAGATTATGAATACTTCCTCCTGTATTGCCCATGCCATCAAACACTCCTGTAGAGAAATCACTGCCTAAAGAGGGAATTTAGATTTTCTGCCCTCATCTCCCCCCCCCCCCCCCAATACCTTGCTGGGCTCAGTGGTTTCTTCTATTGACCCATACATCACTGCAGGACATGATAGTGACCTGGGGGTTGGTGGTAGGAACCACAGAGTGCAACGAGGGACCAGGAATCTACTCCAAAAAATGTGGTTCTGTTAAATCTTCAAGCTGTGATTTCTGTTCATTATAGTGCCATCATAGGCAGCAGAGGTAATTATTTACAATCGTCAATGTAGGGGGCACTTTCATTGGCAGTTGGAATTTAATGACAAAGTCACTCCAACAGTAATATTCAGCTAAAACTGAAGTAACTGATAAGTGATAGCTGACATAAGTACTGTATATATCCACACCTAATAGAAAATTGCAAGACATTATTAATTGTACAATAGAATGTAGACTATAAAGCCTAAGTAATACATGTATTTGTTTATAAAAATGATATTGCATGTATAAATCACTTACGGTTTTGGCATGGATCTTTGCAGACTACGTTTTTCTGGCAAGGGTTCTTGCATGGATCTTGGCATTTGATCTTCTGGCTGCTGCATTTTTTGGCTCCAGACATATCTGCTTTTAGGTTTGCTTTGCCTTCTTGGAAAACTGAGAAGCTTGAAGAGAATTTGTTGTTTGACTGGCTTTCAATGGGCCTTTTTATATAAATCGAAGGAGGAAATGAAATGAGGGCAAATTCTTCCCCTGGCTGGTCACAACAAATTGAGAAGGCTTATCAACACATACCATCCAAATATTTATTATTCATTGATTGGTGATCCTTGCTCAGCACTTTGCTATGTATTTTTCTGCTCTCTGAGATTTTGTTTTTAAATATGACTAAATATTGAAGGAGTGCAAGTAGGAAGTGGAGGTTACAGTCATTTGAAGCATCCAAGGGAAATTGTATTAAGATATACACATAGAAGCACATTTTGAATTAGTAAACTTGGCTGTATATGGGGCTGTCTTTATTTAGAAGTACACAATTAAACCATTAGGCACTCTGATTCTTTTGCTCACCCTATTCACATTCACTATTTAGTGGGTCAGCATTGACTCCAAATCATACAAGCTTCAGAGAGAGGGGGGGGGGAGAGGGAGAGGGGGGGAGAGAGAGGAGGAGAGGGGGGAGAGAGAACGAGAGAGAGAGAGAGAGAGAGAGAGAGCTGTGGGTACAAATCTCAGACTTAAAGTTGTGCTCAAAACCCTGTCAGAAATTGTGAAAATTGGCATTAATATTGAAAATATGACTGATCATGAAAAAATTGTCTTTTATTTAGGGATACTGTTCATATGAAGCCATTTATTATCACATAGTTGATTGGCTCTTTTATAAATTATCATGATAACAGAAATCACCCAAATGGCCATGATCAAAAGTTTACATACCCTGGAATGTTTGGCCTGGGTACAGACACATAAGATGTCGCACACGGGTTAACCGCTTCCCGACCGTCCTATAGCAGAACTACTGTTACAGGGCAGCAGGGCTGAGCAAAATCACATATGCTGTATATACGTAATTTTGTATTTCCAGGAAGGGGGCACACTTGCACTTTGCCCTACCCGAGCGGCTACAGTTGACAATCACCGGGTCCCGGCAACAGATTCCCCACCAGCGCCTAAGGACCACTGACAGGGAAGAGGTCTTTATGTAAACAACACAGATCACTGGGCAGCACAGCGGCTAAATGGTTAGCACTTCTGCCTGGCAGTACTAGGGTCATTGGTTTGAATCCCAACCATGGCACCACCTGCCTGGAGTTTACATGTTCTCCCTGTGCCTGCATGGGTTTCCTCCGGGGACTCTGGTTTCCTCCCACACTCCAAAGACATGCTGGTAGGCTAATAGGCTCCTGTCTATATTGGCTCTAGTATGTATATGTATGAATGTAAGTTAGGGACCTTAGATTGTACACCCCTTAAGGGTTAGGGACTCATGTGAATGTACAATATATATGTGTAAAGTGCTGCGTAAATTGCTGGCACTATATAAGTACCTGAAATAAATAATCTCTCCTCTGTCAGCACCAGTATGTTTCTTTGTATTGCTCTGCATACAAAGGTGTCAGTGGGTGTCAGTGGGAGGAATAGTGCCCCATTATTGATGTCAGTGGGAGGAATAGTGCCCCATCATTGGTATCAGTGGGAGGAATAGTGCCTTATCATTGGTGTCAGTGGGAGGAATAGTTCCCAGTCATTGATGTCAGTGGGAGGAATAATGCCTTTGGCTAATGGCAGAAAAATGACCCATCATAGGTTTCAGTGGGAAGTATAATGCCCCATTGATGAAGTCAGTGGTAGGAATAGTGCCCAACTGTTGATTTCAGTGACAGGAATTATGCCCAAATGTTGGTGTCAGTGGGAGGAAGTGTACCCCATGGGCCGGATAAAGGCAAGCAAAAGGCCACATCTGGCCCCCAAACCACAGTTTGGAGACCACTGCCCTAGAGCAAAATGAAAACTCCTCCTACAAGCTTTAACCAGTGCTCAACTGGACACTGATAAAAGTCACAAGACTGCTCTAACTGCTGATGAGAAAAGGTATTTAGCAGTTTATATGTACTAAAATAATTGCATTTCTAGTTCTGTGTACTGTGGGAGACCAGATACAGTGAATGCAGGGTGCTGAGTTTAGTAACACTTTAAATGTAATTTTTCGCAAATTTGTTTCTTATTGCCTGAGAACTCTGCTATGCTCTGTTATTATCAAGCGTGAAAAAAATATAGATCAAGTATGAACATGCTGACTTTTACTTGTTGGTGTCATGGAAGATGATGATAGATGAGGGGTGTGGTCCACATCTCTGTCTAAGTTAAAGCTGATATCCAGGTTTCATTTAACTGGACCAAATGAACTGCTTACTTCACTAACAGTTGCAGTTGCTGGGAGCGCGGTATCATCTCTATGTACCCTCTGCTGCATACAGTATACAGTATTCCTGTCCCACTCCCAGAACAAAATCAAGTCAGGCTGAGCGCTGCTCAGCCATTTAGAGGAAGATTTGTATTTTATGAATGAATACAAAGCTTCCCTTGATTAGCTGAGGCAGAGAGGTGGGCTGATGACTTCCCAAACTCCACCTCAGCCAATCAGAAGAAGCTTAGTATTCATTTATAGAATACAACGTTTCCTCTGAATGGCTAAGCAGTCCTCAGCCCGATTCAATTTTGTTTCAGGCATGGGGCAGGAAGTTCTTCAGGAATGTTCAGGAATGTTGCAGGTCCTTTATTGGGGGGTACCACATCCTAATAGAATTGCAAATACTTATGTTAACTCCCGCAATGGACTTTTGAGTTGCTTTAGGAGTAAGCCAAACTGATACAGTATTAAAAATATGGGAAATACACTTCTCTTTACAGTTTTATTAGTACAAAGGATTAAAACTAGACATACGGCAGACTACAAATTCATAATGTGAAATATGATAAATAATATGAAATTCATAATATGAAAATATGAAACTACTTAAACGAAATGCCTACATTATATCACACGAATATATAGTGAATTGGTAACTTCAAACATGTTCTCGCTGTACCTGCGTGGGTTTCCTCCAGGTACTCCAGTTTCCTCCCACACTCCAAAGACATGCTGTTAGGTTAATTGGATCCTGTCTAAGTTGGCCCTAGTATGTGTATGTATGTAAGTTAGGGACCTTAGACTGTACGCCCCTTGAGGGTTAGGGACTGATGTGAATGTACAATATATGTAAAGTGCTGCGTAAATTGACGGCGCTATATAAGTACCTGAAATAAATAAATAAGCTAATATATTTAGGAAGGGGGATGGGGGGGAGAAGGGGGAGATTGAAGTTCTTCTTTACGGTGTCTTGACTCTCACAAAAAATCCTTACTATATTAAAAGTTCACAGTGACTGGTCATCTTCATGGGAAAATTAAATAATAATAATTAATCATTGGTGACCTCCATGCATCATACATACCATGGGGCAGACAATTGGGGGAATCAATGGTGGAGAAGGATCTGGGAGTTCTGGTAGATCACAAGCTTAATAATGGCATGCAATGCCAAGCTGCAGTTTCTAAAGCGAGCAAAATCCTCTCTTGTATTGAAAAAGGAATAGACTCCAGAGAGAGAGATATCATATTACCCCTGTACAAATCATTAGTAAAGCCTCATCTGGAATATGCAGTTCAGTTTTGGGCACCAATTCCCAAAAATAACATTGGGGAACTGGAGAAAGTACAGAGAAGGGCAACCAAACTGATAAGAGGCATGATGGAGATCAGCTATGAGGAAAGATTAGAGGAACTGAATTTATTCTCTCTTGAGAAGAGGAGATTAAGGGGGGATATGATCAACATGTATAAATACATCAGTGGTTCATATAGTGAACTCGGAGTAGAGTTCTTCACCCTGAGGTCATCACAGAGGACAAGGGGGCACTCTTTATGTTTGGAGGAAAATACATTTAATCTCCAAACACCTAAAAGTTTCTTCACTGTGAGAGCTGTGAAAATGTGGAATAGACTCCCTCAAGTGTTGGTTCTGGCCAGCTCAGTGGATTGCTTTAAAAAAGGCCTGGATTCTTTCCTAGATAGAATATAACTGCATACTAACATTTAGAGGTAAAGTTGATCCAGGGAATATTCGATTGCCTCTTAGGGGATCAGGAAGGAATTTTTTTTCCCTGCAGGAGCAAATTGGATCATGCTTTGCTGGGTTTTTTGCCTTCCTCTGGATCAACAGTGGGTATAGGATTATAACTTTTTTTTTTTAATGGTTGAACTGGATGGACTTTTGTCTTTTTTCAGCCAGACTAACTACAGTATGTAACTATGTAAAAGGTGGACTGAAAGATCTTTTTGCAGAGGTGTAAATGGAAGGAGCTGAAAACTTGAAGGGTGAATTGTGGGCCCACTATAAGGAACTCTCAACTCTAAACTCAGTTAAAGTGTTTCTAAACCCCAAAACAAACATATTGTTTTATATTGCAGTTTACCAGTCCACCAAATGTGATGGCTTTAGTAGTTTTCTTTTCTTTAGGCTTTTAAGAAAAAATTGTTTAAATTACAGTAATAGTAACCAATGTCAAGAAAGTGTGAAGAACACAGAGGACATGACAATGTGAAGAATCATTGGGAGTAAAGAAGAGAATGAAATAAAAAAAACAACGCCCAGAAATACATTCACATGTATTATTGTATAGAGGACAACTATTTGCATTGGATAATAATTAAAATGACATTATACTGTGTTAGGTCGTTATTGGTCCAGGATGTTTTTAGTTCCTGGAAATAAAGAATAGCTGGAATCTATGAATCATGCCATGTTATAGCCATATATAATAATAATACATATTAATGACTGAATAATATTTGTACAGAGAGATGATTATCTGTAGACAACACGTGCACAAACAGGAAAAAAAACCATGACTATAGGTATAGTCATATGCAATGCTTTACAGTAGTTATGCTATATTTACAATGGGTATTTATTACCAAAATCATTATGATCTAGTTTATATTTTTTCTTTGTGGTAAAAAACATGACCTCTTAGTGTAATGGCCCACTTTACATACGTTTTCTGATCAGGTCTGCCTGTCCGTTTTTCAGGCAGACCTGATCGGAAGCTCCATGTGGGTCTATGGGCAGGCTTATGTAAATGAACTTGTGTCCATTTACACCTTTCTACCTCTGAGTATGTCCAGGAAGGTCTGGGAAAAAAAAAGACAAATACTGCATCTTTTCCATTTTCCCAGATCTAAACGTGATGGATCAAAGGTAGACTTATTAAAACACACACATGTCTGTTTACATCTGGCGGACCATATAACCATCATGGAGCTGCCTCTGTCTGCTGCGGAAATGAGGACACAAACTGAACTAGCTTAGATGTCCAAACACTGACTTCTGTCACTTTCACATCTGACTTAGCAGGGGATCTGCTCACAGATTCCCTGTTGAAGGAAGTGGATTGGCACCTTGTGAAAGAGCCCTAACTTTGATCAGCCTTAGATATGTATATTTAGACCAAACACACCTCCAATTAGCTGGGTGTATCCTTTGTAAATAGAATAAAGTGTTTCCTATTGCTTTTAATATGTATATATTGTTGTCAAGTTTGCCTTCTGCAAAGCATTCTCTAGTGAACCTTATGCAAAATACATTGTCAGCTTTGCAGTCAGCACTACAATGTTCAGCCATCTAACCTTCCATTAAAGGGAGTGGGATATACTAAAAATTTGCACTTAAATCACATTACCAACACTTATTTTGCAAAAACATGAATGTTCCTGATGAAGCAAATCAGCAAAACATATTGATACATCAATATGTTCATTTTGAAGATATGTACAAACAATCTATACTATTTTGTATTGTGGAAGATATATTTGTGTTTATGGGGCAATGTGTTATCCCCATTTTTAACAGCTTCCCCACCGCCCTATAATAGAACTACTGCTACAGGAGCGGCAAGGCTCCATAAAATCATGCATATATACATGATTTGCATATCTGGGTAGGGGGCATGCGTGTGCACATTGCCCTACCCGCGCCCCCATTGGCGACTATGGATGTCAATCACCGGGTCCCGGGTCCAGAGATTCCCCAGCAGCAGCCAGCGATTGCTGTGTAGAACTTACAGGGGAGAAACCTGTATGGCTATAGCACATGTCTCTCTCCTGCCAGAAAGGACATGCTGCTGTGTATTTCTCTGCACAGCAGAGAAAAACAGAGCAGCATGTCTCCCTAGTAAAAATATACACAGCACATCATGTAAAATAGCACAACGTTAACCCTTTGATCGCCCCAGATGTTAACCCCTTCCTGCCCGGTGTCATTAGTACAGTATTAGTGCTTTTTATTAGCACTGATCACTGTATTAGTGTCATTGCAATGTCAGTGGCAGTTAATCAGTTCCCACCCAGTGTCAGAATGCCCACCACAGTCCTGCTATAAGTCGCTGATCGCCACCATTACTAGTATAAAAATATTAAAATAAAAATTCCAGTATATATGCTGCCATTTGTAGACGTTATAACTTTCATGTAAACCAATTAATTTACATATTTAAATTAAATCCATCCGCACTATTGCCATTGCTCTAAAATCTTTGTTTTATTAAATCGACCACAGTAAAAACATCACAGGTACAAAGGTTGACACGTTTCGGCTTAACAAGCCTTAGTCATAACGCATACAGTGACATGGAACATAGAAAATGCATATATATGGTGGGTAGGACAAGGATCCACCCAATAAATCAAGCACATAATGATGGAAAATGACAACAGCTGATGTAGACAGCCCATATCATGTGCAAACCACCATAATAAGCAAACACTGAACAAACAAGTTCATACCTATCAATACATTTAAAGAAAAAAAAAGGAAATTTTAAATTGTACATGTAGTTCAGAGGGCAGAGAGGGATTGGAAAAAAAAGAGGGGGACATCTAAAACTATTACCCAGTGTATATAAGACCACAGAATACCAAAGGAAACTTTAATACAAATGTAGATCCAGATCCCATCTCACATTTAACCCTTGAGGGGATCTGGTATGTAATTTAAAAATCCACCAAGCCTCTCTATTGAGAAGCTTCCTCTCCCTATCGCCCCCTCTAAATGAATGTGATGGCCTCTCTATGCCTCTGAACCTAAAATCTGAGAGATCACCTCTGTGACAGTCCCTAAAATGGCGGGATACATTCAAAATATGCTTGGCATTAAGGTTGTTAGTGTCACAGAATTGTTCTCCAATTCTGGTTCGTAAAAATCGTGTGGTACATCTTACATACTGTAATTTGCAAGAGATACACGTGATCAGATAAATCACAAAACTAGTGCCACAATTTATATATTGTTTGTTGTATGGTAAACTCTTTCCCAGATGTCAGAGAAGAGAAGAGAAGGATTTCCCTATTACACTTAATTGGCAATATCTTCAAGTTTTCTTATTACAAGGATAATTGCCTGTGTAAGTTACCAGGTGGGCTGATGCCTCAGGAAGAAAGAAAATGACTGGGTGACAAATGAGTGCCTAGCGTAGGTGCCCGTCGGCTAGTAAAACAACAACCTTTTTGTAATACTGTATGTAAACTTTTATCTGAATATAGAATGGGTACGTTTTTTAAAAATAATTTTTATTATTAGAAGATATTCCTTCGAATAAATGGTGACAAAAGTGACCAGACCATTGTCACCACGGTGTTGCTTCAGTTTTATCGTATCAATCAAAAGGTCCCTTCTGTTCCTAGATCTGGCTCTATTTAAGTCTCATGATGTAGCATTCCTATCATATTCCTATCATCCCTGCACCCATTCTCATCCAAACTCCTCGAGCGCTTAATCTACAATCGCCTAATCTCTCACCTCAACGACAACAACCTCCTCGATCCACCTACAGTCTCTACCCCCCACCTCACCCCTTCTGTCTCCACCCGAATCACAAACCTACTAAACGACATATCAGACTGGATGTCGCTCCACTTCCTTTAACTGAACCTCTCCAAAACTGAGCTCCTAGTCTTCCCCCCAGCTCGCACACCACCCCCCACTGACTTCTCCATCGCGTCTAACAATGCCACTATCAGGCCCACCCCGCAGGCCAGAGTACTTGGTGTCATTCTTGACTCCAATCTATCCTTCCAGCCCCAAGTCCAATCACTAACAAACTCATGCAGACTCCACCTCCGTAACATCGCCAAAATCCACATGTTCCTAACCCCAGAAACCACTTAACAGCTCATCCACTCCCTCATCATATCACGACTCGATTACTGCAACTCCCTCCTCACTGTCCTGCCTCGCCACAGGCTATCCCCACTTCAGTCGATCCTGAACGCGGCAGCCAGACTCATTCACCTTACCAACCGCTCCATTTCTGCCACCCCCCTCTGCCAATCCCTCCACTGGCTTCCGATTGCACAACGGATCAAATTCAAAATCCTAACACTGACATACAAAGCTGTCCATCATACTGCCCCGAACTACATCACTGACCTAATATCCAAGTGCCACCCAACACGCACACTCCGCTCCTCTCAAGACCTCCTTCTCTCTAGTTCCCTGGTCTCCTCCTCCCATGTCCGCCTCCAGGATTTCTCCAGGACATCACCTATCCTCTGGAACTCCTTACCCCAATCCATCAGACTATCACCTACTCTCCTCTCCTTTAGGTGCACCCTGAAAACCCACCTCTTCAGGGAAGCCTACCCCACCCCCTGCTAATTGCCGATCTCCTCCACTCTTCCTACCACTCCATCCCCCACAGCTATCTCCTCCTGTATTACTATCCCCTCCCTCCTAGATTGTAAGCTCGAAAGAGCAGAGCCCTTGAACCCCTCGTGTATCACATTGTATTGTTTTCGTACTGTCGCATGTTCTGTCTACCTTTGTAATGTACAGCGCTGAGCGAACTGTTGGCGCTTTATAAATACTGTATAATAATAATAAACCCCTATCAGACAAACGTGATATGATTTTAATACATTCCCTCTCAAAACTCTCAAAAGCCTGTTCTGTGGAGCAGTTGCATCTAGCTCGAATAAATTCACCATAGGGAATGGCACTGATGGTGTGGGATGGGTGACAGCTGGTAGCATATAAGGTGGTGTTACCTGAACAAGATTTCCTGTAAGTGTGGGTGGTGGCTGTACCTGAAAATTAATCCCCACACAAGGTAACATCCAAAAAGTCTATGCTAGTATCACCAGACTGCATTGAGAAACATACATTCAGATGGTTGATATTAATATACTCTACGAATTTATTTAATCCAGAAATATCACCATCCCACACTATCAGGAGATAATCTATGTAGCGACCATACCAAACAATATAGGAAGACAACTGATTGTCTGAAGAGAGGAGAAACAACTCCTCCCACCATCCCATATAAAGGTTCGCAATAGAGGGAGAAAATCTTGCCCCTATCGACGCACCACAACGTTGGACATAAAAATTGCCATCAATTTTGCAAAGCAATTGTGTGTGAGTAGGAATCCCACATTCCACACAATAAATTCCTGAAGCTCAATAGAATAAGAGCTATATCACTGCAAATGGTATCTGACAGCCTGCAGTCCAGCGTCATGGGGAATCAAAGAATAAAGAACCCTAACATCCAAAGTAACCCTTAAGTATGTAGATAACCATTTGATCTTCTGGAAATTGTATAAAACTGTACGGGTGTCTTGGATGTAACCTGGCAGTCTAAAAACTAATGGTTGTTGATTTCTATCTACCTTCTCCCCCAATCTCTCCAAAAGGGAACCAATTCCACCAACAATTGGATGGCCCTGTACGGGAACGTCCAATTTGTGGATCTTGGGAAAGTGGTGAAAAACTGGTATCTCCGGATTGTCTACACATAAGTATTCAACTGTTTTGGGAGACAAAACTCCCATATCTTTACCCAACTGAGCCGATTGAAAAATCCTAGTAGGATCGCTAGACGGGGGGCGATAAGTTGCAGCATCACTCAATTGTTCGGTAGCTCTGATTTATACAATTCCTCTGTCAATACTACAACAGCAACCTCCTTTTCTGCTTCTCTAATTACCAAATGTTTGGAATACTTTAGCTTCTGTAGAGCTAACATTTTATCTTTAGAGATGTTATTAACACATGAAGTGGAACAGTGATACTTTATCTATTAATTCCTTCCCTGTGACACTCTGAAAAATATCCACAGCTGAGCTCCTAGCCTGAACCAAATAAAAAAAATGTATCACCACGATGGAATGAGCTCTGAGAAATTCCACAGAAGCCAGGATGTGATTCCAAATAAAGAGGTTCTAATGTGAGCTGTGGGTTGTAGTATATGGTGTGTAATATATATATATATATATATATATATATATATATATATATAAAAACACATACTGTTTCTTCTTGGACAGGCCAGTGACAAAACCACCTTACATATCAAAAGAACTCTTTGCTATGTTAATTTTATGCAGGTCACATTGGTATATGGGGAATAGCCTGTTTATCTAATTAGACATTTCAAAGGGTACAGTATTTACATGTTTAAGGATGATAAAAAATGTAATTTGATCATACAAGAAGTATTTATTGATGGTAATTAGACTGCAGGGCGTATTATATGGTGAAAGGATGACTTATGTATCTGGTAAGCACTATAGTGAACCTAATTGTTACAAGTGAAGTCTTTTCATGTAAGATCAAAAGTGTTTTGTCAGCCAATCAGAAACCCTCCAGTAAACTGTATTTCAAGGGCTGGGAGAGGAGCTTCTTCCTGTCATTAATATGAGAGCACGGGTATTAATCATAACTCACATTATTGCATGCATGGAAGCTACCTAGGTGCATATTACAGATTGGACATATGCTGGACGGTGTAGTATCTCTATGCTTGATATGAAGTATCTTAAATGGGACTTTGAGGGTTGTTGTTCATTGTAATATTTACAAGTATTCAGTTGGATTTCTGTCATCTGTAACAAATATCTTCTTTTGAATAAATGCATCTCCTCTGGAAAACAATCGTTACACAAGTTGAATGCGGGAAAAGTACATTTATATATATACACTGGTCATACGTCCTCCATTGATATAAGACAACAGCATTTGTCCTCTAAACTTTTTCTGTGTGGACCTCATATATGATAAGACAACATCTCCATGTTTGATGTGAAGTATCTTTTAATATTCACAAGTATTCACCCGGATTTATGCTGGCTGGATGTCTCTCTGGAAAAGAACTGTTGTCATAAATTTAGACGACAACATGGGTGTCTCTACTAAATCATCTGCAGCCTGTTTTCGTAGCAGTAAATTCCGTAGAAACCTATTAGTGGCCAGAATAGTATTGAACACATCAAAAGTGGGGATAAGTGGGTGCAAATGAAAGACCTTGAGACAAGAGGGATAGTTCATGATCCATTAACCACCTCTCCGTCCGGCCGTTGTATATAAACGACCAGACGGTGGCAGTGCAGGGGTGAGTGGCCATTTATAAATGGCCTCCCCGCCCCCTGCGTGTACACGCTCCATGGGAGTGCGCAGCACCGCGATCCGATGCCCACTGCGTCTTCCCGATCGTCGTACGGGACCTCTGTGCGAGGTCCCGATCATGTGATCACTGATTGGCCAATCAGTGATCACATGCAGAGTAGTAAGCAAGATGTCACTTCTGACATCATTGCTTACTATGTGTGAAATCTGTGAATGATCACAGAGGTCACATGGTACAAGGCTATTCCCAACAGCCTTGTACCATGTGACAAGCTGTGGCCAATCACAGCTCACACAGTATTTCTCAATGGCTGCAAGAATGCAAAAATAAAAACGCACAGGTGATCAAATACCACCGAAAGAAAGCTATATTTGTGGGAAAAAAGGACATAAATTTCATTTAGGTGCAGCATTGCATGACCACGCAATTGTCAATAAAAGTAACGTAGCGCAGTATAGCAAAAAATGGCCTGGTCAGGAAGGGGGTTAAATCCTCTGGAGGGCAAGTGGTTAATTACCTGTAGTGAGCATATGTGATACATTTATACGAGAGCATGTATACATATTACACAGGTCTTTTTATGCTGAACAAACAACAATCTACAAGGTATATAAGAAAGTAACATCTTACAACTGTTTTCACAATATTAATGTGAGGAAGAGTAGTGTTCCCCCAATAGACCGCACTATAAATGTGTCAAATATACCTTAAAGGGGAGTTCCAGTAAAAAAAATAAAATAAATAAAACTCAGCAGCTACAAAAACTGTAGCTGCTGACTTTTAAAATCCAGACACTTACCTATCCCTCGATCCAGTAGTGTCCTCCTCCCCCCCACAGCCCATTTCACTGGCCGCCCTGTGTTCCCAGCCCCGTCATCTTCATTGTTGTCACCCAGCTGTGACAGCTTGCAGCTTCACAGCTGAGTGCCCACTGCACATGCGCGTGTAGTGATGCGCTTTGTGAATAGTCCTGTAGTCTTCTAGGACCTCTCATGTGTCCCAGAAGACTATGGGGAGGAAGGGGGGAGAACAACTTCCACTTCTGATCGCCTAGGCCCGTGGTGGCGAGCCTATGGCATGTGTGACGCAGCAGGCACGTAGAACCCTTGCTGCCGGAAGACGAGCCAAGTCACCTGCAGCGAGGCTTTGAGTTCCACACATGCATAGTCGCGGCACCAGCCAATGACATCAGGAGCTGCGAATACCTCCCTAGCCGCTTGTCGGAGCTTTCAGCGTGCCTTCAGCTTGAAGTCAGCCAGCAGTTGATCTGCTACAGTAACTTGGTGCAACAAACAAGAATGCCAATTTGCTGCACTGGATGTAAGTTTTTATACATATTTAACTGAGACTGACATTCGTTTAATGTTATGCTGTCCCCCTGGCATTTAAATCTGCAGCATTACGAATAGTGCCCCTCTGTGCCCATGGTCAGTGTAATATTGCCTGTTTATGCTGGTGGTCAGTGGAACATTGCCCCTCTGTGCTGGTGGTCAGTGGAACATTGCCCCTCTGTGCTGGTGGTCAGTGGAACATTGCCCCTCTGTGCTGGTGGTCAGTGGAACATTGCCCCTCTGTGCTGATGGTCAGTGGAACATTGCCCCTCTGTGCTGGTGGTCAGTGGAACATTGCCCCTCTGTTCTGATGGTCAGTGGAACATTGCCCCTCTGTGCTGGTGGTCAGTGGAACATTGCCCCTCTGTGCTGGTGGTCAGTGGAACATTGCCCCTCTGTGCTGGTGGTCAGTGGAACATTGCCCCTCTGTGCTGGTGGTCGGTGGAACATTGCCCCTCTGTGCTGGTGGTCAGTGGAACATTGCCCTTCTGTGCTGGTGGTCGGTGGAACATTGCCCCTCTGTGCTGATGGTCAGTGGAACATTGCCCCTCTGTGCTGGTGGTCAGTGGAACATTGTCCCTCTGTTCTGATGGTCAGTGGAACATTGCCCCTCTGTGCTGGTGGTCAGTGGAACATTGCCCCTCTGTGCTGGTGGTCAGTGGAACGTTGCCGCTCTGTGCTGGTGGTCAGTGGAACGTTGCCGCTCTGTGCTGGTGGTCAGTGGAACGTTGCCCCTCTGTGCTGGTGGTCAGTGGAACGTTGCCCCTCTGTGCTGATGGTCAGTGGAACATTGCCCCTCTGTCCCCATGGTCAGTGGAACATTGCCTGTCGGTGCTGGTGGACAGTGGAACATTGCCCCTCTGTGCCTATGGTCAGTGGAAAATTGCCCCTCTGTGCTAGTGGTCAGTGGAACATTGCCCCTCTGTGCTGATGGTCACTAGAACATTGCCCCTCTGTGATGGTGGTCAGTTGGTAGTTCTGGAAATTAAATCCTTAAAGTGTGGAATTCTCTGCCAAATAATTTTAAGTCAATGAAAGCACTTGGGATTGCTTTTCTTACTTTGTTCCATCATATGCTTGTGAGCAGCTGTTATCAGCAAAAAGGTTCAACATCACTGGTCTAGGCGATCGCACCTGAAGTGGGTACCTGTCATTTTCAGGTAGCCGCTCCCACTCCCCAAAGGTGAAAATCCGGGGGACCAGTCCTTAAAGTGGAACTTCCCCATTTGGGTGGAGCTCAACTTTAATGTAAAAACATATAACAACAATGTGCAAATATTTAAAGTGTACTCCACAAATATGCTTAGCACATATAAAATGTGCAACAAACATTTCCCGAAATGTCAACAAAACAATCTTCTTTGTTTTCCCCAACTTTCAAACCATAAATTAAAATCCTCCAGTGCTCAAAATCCAATGTTTAAAGTGTTACTAAACCCACAACAGCATGCTTGTTATTATCACTGTGAAACCTAATCCTCTGCATTGTATAAAAATGCTGTTTGATCCTAACTTCTCTGCCCCTCCTCTTGTTCAAATGTCCATGCTGATAAGACAGACTGAACCCGTAGCCCTTCTGCACATGTCAGTTTTGTGTGTATTGCTAGAGAGGTGTGTTCTCTTGGGAGAGTGCATGTGATCAGCACAGGGCCAATCAGCACATCCAGACAGAGGTCAGGGGTTCTGCATCCTCCTAGAGCAGAAAGAAAACTCCTCCTACAAGCTTTAACCAGTGCTCTGTCACAAGACTGCTCTAACTGCTGATCAGAAAAGGTATTTAGCAGTTTATATGTACTAAAATAATTGCATTTCCATGTTCTGTGTACTGTGGGAGACCAGATATAGTGAATGCAGGGTCCTGGGTTTAGTAACACTTTAATGGTTAATCCTCTTTAGTCTTATCCAGTTCATAACTGTGCTGTGGGTTTTTCTTTGTATCCTGAACAATTCTTCTGGCAGTTGTGACTGCAATCTTTCTGTGTCTGCCTGACCTTGGCTTGGCATAGAGAAATCTCAGAATTTTCCACTTCTTAATAAGTTATTGAACTATACTGACTGGTATATGCATGGCTTTGGATATCTTTTTATATCCTTTTCCATCTTTCGATAGTTCCATTACCTTCTTACACAGGTCTTTTGACGGTTCTTTTCTGTTCCCCATGGCTCAGTATCTAACCTGCTCAGTGCATCCACACGAGAGCTAATAAACTCATTGACTATTTATACACAGACACTAATTGAAATTTGAAAAGCCACAGATGTGGGACATTAACCTTTAATTACTATTTTAACCTGTGTGTGTCTGTACAAAGGCCAAACATTCCAGGGTAGGTAAACTTTTGATCATGGCCATTTGGGTGATTTCTGTTATCATGATAATTTAAAAAGGAGCCAAACAACTATGTGATAATAAATGCATTCATATGAACAGTATCCTTAAAGTGGAGTTTCAGCCGTTTTTGTGTTTATTAAAACTCAGTCACTCAGTTATTATTATAGAGTATTTATATAGCGCCAAAAGGTTTGCTCAGTGCTGTACATTAGAATGGGGGACAAGACATGAGACAATACAGTAGCAAAACAATACACAATACACGAGGGTTTAGAGGGCCCTGCCCTTTCGAGCTTACAGTCTAGGAGGGAGGGGATGGTGGTACAGGAGGAGATGGCTGTGGGGGATGGAATGGAGTGAGGAGTGGAGGGGATCGGTTAGGTGAGGGTGGGGTAGGCTTCCCTGAAGAGATGGGTTTTCAGGGTGCGCCTAAAGGTGAGGAGGGTAGGGGACAATCTGATGGATTGGGGAAGTGAGTTCAAGAGGATGGGGGAAGCTCTGGAGAAGTCCTGCAGTCGGGCGTGGGAGGTGGAGACGAGGGAGCTAAAGAGTAGGAGGTCTTGCGAAGAGCAAAGATTACGGGTAGGGTGGTATTTGGGTATCAGGTCGGTGAGGTAGCCTGGAGCAACGCCATAAATGGCCATGAATGACACACACTCACCTGTCCCAGGGTCCAGCGATGTTCTCACCCGCGCCATCCCTTCTCTGCCTCTTCTCTCTCCAGTGCCGGCATCACAACTATGGTACCAGCCTGTGACAGCTTCTGGCTTCACAGCTGGGTGCCCACTGCACATGTGCGAGTCCCGCTGCACATTCTAATTGGTCCGACAGTCTTCTGGGACCTGTGAAGGAGACTGCGGGAGGAAGGAGGGGGCATAATTTCTGGCTCACTTCGCTGCAGTGAGCTGAGCTAGAAGTGGGAGCGGGTACCTGTCAAAAACAGGTATCCGCTCCCCCCCAAAAGGGGTCAAATATGGCAGTGGAGGGGGGAGGAGGCAAACAACCGGAGCTTCCAATTTTTCCACTTTTAAATAAAAGACAATTTTTTGCATAATCAGTCATATTTTCAATATCGATGCCAATATTTCACAATTTCTGGCAGGGTTTTGAGCACAACTGTAAGTGTGAGAGTAGTCCCAACAACTCTCTCTCTCTCTCTCTCTCTTTTGTGGTGTTATATATTCAAAATACCATTTGGTGCTCACATGAAATACACACACAGTTCAGCTCTGACAATGTTTTTTTTATAGTGGAATAGTAAAGAACACATAAGGTGATTGTAAAGTATTAACATTGAAGCTTGTATGATTTGGGGTCAATGCCAACCACTAAATAGTGAATGTGAATAGGGTGAGCAAAGGAATCAGAGTGCCTAATGGTTTAATTGTGTACTTCTGAATAAAGACAGCCCCATATACAGCCAAGTTTACTAATTCAAAATATGCGCCTATGTGTATATCTTAATACAATTTCCCTTGGATGCTTCAAATGACTGTAACCTCCACTTCCTACTTGCACTCCTTCAATATTTAGTCATAATTAAAAACAAAATCTCAGAGAGCAAAGGAATACATAGCAAAGTGCTGAGCAAGGATCACCAATTAATGAATAATAAATATTTGGATGGTATGTGTTGATAAGCCTTCTCAATATGTTGTGACCAGCCAGGGGAAGAATTTGCCCTCATTTTATTTCCTCCTTCGTTATATATAAAAAGGCCCCATTGAAAGCCATTCAAACATCAAATTCTCTTCAGGCTTCTCAATTTTCCAAGAAGGCAAAGCAAACCTAAAAGCAGATATGTCTGGAGCCAAAAAATGCAGCAGCCAGAAGATCAAATGCCAAGATCCATGCAAGAACCCTTGCCAGAAAAACGTAGTCTGCAAAGATCCATGCCAAAACCGTAAGTGATTTATACATGCAACGTCATTTTTATAAACAAATTCATGTATTACTTAGGCTTTATAGTCTACATTCTATTGTACAATTAATAATGTCTTGCCATTTTCTATTAGGTGTGGATATATACAGTACTTATGTCAGTTATCACTTATCAGTTACTTCAGTTTTAGTTGAATATTACTATTGGAGTGACTGTCATTAAATTCCAACTGCCAATGAAAGTGCCCCCTACATTGACGATTGTAAATAATTACCTCTGCTGCCTATGATGGCACTATAATGAACAGAAATCACAGCTTGAAGATTTAACAGAACCACATTTTTGGAGTAGATTCCTGGTCCCTTGTTGCACTCTGTGGTTCCTACCACCAACCCCCAGGTCACTATCATGTCCTGCAGTGATGTATGGGTCAATAAAAGAAACCACTGAGCCCAGCAAGGTATTGGGGGGGGGGGGTAGTGATTTCTCTACAGGAGAGTTTGATGGCATGGGCAATACAAGAGGAAGTATTCATAATCTTCTTTTCAGTGGATACTTTATTTGGCATTTTGATTGTTAATGACAGACTGCGCTCTTTAATTATCATACAAAGTATTTTTTCCAGTACTTATTGTACTCTACACTATAATAGCTTCTACAAATTATCAGAGGATAAATCAGATTGTAGAGATATGGAAAGAAATCTACATGTTATATAGAACTAAATTCTAATTTCTGACTGGAGTTTACCATAAACATGTGAAATTGTGGCCAGATATTCTGACTTCACTTCCCATTTCCTTTTGTATCTTTACAACACAGGGTTAGATACACAACACAGAATCATGTCATTGTGGTATTAGCAGCATTCAGAAACCCAGAAAGAAGCTAGGTGAACATACACTAAAGCCTAAGTGTAGTCACCCCAAAAAAGATCAGCACAAGGGACTGCAGGTAATCAGTGTGAAGCAGGGGCGGACTGACAACTCATGGGGCCCCCAGGCAATAGGAGATCATGGGGCCCCTGTGTCCTCACCCACACTCAAACCACCCCAAAAAAGCCTATGAAAGGTACCAGGGGCATCTCATGGGGCCCCCTACTGACCCCGGGCCCTCAGGCAGTGCCCGAGTACCCGAATGGTCAGTCCGCCCCTGGTGTGAAGTGTTTCTTGTGCTGCTGGCTGTTGTTTTATTTGAAATCCTCTATGGTCTGATACCCTTCTACCCCTGCAGCTATAATCTTCCATTACCACAGGGTTTAATACAAGCTGAGGGACCTGTCATATGCACCAGTCAAGATGCATTTTTTATATATTACAAAATATATGAAAAATATTTTTAAAAATACATTTTCAAATATACTGTATGTCTTTAAAAATACATTTAATCTACATTTTTGGAATGCATTTACAAATACATGTAAAAACATATGTTAAAATGACTTTTTTATATGTTAAAAAAAAATCTGAAGAATATATTTAAAACAAATATATTTTTAAAAATATTTTTCATATATTGTGTAATATTTAAAAAACACATTTCATTTTATATATATATATATATATATATATATATATATATAATACGGCCAAAATTTCAGTATTTCAAATATATGTCAATATATTTGGGAAGAATATTTTAAATATATATTTAAAATATATTTTTCTTCCATGTGGGATTTGCTGAAGCTTGTTGGCTGATTAATGTTTTGCCTGTGAAGACGTCATCAGAGTGTGGCTTTTTCTTTTGTGGAGGAGTGATGGACTCCATACCAGCCTCTGAGGGTAGCACTTGTGGGCTGGAGTGGTGCATTTTTCTTTGACTCTACCAAGTGAACTCTACCACAATTGCAATTTTTGATTGATAGCATTGCTGTTAATTGCTGTCTGGATTTTTTCTTTAATGTATGTTTGTTTGTTTTTTTCAGCATGTAAACCTCAGGGTCAACGTGTTCGCCAACAAGGTAAAGAAGAGAAAGACATGATTGCCATAAATATCAATGAATGATATATAATACTTGTGTGGTATAGTGTGCACCACATGCCATATATTTATTCCTCTCTATTTTCATAGCTGCCCATATATTTGGGCAATTCCCTTTAATAAAAATGTGAGGAGGGTCTAAAGTGAGAGGCAGCAGTTCTGCAAGCCATCCTGATCCATCTGACGGCTTTGTCTCACAGGTACAGACCACTGCTATCCCTATGGCTGGTCTACAGAGCTCTGCAGTGTTGACGGTTTTAAAAAAAAATGTATTTGCTGTCAACAGCACCACTTGCAGTCTCTGCCTACAGAGTATCAGCCATTTTTAAACTCAATTATTTAGGTACCACACACATGAGGAAACACATGACTCTGCACCACAGAGCTCAGTGGGAGCAGCACTTTAATAGGATGTGCTAGCAACCAAAGGCTCTCAATACTCTTATTTATTCCTTACATCATGCATGCTGCGAGGTAGAGGCATCAGGAGGCAGAAGAGGAATACTTGAAGGAGGATGGTTGGTGTTCTGAAATTGAGGAGAAGGAAATGGGGCAGGCTTCAAGGAGGACATTTCCCCACTCCTTAACCCTGGGAGTTGTCTGTAGGTGAAGTGAAATTGTTGAGGACAGTGTTGTCTCTAGTGACGACTCAGGGTTCTTTGTTGCAAGCAATCTGTGGGAAACTGGGCCTTTTATGCTCAAACACCTTTAGGAGGACACTAAGTTCAGGTCATCAAAAAGGGGGACCCCTGATACCAATGCTTCAGACTAAACATTTGTCATCCAGACCCCTCCAAAAAAATGATGATACCTGCCATCACAATAGCTCCTGCCACCTCTCCTGATCTGTTCCAGTACTCTGGCATGTTAGGTGCCACATAATGTGTTTTCTACTGGACCTAGTTGACCAATTTTTAATGTTTGCTGCAAGGAAAATCCTGGGAGCATCTCAAAGTTTGCATCCTATTCCAGTACCCAGGCACTGAAAATGTGCCTCACAATGTTTTTCACAGATGGATCTCAACTGCGAAACTTCTAATATTCCCGGGTCTCTCAGACACAGATGTCTAAAAACTTGACAGGAGTTATAACCCTCCCTTATTCTCTATCCAAAATGAAAAAAAAGTTTTGCTTTCATTCTACTTTAAGTGGAATCTAGCCCTTTTAGAAATGCAACATACTACTACTGTTTTTAGAAATACAAATATCACTTACAAAAGACAATCTAATGTACCAACATATTTTATAAAGGACATGCTCTACATAATTGATACACAATGGCATTTGAAAACAGGTAAAAATATGGGGGTGATTTACCCAACTTTTGTGAATCCTAAGTCTGGTATATTCTAATACAATCAGTGGGAAAAGTTAGAAATCAGATAAATATTTGACTCATCTAATAACTTCTGTATCGGCAACTAATAGCCCCATAGTCTTTGCTGTAATCAGTTAATCTACAGCATGTGTTGTATAACTGGTTCCTCACCAAAATCCACAGTTACAGTATCACTGTTATGGTTCGGTTATAGTCGAACCAGAAAAACAAAGGTAAGGCACACTGCACTATGAATGGTCTGTGTAATACCAGTCTCACTTTATGTGGCTTAGGTCATAGCAAATTAATTTATCTGAATTAAGCCACTCAGGACCAAGCATTGAGATAAATAAACTGTTCTTAAACATGGCATGTATCAAAGTCAAAAATTGTAAATACCCTTCAATTATCTCTGCACATTAAACCACTCTACCCCCTACACCTGAAAAGGTTTTGGACAAATGAAATAATACTTTTTTCATATCTTTAATAAATTCATTTGCATCTAAAATTTAGTTTTAGTTACCATTTCCAATGTTATGAATTGGCTGTTGACTTGAATGAAAAATCCAATGGGGATTAAAGCTAGCCATACACAGATTTAAATTCAGCCAACTCCCACTGAAAAGGATGCAAATTCAGCTGTGGGTGGCCCTTTTGGCCTCATCAAGCTTGACAAAATAAACATGGAAGGTAATTGAAGGGAACATTGATAGGGGAAAATTGTTGGCTGAACATTGACTGCATTCTTTCAGATGCAGCCACTCTTCAGGTATTTAGGTATTCAAGCACCTGCTTTATTACAATAGAGTGTAGTGCAGATTCCTTCATCTACACTAAACAGTGTGGATGGAGAAATCTAATCATTTTCTCTCATTCAGCCAAGGGTTGAACAAGAGAAATCTAGCTGAGTACAACTAGCTTATGTGGGAGTTGAGTAAATATAAGCATTTGTTGCTGTAGGGTGGAAATTGCCAGAGGTGTAAAAACCAATTATGGACTGCCCATTGATATTTGTTTCAAGAAAATTTTCTATCCCAAAAAACTAATCAAAAGAAGTTTGGCTAAACACCTATTCTGCAAACTGAATAATGGATACACACATAGAAAAAGATACCATGGCTAAATTTAAGGCATTTTGGAAATGTCATTTGCTATGAAATGTTTAATATGACTGCTAGCTTTAAATATAATATCACCTGTAGTCAATAGTGAAAATATATTTTACACTAAGCAATAGTTTATTACTAATTAAATATTTCTTTCTTGGCAGATCCATGCAATCCATGCAACCCTTGTGTTGTCCCTGTCTCCTGCTGTCCTGCTCCCTGTGATCCTTGCCAAGGCCAAGGAAGTTTCTGCTGCGATAAATGAAGACTTCGCGCTTGGGCCCAAAGCTTGAGATACTTATTTACTTCTCTGCAAAATCACCACACATCCTATTTTAGATCTGTTAAATCCTGCATCTTGTTACTGCTGGTTGATTAACCCTGCTCAATTAAACTTTACATTTCTTGCACTAAATATATTTCTTTGTCTTATTATACAAACTGCAATGGGGTGCATGGTATTGAAAAATAGCACATTTTCACATTTACCGGAACAGTTTTGATGTTCAATACACTGCTGTAATAAATTATATATTGTTAATAATGTTGTTTTCTTCATAGAATCCTGTGGATTTTAAATATACAGAATGTTTACCATATGTCCATGTGAGCTATGTGTCTAACAGGAAAATTACCAAATTACATATTGTTTTGATTACTTCAAAATTATGACCAGGCACAAAACATCCAAAAGCTAACAAACCTAAACCTAGCCCTTAAAAATGCCTTTCTATGTGCCCCGTTCACACTTCCCTGCAGCTGTCACCTACAGTTCAGAGTGGTGCGGAAATCTGCAACAATGGTGCAGTTTTCTGTAATGCTCCACAGGTGAACTGTGCCAAAACACACAGAAAACACTTGCAGCAGGGGGAATCTGACAGTCAGGGGTGATCGGTGTGTTGGTGGGGCAGTTAGAAGAACTGATCCCCCTGTATAGCTCTCCATGACGCATTTGACAGCTGCTTCTGCTCATGTCTCCTGTTCAACTGTAGTGCAGCTGAGGCTACAGAAGACAGGTCTGGGAAATGTGTACTCAGTCCCTTTGTCTCTCAAAAGTGAGACTTCAGGGGTCTAAGCATATCTCAACAAACTTTTTTTTGTTATGACATTGTTATATAATTCCTATTGCTGGCTCTTGCAGCTCTGCTGCATCAGTGAGATGTTTACAACAACAGTCTCTCCCCTGCATCTCCCTCTAATTGCTTTCTTCCCGCTGTCATTCTTTCCTGCCACCCACAATGTTAACCATTTAGAAAAGTTACCTATACATTTTTTGTAGAAGTTGGCAAACCCGTCGAAACATTGAATTTCCTTAACATTTCCAGGTGCTGACCAATCTACCACTGCTTTGATCTTCTCGGGATCCATGCTCACTCCCTCTGGAGAAATGATATAGCGTAAGAACTAGATCTGGGTTTGTTCAAACTCGTATTTCTCCAATTTAATGTAAAGTCTATTCTTCCTTAATCTTTCAAAGACAGTGCAAACATGTTTGCAGTGCTCCTCCCAATTAACGGAAAAGATAAGAATATCATCCAGATAAGCAATTACAAATTGGTCCAACAGACCATGAAAAACATCGTTGATGAAATGCTGAAAAGTTGCAGGAGCGTTGCACAGTCCAAACGGCATAACCAAGGACTTGAAATGCCCATACCTGGTACTGAATTCAGTTTTCCATTCATCTCCTTGACGAATGCGACAAGGTTATATGCCCCTTGTAAATCAAGTTTTGTAAAGATTTTGGCAGAACGAAGTCCTTCCAACATTTCAGAGATCAAGGGTAGTGGATAGCAGTTTTTAATTGTGATTTTATTCATGTCTCTGTAGTCAATGCATGGACGCATGGTAGAGTCTTTCTTTTCAATAATGAACAGGGCTGCTCCTGCAGGAGATGTTGAGTGTCTAATAAAGCCCTTCTCTAAATTCTCATCGATCCACACCCTGAGCACTTTTAATTCAGGTTCTGACAGATTGAAAAGGTGGCCAAAGGGTATTTCTGCCCCAGGGAGCAGCTCAATGGGACAATCATATGGGCGATGAGGGGGTAATTGATCGACATTTTTCTTGTCACAGACATCCCAGAACTCATGGTATTGTGGGGACAAGTTGTCATATGACTGGATAGCTACTATATCACTTTGCGATTCCTTAGCCGATGAAGAACTTGGTCAACAAAGTTTCTTACAATATTTTTCACAGTGGGGGGGACATAAAATATATAGTCCGTGCTGCCCAGTTGATGGAAGGATTGTGAGTGGAGAACCAAGGAATGCCCAGGATGATAGGAAACTTGGGTGACGTAATCAGGTGAAAGCTGATGGTCTCACAATGGTCAACCTCAAACTGCAGTACCAGGGGAATCATTTTATGGGTAACAGGTTCTGAAGATAAGGGTGACCCATCAACTGTCTCCATATCAATAGGGGTAAATGTATTTCTTGTTTGAATATTATTGCTGTGGGCAAATTCTATATCCATAAAGTTCCCCCCAGCCCCGGAGTCCAGCATAGCTGAGAAGGAGATTTCATGGCCTTCGGAGACAAGTTTAATGGGGATGACAAAATGAGAGAGTAGAGAGTTCACTTTATTTTCTTCAGGAATCAGTGGGGAGACAGACTGGCTAATAGAATTTATTTGTTCAGGCACAATCACATCAGCCATAGCAATTGTTCTTCTAACTTTGTTAGGACAATTAACTGAATAATGACCAGAGTCCCCACAATATAGACATAAGTTCTTTGAACGTCTTCTCTCTCTCTCCTGAATGGAAATGGATCTCTTGATAGCATTAACCTGCATAGGCTCAGGAGTGTTAGAACCCAGAGAGATGTTTGAATCCTGCTGAACAAATGGACTAGCAGAGAGATGCATGTCCCTATTACTTCCATACATCCCCAGCCTCTCCTTCCTCCTTTCTGTAAGTCTTTGATCGATTTGGATACATAATTGGATGAATTCCTCAAGATCATTAGGAATATCTACTCTGGCAAGCTCATCCTTTACCTATTCAGAAATCCCTTGGTGGAACTGGCTTTTTTGTGCTGCAGGGTTTCAAGTGGTATCTGCGATCCAACATCTGAATTCGGATGTGTATTCAGCGACCGAGCGTTTACCCTGCAGACTATGCAACTTTGCTTCGGCAGTAGCACAACGGTTGGGATCATCAAAAACCTGATTCATCGCGGTCAAAAAGGTATGAAAATTATTCAGAGTGCCATTGTCTTCTTCTATATAAGGGGAGGCCCAAGCTAGAGCTTCCCCAGTCAGAAGTCCAATAATAAACATTACCTTCTTTTTCTCTGAAGGAAATGCAGCAGGTTGCATTTGGAAATATATACGAGATTGATTAAGGAAACCCCTGTAGTGGTGGTGGTCTCCATTAAACTTAGATGGTTGGGGCTGGGGCATATGTGAGTTTGTATCATCTCGATTCAGCAGTTGTCACTGCAGAGTCTGAGTCTCTCCCTGTTGCCTATCCACTATGCTTTCTAATTTGGCAACTTTTTCTTGATGGGTAACCCCGAATTCCTGCAGCTCAGCAATTTGCTGCCTAAGAGGAGCCACAACGTTTGCTATAGCGTCCTCAATGCTTGGGCCAGATTATTCTGTCACGATCAGGGGTCAGGCTCAAATACCAGTTGTTTAGCAGTGGACAGGCTTACCTGAAACCAGCAGGATAGGTACACAGGTAGGTCACCATGGCAGAGGAGTGGGATCACCCGAGGCATGGAGTCTAAGTACCAACCGGTGTTCACCAGAGCTCCTAATGGTGGAGATGGATTTAGCTGTGTGTTAACACCAGGTCGCGGTCCTCAAGATCACCCCACCAGGAGGTGAGCAAGCGGAGGTCCAGTAGCGTATAAACAGGTAAGGATGAAACAGAAGCGTGGTCAGTAAACAAGCCAAGGTCGGTAAGGAGCAGTCGCAGGTTGGGATCAGGTAGAAGCGTAATCGAGAACAAGCCAAGGGTCAATAAGTGATAGCAAAATACGGATAACAGCAGAGATGATAAGGAGAATGATACTGGCTGGAGAGCACAATAATCTGGCAAACAGGAAGTGCAGAGACATGGCTTATATCAGGAAATTCATGGGAGGAGCAAGGGATTCAAGGTTCATGATAAACAAGGTCAAGGTAGGATCATCCAAATGATTGTCAAGGGAGCTATCCAGAATTCCAGGTGGCTCAGCAGGAAGAAGCATTGCCACTCACTGCAGAAGGCCCAGGTTCGGACCCAGGCTCTGACACCAGCATCCTTCAGGTTAAAAAGCCAACTTTTCCCCTCATTGGGCAAACATGACAAAGAGGGTGTCGCCCCTGAATTTTGTAGTTGCTCATGCGCATCCCGGCATTGCTTGTGCTCCAAGCTTAGCAGTATGGCCGCAAGATACCACCGTTAGTTCTCCTCCTGGCTGATTTGGCTCTGTGCTTACCAGCTCACTGAATCAGCGTGCCCGTAATCCGTCCATGGTGTCTATACCATCCTTTCATCTCTTGGAGCTACTTGTCCCGTATTGTGATGTAAGTGTGGATATTTATATTAAAGTTGTTATTTTTATTAATCCTGCTCTCTGGTTACATTTTTCCAACTCCATGCCAAGGTGAGTAAAATTTGGAGAGTGGGGGAGAGTGCTGAAGATGTCATGGGGGAATGGATGGGATTGTACTGGGAGGAGGGAGAAATATGTGTTTGGGAGGCACTCTGTACTTTACTATTTTTTTGGCCTCTAAATTCCGTGTGTTATGCATTCTTGACATTCTTGACCCAGAGCAAAATAGACTTAAGTATTATTAAACCATACACCTTTAATCCACTCCCCCTGTTAGCACAATTTTGCCAAACCCAACATTTGGAGTAGTGTTCTTCATGTCCTGCTGTTATCGCCCCATGCTCCGGCCCTGTCCTACCTTTATTAAAATTGGCAATGATCAGTGGGGTGTCCCTGGATTTCACTTTAAAAATCTGGTCACTTTAGTCTAGGATAGATAACACCAAATGCGCACAAGAACCACACATGTCCTGTAAAGGTCCTAGTGTTGGAATCATTAATTGGCTGCACCACTGACCAAAACAAGTGCTGTCATATAATATAGAACATTACCTAATATTTAAAATTTACAACATAGACTATCCCAGCAAATCAACAGGAAATCATGAACAAGGTTAATACTTTGGTATAGGATGGATAACACCAGACGTACGTTTGTGCCATGCATGTCCTGAAAAGCACTTCTAGTGTAACTGGCTTGAACATTAGACCAAATGAATGTCAGTACAAACCATTACATAAATGTCTCTAGTATCAGATCATAAATAGTCATGTACAAGGTTTATATTGTAGTATAGGACAACACCCACTACATTTCATGCAAAGGTACAACCCATGCCATGTAAAAAGCTAAGAGATAAACATCTTTACTGACACTTAAACAAATACGCTGCAGGAGACCCCTGCTGCCAAACACAATGTTAATAGAATTTTCTGTGCAGTAAAATATCTATATTATTATTATTATTTTTTTTTTTTGAAACAATACATAATATGGTCAGCTAATAAATACATGAAACCTTAGTCTAATAGGGACCTGATCTCAATGTAAGGTATATAAGTACATCTAGAAAACATACACTGTATAATATGTAAAGCCAGAGAACAGTGTAGACAATCAATGCAACCACCTACTTGCTATAGCTGTGGTATATAAAATATTATTAATGACCCGAACTCCCTTGCTAGGTTTGCTTCGAGGAGGGTTTGGTGAAGAAGTTCAGATGCTAAACCTGAACACCATTGAAATCAAAGGGAGTCCAATCTGTCAAATTAAAAATTCCCACTCTGAATGCGTGACGTAGACAGTCTTAGAAAAGAAATAACATAGTTCTTAATGGGTAGGAATAAGTACTGGGAAGGGAGGGACAGGAGAGGGCAGGAGGGTGGGAATGAGGTACCATGAATGTTTTGGAATTGGTTAATGTTATTGTGATTAATTTTGTATTGAAATAAAATATATACATTTTTTAAAAAAAATTAAAATTCCCATTTTCTGGGGTGTCAAATAAATAGCGGACCAGGAGCAGTCATTTTTTTAAAGGCTAGGTTCACTTCTTACAAAAATTATACATGCACATGTTTTTGCTGGGAAAAAATTTGCATTTATTATATTTTTTATAGGGGTCTGCAAGACATTGCACCCGCGATCAGGTAAAGCAAAAGGAACAGCAGTAAGAACAATATCCTAAAGATGATATCAACTAAATGTTGCAAGCAATATATGCATCAGAGGGGGTTCAAAGTAATGAAAGATCAAAAAGAGGAAATGTACCCTAACAAGTTTTATCTTTGATCTGAAAAGAAACTCTGGTATAATTTAATGGAAATTTCCTGCATATTTGCATGGAGAAAACCTACATTCATAGTCTACCCACCCTTTTTCAAATCAGAATTGCCCCCAAAAAATTGAAAGGCAGGCACAAACAGAGAGGTAGAGGTGCTGTGACTGGAGGTGGTAGGTGGCTAGTGTCATTAATGTGCCTCCTACCACCTTCTTCTCCTTCACCTCCATCTCCTCCTCCATCACCTCTACCTCCTCCCATATTTCCTCCAATCTCACCATACCTCTGCCAAGGTGGAAGCATTCCTTGTTGACTTTTAGCTTTCTTAATGAAATGCAATACACATTTGAGAGACACAATCTAGATAGGTTCTTGGGAGCTAGGGTTTTTTTCACCTCACCAGTGGTGAATTTCACAGAAAGTAGGGAAGTGGCTAACAAGGCCTTTCTCTTCTTACTCTTCCTAGGTGCAGAGTAGCCACTTAACTGCAAGTGCTGCTGCAGAAGCATTTTCTTCCACCTCAAAGGTACGGAGCAACCACTTGCCTGCAAGTGCTATTAGTGTATCCACTTCCTTCTCCTCTACTCCTTAGAAGTGCACAGCAGTCACTTAAAGAGGAGAAATGCTGCTAATGAGCCCTTTTTCTCCTCCGTCTCAAGGGTGCAGAATCACCAGTTGCCATCAGTGGATGCTAATGTGCTCCTTTCCTCCTCCTCTAAGGCACAGACTGGCCACTTACTTGAAAGTTCTGCTAATTCTACCTACTCCTGCTCCTCTTCTTCCACTTCAGAAAGGCACAGAACGGCCACTTGACTGCATGTGCTGCTAGCGTGCACTTTTCTTCCTCATCCTCAAACATGCAAAACAGCCACTTTCTTGCAAGTGACGCTAATGCACCCTTTTCCTCTTCCTCCTCTACTCATCATGCCATAACCCCGCCAATTGGCCTTAAGGTCTCTGGGGAAATCGAAGAATACTACCCCCAAAATTGGTCCAAAATAGATTTTAGAGTCTTTTAGACACATCTGTTGCTGAAGCAGAAGAAAAAAGCCCCCCCTCCCCCAGTAATCCTCATGCTCAACATATTAAACCACAGTGGCAGTTCCCAGCTACCTCTAGCTGGAGGTGGTCCAATATGTGATTGTGGTACTAGCCTGCCCTGCTGTACATATCTTGTCAGAGGGGGCCTTAAGTGCAGAGGTGGGGTTTGTGACTGAAAAGCTGGCTTAACCACTTCCCGACCGCCCTATAGCAGAAGTACTGCTACAGGGTGGCAGGGATGTGCAAAATTACGTAAATATACGTGATTTTGCATTTCCGGGTAGGGGGCGCACGCTCACTATCCACGCCGCTATTGGCTTCTCAGAGTGTCAGTCACCGGGTCCAGGCCACCAATTCTCAGCCAGGACTCAGTGATAGTCAACGGACCTGACAGGGAAGAGGTCTGTTTGTAAACAACACATCTCTCCCCTTCATAGCAGAGCAATACAAAGCAGCTTGTCTACACAGTAAAACACACACAAATATGTATTTTTTTTATTGTAGGCCTGTCATTTTTAGGAATAACTCACTGAAATCTGTCCAAACAAGAGTTTAGTAAACATCCCGAGTAGGATAATACTTGAAACACGAAATCATAACTTATAATTTAATAAATAATCATAAAAAATAATAATATAATAATAAATTTAATTCAATAGTATAATCAAACCAAAAACACTGAAATTTGAAATATAGTGCAAAGTTCATTGAGCAAAGTCGCAAAATCGTTTTCAGTGTCTGATGACGAATTTCCCCACAAATCATTATCACTCAATTCTGCAAGTGGTTCTGATTTACTGTCACTGATCTCTAGCTGGTCTAAACCCGCTTATGATCTAAAGGGACACTATTTGGACGCCACTGACTTTTCTAAGTTTCCAGGCAGAAAGAACAGTCAAAATGCAGGCAGGGCACAGGACAAAGCACTCGGGACAAAATGTATGTGAAATGGTTTGGTATAGTAATGTTATATTATGTGATTTTAGTGATTTTAGTGAATGTCACTTTTTGTCATTTTCAAATTTCCCGCGTTACATCCCCCGTACGTCCCGACGCTCGCAGGGGAAGGAACCCAGATGAAAGATGCCGGCATCCACTGGATTACATTGCCGGGGACACTGCAGGAGGGACATCGCGGCAGCACAGGACAAGGTAAGTAATCAAGGGATCGTGGAACAGCGCCACATGGTAAGCCCGAGTGTAGCTCGAGGTTACCGCTTGTGTTACTGAAACTTTACCCCGAGCTACACACAGGAATACCGCCAGGGAGGCTACAGTAATGCAGCGCCGTACCGCAAAAAAATGGCCTGGTCAGGAAGGCGGATAAATCCTCTGGAGGGTAAATGGTTAATTACCTGGACTGAGCATATGTGATGTTTTGGACAATGGATGTTTTTTACTTGGAGTCTCTTTGTTAATTAGCATAGCCCAAGATGATGTCAGTTTTAGCATGTGGAATTGCAGGAGAATGTCTGCATGTAGATGGCATTAAGCTCTCTACTTTTTGTCTTTAAAGCTGAACTACACTGCATCTGAGAAGTACAAACTAAAATTATTACTTAATTCCTTTTTAATATTGAAAGCTATCTCCTCCATCCATCCATGTCTCCATGCTTTATATGCTGAGAAATCACTTTGAAAAACACCCTTCTAGCAATTCTGTCCATGGCCATCTTCAATAAGGGCAGAACAATTTACTTCCTGGAATCTGGAAGCCATTAGCCCTTAGCTCAGGCAGGAGGGTGTACTTAGCTGAGAAAGCCCCTCCTTCCCTCCTAAAGACTCCTGGGATGTATGACATAATTTCCCCGGGCCTGAAAACCAGGAAGTAACTGAAGAAATGTAAAAACAAAAATTAAACAAGTAAATATGATATACATTCCTATCTGTTTACTAATGTTAGCAGCATACGGATTGAATAGTCAATGTTAACTGAAAGAGTGAAGTTCCACTTTAAGGCAATACATTTATACGAGAGCATGTATACATATTACACAGGTCTTTTTATGGTGAACAAACAGCAATCTACAAGGTATATTGGAAAGTAACATCTTACAACTGTTTTCACAATATTAATGTGAGGAAGAGTAGTGTTCCCCCAATAGACCGCACTATAAATGTGTCAAATATACCTTAAAGGGGAGTTCCAGTGAAAAAAATAAATAAATAAGACTCAGTAGCTACAAAAACACTTACCTGTCCTTTGATCCAGTGGTGCCCCCCCACAGCCCGTTTCACCGGCCGCCCTGTGTTCCGGGCCCGTCATCATAAGTTTGGTCACCTGGCTGTGACAGCTTGCAGCTTCACAGCCGGATGCCCACTGCACATGCACAAGTAGCGCTGCTTTGTGAATGGTGCTGCAGTCTTCTAGGACCTTTTATGTGTCTCAGAAGACTATGGAGAGTAAGGGGGGAGAACAACTTCCACTTCTGATCGCCTAGGCCCATGGTGGTGAGCCTATGGCACACATGCCACAGAGGGCACGCAGAGCCCTCACTGCTGAAACACGAGCCAAGTGACATCACTACTGCCCTGCAGCTGAGCATCGACTTCCGCATATGCATGGTCGCGGCACCAGCCGATGACATCAGGAGCCACGACTACCTCCCTAGCCGCTCGTCGGAGCTTTCAGCGTGCGGTCATCCAGCAGTGGATCTGTCACAGCAGCTAGATGCTACAAACAAGAATGCCGATTTGCTGCACTGGATGTGAGTTTTTAAACATATATAACTGAGACTGATGTTCTTTTAATGTTGTGCTGTCCCCCTGGCATTTAAATCTGCAGCATTAGGAACATTGCCCTCTGTGCCCATGGTCAGTGTAACATTGCCCTTCTGTGCCCATTATCACTGTAACATTGCCCCTCTGTGCTGGTGGTCAGTGGAACATTGCCCCTCTGTGCCCATGGTCAGTGTAACATTGCCCCTCTGTGCCGGTGATCAGTGTAACATTTCCCCTCTGTGCTGATGGTCAGTGTAACATTGCCCCTCTGTGCTGGTGGTCAGTGTAACATTGCCCCTCTGTGCCGGTGATCAGTGTAACATTACCCCTCTGTGCTGGTGGTCAGTGGAACATTGCCCCTCTGTGCTGGTGGTCAGTGGAACATTGCCCCTCTGTGCTGGTGGTCAGTGGAACATTGCCCCTCTCTGCTGGTGGTAAGTGTAACATTGCCCCTCTGTGCTGGTGGTCAGTGGAACATTGCCCTCTGTGCCCATGGTCAGTGGAACATTGCCCCTCTCTGCTGGTGGTAAGTGTAACATTGCCCCTCTGTGCTGGTGGTCAGTGTAACATTGCCCCTCTGTGCTGGTGATCAGTGGAACATTGCCCCTCTGTGCCCATGGTCAGTGTAACATTGCCCCTCTGTGCTGGTGGTCAGTGGAACATTGCCCCTCTGTGCCAGTGATCACTATAACATTGCCCCTCTGTGCTGGTGGTCAGTGGAACATTGCCCCTCTGTGCCCATGGTCAGTGGAACATTGCCCCTCTGTGCTGGTGGTCAGTGGAACATTGCCCCTCTGTGCTGGTGGTCATTGGAACATTGCCCCTCTGTGCTGGTGGTCAGTGGAACAATGCCCCTCTGTGCTGGTGGTCAGTGGAATATTGCCCATCTGTGCCCATGGTCAGTGGAACATTGCCCCTCTGCGCACCTGAAGTGGGTACCTGTCATTTTCAGGTAGCCACTCCTAACCCCCCCCCCCACTCCCCAAAAGGTGCAAATCCGGGGGACTCCTTAAAGCGGAACTTCCCTATTTGGGTGGAGCTCCGCATTAATGTAAAAACATATAACAACAATGTGCAAATATTTAGAGTGTACTCTACAAATATGCTTAGCACACATAAAGTGTGCAACAAACATTTCCCGAAGTGTCAACAAAACAATCTTCTTTGTTTCCCCCAACTTTCAAACCATAAATTAAAATCATCCAGTGCTCAAAATCCAATGTTTAAAGTGTTACTAAACCCACAACTGTAAAATCAGTCTGTATATGCAGTAAAGCATGCTTGTTATACTCACTGTGAAACCTAATCCTCTGCATTGTGTAAAAATGCTGTTTGATCCTAACTTCTCTGCCCCTCCTCTTGTTCAAATGTCCATGCTGATAAGACAGACTGAACCCGTAGCCCTTCTGCACATGTCAGTTTTGTGTGTATTGCTAGAGAGGTTTGTTCTCTTGGGAGAGTGCATGTGATCAGCACAGGGCCAATCAGCACATCCAGACAGAGGTCAGGGGTTCTGCATCCTCCTAGAGCAGAAAGAAAACTCCTCCTACAAGCTTTAACCAGTGCTCTGCTGGACACTGATAGAAGTCACAAGAATGCTCTAACTGCTGTTGAGAAAAGGTATTTAGCAGTTTATATTTACTAAAATAATTGCATTTCCATGTTCTGTGTACTGTGGGAGACCAGATATAGTGAATGCAGGGTCCTGGGTTTAGTAACACTTTAATGGTTAATCCTCTTTAGTCTTATCCAGTTCATAACTCTGCTGTGAGTTTTTCTTTGTATCCTGAACAATTCTTTAGGCAGTTGTGACTGCAATCTTTCTGGGTCTGTCTGACCTTGGCTTGGTATAGAGAAATCTCAGAATTTTCCACTTCTTAATAAGTTATTGAACTATACTGACTGGTATATGCAAGGCATTGGATATCTTTTTATAGCCTTTTCCATCTTTCGATAGTTCCATTACCTTCTTACACAGGTCTTTTGACGGTTCTTTTCTGTTCCCCATGGCTCAGTATCTAACCTGCTCAGTGCATCCACACGAGAGCTAATAAACTCATTGACTATTTATACACAGACACTAATTGAAATTTGAAAAGCCACAGATGTGGGACATTAACCTTTAATTACTATTTTAACCTGTGTGTGTCTGTACAAAGGCCAAACATTCCAGGGTAGGTAAACTTTTGATCATGGCCATTTGGGTGATTTCTGTTATCATGATAATTTAAAAAGGAGCCAAACAACTATGTGATAATAAATGCCTTCATATGAACAGTATCCTTAAAGTGGAGTTTCAGCCGTTTTTGTGTTTATTAAAACTCAGTCACTTTTAATATTATTATTATTATAGAGTATTTATATAGCGCCAAAGGGTTTTCTCAGCGCTGTACATTAGAATGGGGGACAAGACATGAGACAATACAGTAGCAAAACAATACACAATACACGAGGGTTAGAGGGCCCTGTCCTTTCGAGCTTACAGTCTAGGAGGGAGGGGATGGTGGTACAGGAGGAGATGGCTGTGGGGGATGGAATGGAGTGAGGAGTGGAGGGGATCGGCTGTTAGGTGAGGGTGGGGTGGGCTTCCCTGAAGAGATGGGTTTTCAGGGTGCGCCTAAAGGTGAGGAGGGTAGGGGACAATCTGATGGATTGGGGAAGTGAGTTCCAGAGGATGGGGGAAGCTCTGGAGAAGTCCTGCAGTCGGGCGTGGGAGGTGGAGACCAGGGAGCTAGAGAGTAGGAGGTCTTGCGAGGAGCGAAGATTATGGGTAGGGTAGTATTTGGGTATCAGGTCGGTGAGGTAGCCTGGGGCAGTGCCATGAATGGTCATGAATGACACACACTCACCTGTCCCAGGGTCTAGCAATGTTCTCACCCGCGCCATCCCTTCTCTGCCCCTTCTCTCTCCAGTGCCAGCATCACAACTATGGCACCAGCCTGTGACAGCTTCTGGCTTCACAGTTGGGTGCCCACTGCACATGTGCGAGTTATGCTGCACATTCTAATTGGTTCGACAGTCTTCTGGGACCTGTGAAGGAGACTGCGGGAGGAAGGAGGGGGCATAACTTCTGGCTCACTTCGCCGCAGTGAACTGAGCTAGAAGTGGGAGCGGGTACCTACAAAAACAGGTATCCGCTCCCCCCCAAAAGGGGTCAAATATGGCAATGGAGAGGGGGTGGAGGCAAACAAGCTGAGCTTCCACTTTTAAATAAAAGACAATTTGTTGTATGATCAGTCATATTTTCAATATCGATGCCAATATTTCACAATTTCTGGCAGGGTTTTGAGCACAACTGTAAGTGTGAGAGTAGTACCCACAACTCTCTCTCTCTCTTTTGTGGTGTTATATATTCAAAATACCATTTGGTGCTCACATGAAATACGCACACAGTTCAGCCCTGACAATGTTTTTTTTATAGTGGAATAGTAAAGAACACATAAGGTGATTGTAAACTATTAAAATTGAAGCTTGTATGATTTGTGTCAATGCCAACCACTAAATAGTGAATGTGAATAGGGTTAGCAAAGGAATCAGGGTGCTTAATGGTTTAATTGTGTACTTCTGAATAAAGACAGCCACATATACAGCCAAGTTTACTAATTCAAAATGTGCGCCTATGTGTATATCTTAATACAATTTCCCTTGGATGCTTCAAATGACTGTTACGTCCACTTCCTACTTGCACTCCTTCAATATTTAGTCATAATTAAAAACAAAATCTCAGAGAGCAGAGGAATACATAGCAAAGTGCTGAGCAAGGATCACCAATTAATGAATAATAAATATTTGGATGGTATGTGTTGATAAACCTTCTCAATATGTTGTGACCAGCCAGGGGAAGAATTTGCCCTCATTTAATTTCCTCCTTCGTTATATATAAAAAGGCCCCATTGAAAACCATTCAAACATCAACTTCTCTTCAGGCTTCTCAATTTTCCAAGAAGGCAAAGCAAACCTAAAAGCAGATATGTCTGGAGCCAAAAAATGCAGCAGCCAGAAGATCAAATGCCAAGATCCATGCAAGAACCCTTGCCAGAAAAACGTAGTCTGCAAAGATCCATGCCAAAACCGTAAGTGATTTATACATGCAATATCATTTTTATAAACAAATACATGTATTACTTAGGCTTTATATTCTACATTCTATTGTACAATTAATAATATCTTGCCATTTTCTATTAGGTGTGGATATATACAGTACTTATGTCAGTTGTCACTTATCAGTTACTTCAGTTTTAGTCGAATGTTACTATTGGAGTGACTTTGTCATTAAATTCCAACTGCCAATGAAAGTTCCCCCTACATTGACGATTGTAAATAATTACCTCTGCTGCCTATGATGGCACTATAATGAACAGAAATCACAGCTTGAAGATTTAACAGAACCACATTTTTTGGAGTAGATTCCTGGTCCCTCGTTGCACTCTGTGGTTCCTACCACCAACCCCCAGGTCACTATCATGTCCTGCAGTGATGTAAGGGTCAATAGAAGAAACCACTGAGCCCAGCAAGGTATTGGGGGGGGGGGAGATGAGGGCAGAAAATCTAAATTCCCTCTTTAGGTAGTGATTTCTCTAGAGGAGTTTGATGGCATGGGCAATACAAGAGGAAGTATTCATAATCTTATTGTACTCTACACTATAATAGCTTCTACAAATTATCAGAGGATAAATCAGATTGTAGAGATATGGAAAGAAATATACATGTTATATAGAACTAAATTCTAATTTCTGATTGGAGTTTACCATAAACATGTGAAATTGTGGACAGATATTCTGACTTCACTTCCCACTTGCTTTTGTATCTTTACAACACAGGGTTAGATACACAACACAGAATCATGTCATTGTGGTATTAGTACCATTCAGAAACCCATAAAGAAGCTAGGTGAACATACATTAAAGCCAAAGTGTAGTCACCCCAAAAAAGATCAGCACAAGGGACTGCAGGTAATCAGTGTGAAGTGTTTCTTGTGCTGCTGGCTGTTGTTTTATTTGAAATCCTCTATGGTCTGATACCCTTCTACCCCTGCAGCTATAATCTTCCATTACCACATGGTTTAATACAAGCTGAGGGACCTGTCATATGCACCAGTCAAGATGCATTTTTTATATATTACAAAATATATGAAAAATATTTTTAAAAATACATTTTCAAATATACTGTATGTCTTTAAAAATACATTTAATCTACATTTTTGGAATGCATTTACAAATACATGTAAAAACATATGTTAAAATGACTTTTTTATATGTTAAAAAAAAAATCTGAAGAATATATTTAAAACAAATATGTTTTTAAAAATATTTTTCATATATTTTGTAATAATAAACACATTTCATTTTATATATATATATATATATATATATATATATATATATTGAATACGGCCAAAATGTCAGTATTTCAAATATATGTCAATATATTTTGGAAGAATATTTTAAATATATATTTAAAATATATTTTTCTTCCATGTGGGATTTGCTAAAGCTTGTTGGCTGATTAATGTTTTGCCTGTGAAGACATCATCAGAGTGTGGGTTTTTCTTTTGTGGAGGAGTGATGGACTCCATACCAGCCTCTGAGGGTAGCACTTGTGGGCTGGAGTGGTGCATTTTTCTTTGATTCTACCAACTGAACTCTACCACAATTGTAATTTTTGATTGATAGCATTGCTGTTAATTGCTGTCTGGATTTTTTCTTTAATGTATGTTTGTTTGTTTGTTTTTTTCAGCATGTAAACCTCAGGGTCAACGTGTTCGCCAACAAGGTAAAGAAGAGAAAGACATGATTGCCATAGATATTAATGAATGATATATAATACTTGTGTGGTATAGTGTGCACCACATGTCATATATTTATTCCCCTCTATTTTCATAGCTGCCATTATATTTGGGCAATTCCCTTTAATAAAAATGTGAAGAGGGTCTAAAGTGAGAGGCAGCAGTTTTGCAAGCCATCCTGATCCATCTGGGGGCTTTGCCTCACAGGTACAGACCACTGCTATCCCTATGGCTGGTCTACAGAGCTCTGCAGGGTGGACTGTTTTAAAAAAAATGTATTTGCTGTCAACAGCACCACTTGCTGTCTCTGCCTACAGAATATCAGCCATTTTAAAACTCAATTATTTAGGTACCACACATATGAGGAAACACATGACTCTGTACCACAGAGCTCAGTGGGAGCAGCACTTTAATAGGATGTGATAGCAACCAAAGGCTCTCAATACTCCTCTTATTTATTCCTTACATCATGCATGCTGCGAGGTAGAGGCATCAGGAGGCAGAAGAGGAATACTTGAAGGAGGATGGTTGGTGTTCTGAAATTGAGGAGAAGGAAATGGGGCAGGCTTCAAGGAGGACATTTCCCCGCTCCTTAACCCTGGGAGTTGTCTGTAGGTGAAGTGAAATTGTTGAGGACAGTGTTGTCTCTAGTGACGACTCAGGGTTCATTCTACTTTAAGTGGAATCTAGCCCTTTTAGAAATGCAACATACTGCTACTGTTTTTAGAAATACAAATATCACTTACAAAAGACAATCTAATGTACCAACATATTTTATAAAGGACATGCTCTACATAATTGAAACACAATGGAATTTGAAAACAGGTAAAAATATGGGGGTGATTTCCCCAACTTTTGTGAATCATAAGTCTGATATATTCTAATACAATCAGTGGGAAAAGTTAGAAATCAGATAAATATTTGACTCATCTAATAACTTCTGTATCGGAAACTAATAGCCCCATAGTCTTTGCTGTAATCAGTTAATCTACAGCATGTGTTGTATAACTGGTTCCTCACCAAAATCCACAGTTACAGTATCACTGTTATGGTTCGGTTATAGTCGAACCAGAAAAACAAAGGTAAGGCACACTGCACTATGAATGGTCTGTGTAATACCAGTCTCACTTTATGTGGCTTCGGTCATAGCAAATGAATTTATCTTAATTAAGCCACTCAGGACCAAGCATTGAGATAAATAAACTGTTCTTAACATGGCATGTATCAAAGTCAAAAATTGTTAATACCCTTCAATTATCTCTGTACATTAAACCACTCTACCCTCTACACCTGAAAAGGTTTTGGACAAATGAAATAATATTTTTTTCATATCTTTAATAAATTCATTTGCATCTAAAATTTAGTTTTAGTTAACATTTCCAATGTTATGAATTGGCTGCTGACTTGAATGGGGATTAAAGCTAGCCATACACAGATTTAATTTCAGCCAATTCCCATTGAAAAGGATGCAAATTCAGCTGTGGGTGGCCCTTTTGGCCTCATTCTTTCAGATGCAGTCACTGTTCAGGTATTCAGGTATTCAAGCACCTGCTTAATTACAATAGCGTGTAGTGCAGATTCTTTCATCTACACTAAACAGTGTGGATGGAGAAATCTAATCATTTTCTCTCATTCAGCCAAGGGTTGAACAAGAGAAATCTAGCTGTGTATAACTATCTTAAGTGGGAGTTGAGTAAATATATGCCTTTGTTGTTGTAGGGTGGAAATTGCCAGAGGTGTAAAAACCAATTACGGACTGCCCATTGATATTTATTTCAAGAAAATTTTCTATCCCAAAAAACTAATCAAAAGAAGTTTGGCTAAACACCTATTCTGCAAACTGAATAATGGATACACACATAGAAAAAGAAACCATGACTAAATTTAAGACATTTTGGAAATGTAATTTGCTATCAAATGTTTAATATGATTGCTAGCTTTAAATATAATATCACCTGTAGTCAATAGTGAAAATATATTTTACACTAAGCAATAGTTTATTACTAATTAAATATTTCTTTCTTGGCAGATCCATGCAATCCATGCAACCCTTGTGTTGTCCCTGTCTCCTGCTGTCCTGCTCCCTGTGATCCTTGCCAAGGCCAAGGAAGTTTCTGCTGCGATAAATGAAGACTTCGCGCTTGGGTCCAAAGCTTGAGATACTTATTTACTTCTCTGCAAAATCACCACACATCCTATTTTAGATCTGTTAAATCCTGCATCTTGTTACTGCTGGTTGATTAACCCTGCTCAATTAAACTTTACATTTCTTGCACTAAATATATTTCTTTGTCTTATTATACAAACTGCAACGGGGTGCATGGTATTGAAAAATAGCAAATTTTCCACATTTACCGGAACAGTTTCAATGTTCAATACACTGCTGTAATAAATTATATATTGTTAATAATGTTGTTTTTTTCATGGGATCCTGTGGATTTTAAATATACAGAATGTTTACCATATGTCCATGTGAGCTATGTGTCTAACAGGAAAATTATCAAATTACATATTGTTTTGATTACTTCAAAATTATGACCAGGCACAAAACATCCAAAAGCTAACAAACCTAAACCTAGCCCTTACCCTTTCTAACCCACGAGACAGGTGTGGGGTGGGAGACTCCTGAATACCTTCCACATATGACAGTGAAAGGCTTTTCACAACAATGAAAGAAATGTTTTTTCCCAAACAAGGATAGCACATCTGGTGGGTCTATGTTTGGGAGCAGAACTGCACACCAATTTAGACTGGAAACAGGGAAAAATCTGAGAAACTTACACCTGGTACCAAGTTTTTGCTACAGTATATTTATAAAGCGGATTTTTTTTGTCTCAAAAATATTTGCAAACTATACAATGTGTCTCTCATACTAAAAGGTTTGAAGACTACTGATGGAGAGGTACTTTTAGAATGTATTATTCTAGATATCACATTTTTCAAGAGCACATGGTGCGGAAATCTGCAACAATGCTGCAGTTTTCTGTAATGCTCCACAGGTGAACTGTGGCAAAACACACAGAAAACACTTGCAGCAGGGGGAATCTGACAGTCAGGGGTGATCGGTGTGGTGGTGGGGCAATTAGAAGAACTGATCCCCCTGTACAGCTCTCCATGAAACATTTGACAGCTGCTTCTGCTCATGTCTCCTGTTCAACTGTAGTGCAGCTGAGGCTACAGAAGACGGGTCTGGGAAATGTGTATTCAGTCCCCTTGTCTCTCAAAAGTGAGACTTCAGGGGTCTAAGCATAGCTCAACAAACTTTTTTTTGGTTATGACATTGTTACAGTATATATTTCCTATTGCTGGCTCTTGCAGCTCTGCTGCATCAGTGAGATGTTTACAACAACAGTCTCTCCCCTGCATCTCCCACTAAATGCTTTCTTCCCGCTGTCATTCTCTCCTGACACCCACAATGTTAACCATTTAGAAAAGTTACCTATAAATTTTTTGTAGAAGTTGGCAAACCCGACGAAACGTTGAATTTGCTTAACCTCCTTAGTGGTATTCCCGAGTGTAGCTCGGGGTAAAATTTCTATACCAAAAGCGGTAACCCCGAGCTACACTCGGGCTTACCATGCGGCGCTGCTCTGGGGGTCCCTGCAGCACTTACCATGTCCTTCGCTCCCGTGATGTGTCCCCTGCAGCGTCCCCGGCCATCTCCTCTGGCCGATGTCGGCATCCGGCTTCTGTGTTCCGGTCCCTGTGACGTCAAGACGTACGGGCGCCGGAACCGGCGGGAAATTTGAAATTTTAAAAAAATGGCATTTTTGCTGTATCAATGCATTTCACATACATTTTGTCCCGAGTGTTTTGTCCTGTGCCCTGCCTGCATTTTGAATGTTCTTTCTGCCTGGAAACTGAGAAAAGTCCATGGCGTCCAAAAAGCATCCCTTTACGTCAAAAGCGGTTTTAGAGCAGCGATAGTAAATCAGAACCACTTCCAGAATTGAGTGATAATGATTCGTGGGGAAATTCGTCATCAGACACTGAAAACGATTTTGCGACTTTGCTCAGCGATGTGCGAATTTGCCTCTGTATTTCAAATTTCAGTGTTTTTGATTTGATTATATTACAGAATTAAATGTATTATTATTATTATATTATTATTTTTTATGATTATTTATTAAATTATAATTTATGGTTTCATGTTTCAAATTTTATCATATCCGGAATGTTTAATAGAGTCTTGTTCGTACAGATTTCAGTGAGTTATTCCTAAAAATTATAGCCTACAATAAAAAACTACATATTTCCATGCAAAAAAATGGTACCGCTTTCAGCACAAAAAATCGGAAAGAATCATACCGCCAAGGAGGTTAACATTTCCAGGTGCTGACCAATCTACCACTGCTTTGATCTTCTCGGGATCCATGCTCACTCCCTCTGGAGAAATTATATAGCCTAAGAACTAGATCTGGGTTTGTTCAAACTCGTATTTCTCCAATTTAATGTAAAGTCTATTCTTCCTTAATCTTTCAAAGACAGTGCAAACATGTTTGCGGTGCTCCTCCCAATTATCGGAAAAGATAAGAATATCATCCAGATAAGCAATTACAGGTCCAACAGATCACGAAAAACATTGTTGATCAAATGCTGAAAAGTTGCAGGAGCGTTGCATAGTCCAAACGGCATAACCAAGGACTTGAAATACCCATACGTGGTACTGAATTCAGTTTTCCATCCATCTCCTTGACGAATGCGACAAGGTTATATGCCCCTCGTAAATCAAGTTTTGTAAAGATTTAGGCAGAACAAAGACCTTTCAACATTTCAGAGATCAAGGGTAGTGGATAGTGGTTTTTAATTGTGATTTTATTCATGTCTCTGTAGTCAATGCATGGACGCATAGTAGAGTCTTTCTTTTCAACGAAGAACAGGGCTGCTCCTGCAGGAGATGTTGAGTGTCTAATAAAGCCCTTCTCTAAATTTTCATCTATCCACACCGAGCATTTTTAATTCAGGTTCCAACAGATTGAAAAGGCGGCCAAAGGGTATTTCTGCCCCAGGGAGCAGCTCAATGGGACAATCATATGGGCGATGAGGGGGTAATTGATCGGCATTTTTCTTGTCACAGACATCCCGGAACTCATGGTATTGTGGGGGCAAGTTGTCATATGACTGGATAGCTACTATATCAGAATATATGAAATATCTTGCGAGACAAAAACTCCTTTTTAATACACTTTAAAGTTGGATCGCAAACCTCTAGCACATAACTACCAATGTGGCAAAACGCAAAATAATAACATATAGTGTTGCGCTCCCAAACCTCCAATTAATATACTATTATTTGAATCACTTAATCTCTATTCTAAAGATCACAATAATTAAGAATGATGTATGTAATTGATCATAAATATAATAACCTTAAGCTGTAAATCAATACAGATAAATCATGTGCATGAATAAATAAAAACAAAAAAATATAAAATAATAAAAAAGTGGAAATAATGTCCCAAAATAGTGACTTTGTGCTGAAAAATCTTCAATCTATAATGATTATAAATCGGTGACTGCTTGTGAATCCTCCCACAAGTGAAGATGTGCGCTCACCTCATAGGAAGCCTGCAATTAGGCTATATAAGCTTGCGGTTCTCCTCCTTTGGAACCTGCTTGTTTGGAACTCCTGCTTTGAGGTAATGAGTATCCGTGGTATACGATATATGCTATGGGATGAATCGCTTCTCCAGAGGGTGCAACTCCTCTATATTTTCGTCTCCATGCGGTTCTCCACATCTCGACATGGTGCTTTATCTGAAGCACAATTTAATTGCGCATTTGTGTCTCATACACCAAAGGTCACTCCAGCTGTGGATGAAAAGAAGCTTGGAACGGGTGACTCCATCATGGCTCTTATCCCTTCTGATGATGTACGTGTGATATGAAACGCGCATCAAGGAGGAGCCCCTGCTAGCCGTGACGTCAAGCCACTCACCTATACCAGCTGGACCACAAGGTGACTATCCCAGGGCCCAGAGTAACATTCAGCTGATCCTGTTTGGAGCCAGGTCTACTATAAGGGACCCCCAGATGTGGCACCCCCCATCACGGAGTCACCCGTTCCAAGCTTCTTTTCATCCACAGCTGGAGTGACCTTTGGTGTATGAGACACAAATGCACAATTAAATTGTGCTTCAGATAAAGCACCATGTCGAGATCTTTTTTATATGTGGAGAACCGCATGGAGACGAAAATATAGAGGAGTTGCACCCTCTGGAGAAGCGATTCATCCCATAGCATATATCGTATACCACGGATACTCATTACCTCAAAGCAGGAGTTCCAAACAAGCAGGTTCCAAAGGAGGAGAACCGCAAGCTTATATAGCCTAATTGCAGGCTTCCTATGAGGTGAGCGCACATCTTCACTTGTGGGAGGATTCACAAGCAGTCACCGATTTATAATCATTATAGATTGAAGATTTTTCAGCTACTATATCACTTTGCGATTCCTTGGCCGGTGAAGAACTTGGTCAACAAAGTTTCTTACAATATTTTTCACAGTGGGGGGACATAAAATATATAGTCCGTTTTCCCCAGTTGATGGATGGATTGTGAGTGGAGAATCAAGGAATGCCCAGGATGATAGGAAGCTTGGGTGACATAATCAGCTGAAAGCTGATGGTCTCACAATGGTCAGCCTCAAACTGCAGTACCAGGGAAATCATTTTATGGGTAACAGGTTCTGAAGATAAGGGTGACCCATCAACTGTCTCCATATCAATAGGGGTAAATGTATTTCGTGCTTGAATATTATTGCTGTGGGCAAATTCTATATCCATAAAGTTTCCCCCAGCCCCAGAGTCCAGCATAGCTGAGAAGGAGATTTCATGGCCCTTGGAGACAAGTTTAATGGGGATGACAAAATGAGAGAGTAGAGAGTTCACTTTATTTTCTTCAGGAATCAGTGGGGAGACAGACTGGCTAATAGAATTTATTTGTTCAGGCACAATCACATCAGCCATAGCAATTGTTCTTCTAACTTTGTTAGGACAATTAACTGAATAATGACCAGAGTCCCCATAATATAGACATAAGTTCTCTGAACGTCTTCTCTCTCTCTCCTGAATGGAAATGGATCTCTTGATAGCATCAACCTGCATAGGCTCAGGGGTGTTAGAACCCAGAGAGATGTTTGAATCCTGCTGAAAAAATGGACTAGTAGAGAGATGCATGTCCCTATTACTTCCAAACATTCCCAGCCTCTCCTTCCTCCTTTCTGTAAGTCTTTGATCGATTTGGATACATAATTGGATGAATTCCTCAAGATCATTAGGAATATCTACTCTGGCAAGCTCATCCTTTACCTGTTCAGAAATCCCTTGGTGGAACTTTTTTGTGCTGCAGGGTTCCAAGTGGTATCTGCGATCCAACATCTGAATTCGGATGTGTATTCAGCGACCAAGCGTTTACCCTGCAGACTATGCAACTTTGCTTCGGCAGTAGCACAACGGTTGGGATCATCAAAAACCTGATTCATCGCGGTCAAAAAGGTATGAAAATTATTCAGAGTGCCATTGTCTTGTTCTATATAAGGGGAGGCCCAAGCTAGAGCTCCCCCAGTCAGAAGTCCAATAATAAACATTACCTTCTTTTTCTCTGAAGGAAATGCAGCAGGTTGCATTTGGAAATATATACGAGATTGATTAAGGAAACCCCTGTAGTGGCGGTGGTCTCCATTAAACTTAGATGGTTAGGGCTGGGGCATATGTGAGTTTGTATCATCTCGGTTCAGCAGTTGTCACTGCAGAGTCTGAATCTCTCCCTGTTGCTGATCCACTATGCTTTCTAGTTTGGCAACTTATTCTTGATGGGTAACCCCAAATTCCTGCAGCTCAGCAATTTGCTGCCTAAGAGGAGCCACAACATTTGCTATAGCGGCCTCCATGTTTGGGCCAGATTATTCTGTCACGATCAGGGGTCAGGCTCAAAGACCAGTTGCTATAGCAGTGGAAAGTCTTACCTGAAACCAGCAGGATTGGTACACAGGCAGGTCACCGTGGCGGAGGAGTGGGATCACCCGAAACATGGAGTTTAAGTACCAACCGGTGTTTACTAGAGCTCCTAATGGTGGAGATGGATTTGGCTGTGTGTTAGCACCAGGTCGCGGTCCTCAGGATCACCCCACCAGGAGGTGAGCAAGTGGAGGTCCAGTAGCGTTTAAACAGGTAAGGATCAAACAGAAGCGTGGTCAGTAAACAAGCCAAGGTCGGTAAGGAGCAGTCACAGGTTGGGATCAGGCAGAAGCGTAGTCGAGAACAAGCCAAGGGTCAATAAAGAGTGATAGCAAAATATGGATAATAACAGAGAGGACAAGGCGCACGATACTGCCTGGAGAGCACAATAATGGACATGGCTTATATCAGGAAGTTCATGGGAGGAGCAAGGGGTTCAAGGTTCATGATAAACAAGGTCAAGGTAGGATCATCCAAATAATTGTCAAGGGAGCTGTCCAGCATTCCAGGTGGCTCAGCAAAAATAAGCATTGCCACTCATCGCAGAAGGCCCAGGTTTGGGCCCAGGCTCTGACACCAGCATCCTTCAGGTTAAAAAGCCAACTTTTCCCCTCACTGGGCAAATGTGACAAAGGGGGTGTTGCCCCTGAATTTTGTAGTTGCCCATGCGCACCCCGGCATTGCTTGCGCTCTAAGCTTAGCAGTATGGCCACAAGATACCACCGTTAGTTCTCCTCCTGGCTGATTTGGCTCTGTGCTTACCAGCTCACTGAATCAGTGTGCTCGGATTGTCCATGGTGTCTATACCATCCTCTCATCTCTTGGAGCTACTTGTCCAGTATTGTGATGTAAGTGTGGATATTTATATTAAAGGTTGTTATTTTTACTACTCCTGCTCTCTGGTTACATTTTTCCAACTCCATGCCAAGGTGAGTACAATTTGGAGAGTGGGGGAGAGTGCTGAAGATGTCATGGGGGAATGGATGGGATTGTACTGGGAGGAGGGAGAAATATGTGTTTGAGAGGCACTGTACTTTACTAGTTTTCCGGCCTCTAAATTCTGCGTGTTATGCATTCTTGACATTCTTGACCCAGAGCAAAATAGACTTAAGTATTATTAAACCATACACCTTTAATCCACTTCCCCTGTTAGCACAATTTTGCCAAACCCAACATTTGGAGTAGTGTTCTTCAGGTCCTGCTGTTATCGCCCCATGCTCCGACCCTGTCCTACCTTTATTAAAAGGACTGCCTTGCTGGGTTTGTTTCAAGGAGGGTTTGGTAAAGAAGTTCAGATGCTAAAACCTGAGCACCATTGAAATCAAAGGGAGTCCAATCTGTCAAATTAAAAATTCCCACTCTGAATGAGTGACGTAGACAGTCTTAGAGAAGAAATAACATAGTTCTTAATGGGTAGGAATAAGTACTGGGAAGGGAGGGACAGGGGAGGGCGGGAGGGTGGTAATGAGGTTCCATGAATGTTTTGGAATTGGTTAATGTTATTGTGATTAATTTTGCATTGAAATAAAATATATATATATATTTTTTTTTAATTAAAATTTCCATTTTCTGGGGTGTCAAATAAATAGCAGACCAGGAGCAGTAATTTTTTTTTAAAGGCTAGGTTCACTTCTTACAAAAATTATACATGCTGGAAAAACAATTTGCATTTATTATATTTTTTATAGGGATCTGCAAGACATTGCACCCGCGATCAGTGGATGACTGGTGCAATGTCAGTCTCCTGCGCAAACATCCTGCAGCTTTATGCAGGTTTAGTGTGTAGGCAAATGTGAATGGGCCCTAAGGGTAACTAGCAGGTAAAGCATAAGGAACAGCAGTAAGAACAATATCCTAAAGACGATATCAACCAAATGTTGCAAGCAATATATGCATCAGAGGGGGTTCAAAGTAATGAAAGATCAAAAAGAGGAAATGTACCCTAACAAGTATTATCTTTGATCTGAAAAGAAACTCTGGTATAATTTAATGGAAATTTCCTGCATATTTGCATGGAGAAAACCTACATTCATAGTCTACCCACCCTTTTTCAAATCAGAATTGCCTCCAAAAAATTGAAAGGCTAGTGTCATTAATGTGCCTCCTACCACCTTCTTCTCCTTCACCTCCATCTTCTGTATGTAATGTCCTTCAGTCCCACTATACATCACTGATCGCTGCCATTACTAGTAAAAAAATTAAAATAAAAATTCCAGTATATATACCGCCATTTTTAGACGCTATAACTTTCACATAAACCAACTAATTTACACACATGGTTTTTTTTTTAGCAAATACATGTAGCAGAATGCATCTTTGCCTAAATTTATGAAGACATTTTTTAAAATTTTTTTACTGGATGTTTTATAGCGAAAAGTAAAAAACAGTGGGATTTTTTTTCATAATTGTCGGTCTTTTTTTGTTTATAGCACAATAAAATAAAAAAAAAAAATACCACCTAAAGAAAGCTCTATTTGTGGAGAAAAAGGACAAAAATTTAAATTTGGGTGCAGCGTTGCATAACCACGCAATTGTCAGTTAACCTCCCTAGCGGTCTGATTATGTCCATATTTCTGTGCTCAAAGCGGTACATTTTTTTGCATGGAAATATGTATTTTTTTTATTGTAGGCCTGTAATTTTTAGGAATAACTCACTGAAATCTGTCCGAACAAGAGTCTAGTAAACATCCCGGGTAGGATAATACTTGAAACACGAAATCATAACTTATCATTTAATAAATAATCATAAAAAATAATAATAATAAATTTAATTCAATAATATAATCAAACCAAAAACACTGAAATTTGAAATATAGCGCCAAGTTCGCACATCACTGAGCAAAGTCGCAAAATCGTTTTCAGTGTCTGATGATGAATTTCCCCACGAATCATTATCACTCAATTCTGCAAGTGGTTCTGATTTACTATCACTGTTCTCTAGCTGGTCTAAAACCGCTTATGATCTTAAGGGACGCTATTTGGACGCCACTGACTTTTCTAGGTTTCCAGGCAGAAAGAACAGTCAAAATGCAGGCAGGGCACAGGACAAAGCACTCGGGACAAAATTTATGTGAAATGGGTTGATACAGTAATGTTATACTATGTGATTTTAGTGAATGTCACTTTTTGTCATTTTTGAATTTCCCGCTGTTACGTCCCCCGTACGTCCCGACGCTCGCAGGGGACGGAACGCAGATGACAGATGCATCCGCCGGATTACATTGCCAGGGACACTGCAGGAGGGACATTGCGGGAGCGCAGGACAAGGTAAGTGATCAAGGGATCGTGGAGCAGCGCCGCATGGTCAGCCCAAGTGTAGCTCGGAGTTACCGCTTGTGTTACTGAAATTTTACCCCGAGCTACACTCAGGAATACCGCCAGGGAGGCTACAGTAATGCAGCGCCGAACTGCAAAAAAATGGCCTGGTCAGGAAGGGGGATAAATCCTCTGGAGGGTAAATGGTTAATTACCTGGACTGAGCATATGTGATGTTTTGGACAATGGATGTTTTTTACTTGGAGTCTCTTTATTAATTAGCATAGCCCAAGATGATGTTAGTTTTAGCATGTGGAATTGCAGGAGAATGTCCGCATGTAGATGGCATTAAGCTCTCTACTTTTTGTCTTTAAAGCTGAACTACACTGCATCTGAGAAGTACAAACCAAAATTATTACTTAATTCATTTTTAATATTCAAAGCTATCTCCTCCATCCATCCATGTCTCCATGAGTGAGAAATCACTTTGAAAAACACCCTTCTAGCAATTCTGTCCATGGCCATCTTCAATAAGGGCAGAACAATTTACTTCCTGGAATCTGGAAGCCATTAGCCCTTAGCTCAGGCAGGAGGGTGTACTTAGCTGAGAAAGCCCCTCCTTCCCTCCTAAAGACTCCTGGGATGTATGACATCATTTCCCCGGGCCTGAAAACCAGGAAGTAACTGAAGAAATGTAAAAACAAAAATTAAACAAGTAAATATGATAAACATTCCTATCTGTTTACTAATGTTAGCAGCATACGGATTGAATAGTCAATGTTAACTGAAAGAGTGAAGTTCCACTTTAAGGCAATACATTTATACGAGAGCATGTATACATATTACACAGGTCTTTTTATGGTGAACAAACAGCAATCTACAAGGTGTATTGGAAAGTAACATCTTACAACTGTTTTCACAATATTAATGTGAGGAAGAGTAGTGTTCCCCCAATAGACCGCACTATAAATGTGTCAAATATACCTTAAAGGGGAGTTCCAGTGAAAAAAATAAATAAATAAGACTCAGTAGCTACAAAAACACTTACCTGTCCTTTGATCCAGTGGTGCCCCCCCACAGCCCGTTTCACCAGCCGCCCTGTGTTCCCGGCCCGTCATCATCAGTGTGGTCACCTGGCTGTGACAGCTTGCAGCTTCACAGCCGGATGCCCACTGCACATGCACAAGTAGCGCTGCGGTTTGTGAATGGTGCTGCAGTCTTCTAGGACCTTTCATGTGTCTCAGAAGACTTTGGGGAGGAAGGGGGGAGAACAACTTCCACTTCTGATCGCCTAGGCCCATGGTGGCGAGCCTATGGCACACATGCCGCAGAGGGCACACAGAGCCCTTGCTGCTGAAACACGAGCCAAGTGACATCACTACTGCCCAGCAGCTGAGCATCGACTTCCGCATATGCATGGTCGCGGCACCAGCCGATGACGTCACGAGCCATGACTACCTCCCTAGCCGCTCGTCGGAGCTTTCAGCGTGCGGTCATCCAGCAGTGGATCTGTCACAGCAGCTAGATGCTACAAACAAGAATGCCGATTTGCTGCACTGGATGTGAGTTTTTAAACATATTTAACTGAGACTAACATTCTTTTAATGTTGTGCTGTCCCACTGGCATTTAAATCTGCAGCATTAGGAACATTGCCCTCTGTGCCCATGGTCAGTGGAACATTGCCCCTCTGTGCCCATGGTCAGTATAACATTACCCCTCTGTGCCGGTGATCAGTGGAACATTACCCCTCTGTGCCCATGATCAGTGGAACATTGCCCCTCTGTGCTGGTGGTCAGTGGAACATTGCTCCTCTGTGCTGGTGGTCAGTGGAACATTGCTCCTCTGTGCTGGTGGTCAGTGGAACATTGCCCCTCTATGCTGGTGGTCAGTGTAACATTGCCCCTCTGTGCTGGTGGTCAGTGGAACATTGCCCCTCTGTGCCCATGGTCAGTGGAACATTGCCCCTCTGTGCTGGTGGTGAGTGTAACATTGCCCCTCTGTGCCCATGGTCAGTGCAACATTGCCCCTCTCTGCTGGTGGTCAGTGTAACATTGCCCCTCTGTGCTGGTGGTCAGTGGAACATTGCCCCTCTTTGCCGGTGATCAGTGGAACATTGCCCCTCTGTGCCCATGGTCAGTGGAACATTGCCCCTCTGTGCTGGTGGTCAGTGTAACATTGCCCCTATGTGCCGGTGATCAGTGTAACATTGCCCCTCTGTGCCCATGGTCAGTGGAACATTGCCCCTCTGTGCTGGTGGTCAGTGGAACATTGCCCCTCTGTGCTGGTGGTCAGTGGAACATTGCCCCTCGGTGCTGGTGGTCAGTGGAATATTGCCCATCCATGCTGGTGGTCAGTGGAACATTGCCCCTCTGTGCAGGTGGTCAGAGGAACATAGCCCGTCTGTGCTGGTGGTCAGTGGAACATTGCCCCTCTGTGCTAGTGGTCAGTGGAATATTGTCCTTCTGTGCCCATGGTCAGTGGAACGATGCCCCTCTGTGCTTGTGGTCAGTGGAACATTGCCCCTCTGTGCTAGTGGTCAGTGGAATATTGTCCTTCTGTGCCCATGGTCAGTGGAACGATGCCCCTCTGTGCTAGTGGTCAGTGGAACATTGCCCCTCTGTGCTGATGGTCACTGGAACATTGCCCCTCTGTGATGGTGGTCAGTTGGTAGTTCTGGAAATGAAATCCTAAAGTGTGGAATTCTCTGCCAAATAATTTTAAGTCAATGAAAGCACTTGGGATTGCTTTTCTTACTTTGTTCCATCATATGCTTGTGAGCAGCTGTTATCAGCAAAAAGGTTCAACATCACTGGTCTAGGCGGTCGCACCTGAAGTGGGTACCTGTCATTTTCAGGTAGCTACTCCTAACCCCCCCCCCCCCCACCACTCCCCAAAGGTGCAGATCCGGGGGACCAGTCCTTAAAGCGGAACTTCCCCATTTGGGTGGAGCTCAGCATTAATGTAAAAACATATAACAACAATGTGCAAATATTTAAAGTGTACTCCACAAATATGCTTAGCACACATAAAATGTGCAACAAACATTTCCCGAAGTGTCAACAAAACAATCTTTGTTTCCCCCAACTTTCAAACCATAAATTAAAATCCTCTAGTGCTCAAAATGTTTAAAGTGTTACTAAACCCACAACAGTAAAATCAGTCTGTATATGCAGTAAAGCATGCTTGTTATACTCACTGTGAAACCTAATCCTCTGCATTGTATAAAAATGCTGTTTGATCATAACTTCTCTGCCCCTCCTCTTGTTCAAATGTCCATGCTGATAAGACAGACTGAACCCGTAGCCCTTCTGCACATGTCAGTTTTGTGTGTATTGCTAGAGAGGTTTGTTCTCTTGGAAGAGTGCATGTGATCAGCACAGGGCCAATCAGCACTATCCAGAAAGAGGTCAGGGGTTCTGCATCCTCCTAGAGCAGAAAGAAAACTCCTCCTACAAGCTTTAACCAGTGCTCTGCTGGACACTGATAGAAGTCACAAGACTGCTCTAACTGCTGATGAGAAAAGGTATTTAGCAGTTTATATGTACTAAAATAATTGCATTTCCATGTTCTGTGTACTGTGGGAGACCAGATATAGTGAATGCAGGGTCCTGGGTTTAGTAACACTTTAATGGTTAATCCTCTTTAGTCTTATCCAGTTCATAACTGTGCTGTGAGTTTTTCTTTGTATCCTGAACAATTCTTTAGGCAGTTGTGACTGCAATCTTTCTGGGTCTGTCTGACCTTGGCTTGGTATAGAGAAATCTCAGAATTTTCCACCTCTTAATAAGTTATTGAACTATACTGACTGGTATATGCAAGGCTTTGAATATCTTTTTATATCCTTTTCCATCTTTCGATAGTTCCATTACCTTGTTACACAGGTCTTTTGACGGTTCTTTTCTGTTCCCCATGGCTCAGTATCTAACCTGCTCAGTGCATCCACACGAGGGCTAATAAACTCATTGACTATTTATACACAGACACTAATTGAAATTTGAAAAGCCACAGATGTGGGACATTAACCTTTAATTACTATTTTAACCTGTGTGTGTCTGTACAAAGGCCAAACATTCCAGGGTAGGTAAACTTTTGATCATGGCCATTTGGGTGATTTCTGTTATCATGATAATTTAAAAAGGAGCCAAACAACTATGTGATAATAAATTGCTTCATATGAACAGTATCCTTAAAGTGGAGTTTCAGCCGTTTTTGTGTTTATTAAAAGTCAGTCACTTTTAATATTATTATTATAGAGTATTGATATAGCGCCAAAGGGTTTGCTCAGTGCTGTACATTAGAATGGGGGACAAGACATGAGACAATACAGTAGCAAAACAATACACAATACACGAGGGTTAGAGGGCCCTGCCCTTTCGAGCTTACAGTCTAGGAGGGAGGGGATGGTGGTACAGGAGGAGATGGCTGTGGGGGATGGAATGAAGTGAGGAGTGGAGTGGATTGGCTGTTAGGTGAGGGTGGGGTAGGCTTCCCTGAAGAGATGGGTTTTCAGGGTGCGCCTAAAGGTGAGGAGGGTAGGGGACAATCTGATGGATTGGGGAAGTGAGTTCCAGAGGATGGGGGAAGCTCTGGAGAAGACCTGCAGTCGGGCGTGGGAGGTAGAGACCAGGGAGCTAAAGAGAAGGAGGTCTTGCGAGGAGCGAAGATTACGGGTAGGGTGGTATTTGGGTATCAGGTCGGTGAGGTAGCCTGGGGCAGCCCATGAATGGCCATGAATGACACACACTCACCTGTCCCAGGGTCCAGCGATGTTCTCACCCGTGCCATCCCTTCTCTGCCTCTTCTCTCTCCAGTGCCGGCATTACAACTATGGCACCAGCCTGTGACAGCTTCTGGCTTCACAGCTAGGTGCCCACTGTACATGTGCGAGTTATGCTGCACATTCTAATTGGTCCGACAGTCTTCTGGGACCTTTGAAGGAGACTGCGGGAGGAAGGAGGGGGCATAACTTCTGGCTCACTTCGCCGCAGTGAACTGAGCTAGAAATGCGAGCGGCTACCTGTCAAAAGCAGGTATCCGCTCCCCCCCAAAAGGGGTCAAATATGGCAATGGAGAGGGGGTGGAGGCAAACAAGCTGAGCTTCCACTTTTAAATAAAAGACAATTTGTTGTATGATCAGTCATATTTTCAATATCAATGCCAATATTTCACAATTTCTGGCAGGGTTTTGAGTACAACTGTAAGTGTGAGAGTAGTCCCCACAACTCTCTCTCTCTCTCTCTCTCTTTTGCGGTGTTATATATTCAAAATACCATTTGGTGCTCACATGAAATACGCACACAGTTCAGCTCTGACAATGTTTTTTTTATAGTGGAATAGTAAAGAACACATAAGGTGATTGTAAAGTAATAAAATTGAAGCTTGTATGATTTGGGGTCAATGCCGACCACTAAATAGTGAATGTGAATAGGGTGAGCAAAGGAATCAGGGTGCCTAATGGTTTAATTGTGTACTGCTGAATAAAAACAGCCCCATATACAGCCAAGTTTACTAATTCAAAATGTGCTCCTATGTGTATATCTTAATACAATTTCCCTTGGATGCTTCAAATGACTGTAACATCCACTTCCTACTTGCACTCCTTCAATATTTAGTCATAATTAAAAACAAAATCTCAGAGAGCAAAGGAATACATAGCAAAGTGCTGAGCAAGGATCACCAATTAATGAATAATAAATATTTGCATGGTATGTGTTGATACGCCTTCTCAATTTGTTGTGACCAGCCAGGGGAAGAATTTGCCCTCATTTCATTTCCTCCTTCGTTATATATAAAAAGGCCCCATTGAAAACCTCAAACATCAAATTCTCTTCAGGCTTCTCAATTTTCCAAGAAGGCAAAGCAAACCTAAAAGCAGATATGTCTGGAACTAAAAATTGCAGCAGCCAGAAGATCAAATGCCAAGATCCATGCAAGAACCCTTGCCAGAAAAACGTAGTCTGCAAAGATCCATGCCAAAACCGTAAGTGATTTATACATGCAAAAGCATTTTTATAAACAAATACATGTATTACTTAGGCTTTATAGTCTACATTCTATTGTACAATTAATAATATCTTGCCATTTTCTATTAGGTGTGGATATATACAGTACTTATGTCAGTTATCACTTATCAGTTACTTCAGTTTTAGCTGAATATTACTATTGGAGTGACTTTGTCATTAAATTCCAACTGCCAATGAAAGTGCCCCCTACATTGACGATTGTAAATAATTACCTCTGCTGCCTATGATGGCACTATAATGAACAGAAATCACAGCTTGAAGATTTAACAGAACCACATTTTTTGGATTAGGTTCCTGGTCCCTTGTTGCACTCTGTGGTTCCTACCACCAACCCCCAGGTCACTATCATGTCCTGCAGTGATGTAAGGGTCAATAGAAGAAACCACTGAGCCCAGCAAGGTATTGGGGGGGGGGGTGAGGGCAGAAAATCTAAATTCCCTCTTTAGGTAGTGATTTCTCTACAGGAGTTTGATGGCATGGGCAATACAAGAGGAAGTATTCATAATCTTCTTTTCAGGGGATACTTTATTTGACATTTTGATTGTTAATGACAGAGTGGCCTCTTTAATTATCATACAAAATATTTTTTTCCAGTACTTATCATACTCTACACTATAATAGCTTCTACAAATTATCAGAGGATAAATCAGATTGTAGAGATATGTAAAGAAATATACATGTTATATAGAACTAAATTCTAATTTCTGACTGGAGTTTACCATAAACATGTGAAATTGTGGCCAGATATTCTGACTTCACTTCCCACTTGCTTTTGTATCTTTACAACACAGGGTTAGATACACAACACAGAATCATGTCATTGTGGTATTAGTACCATTCAGAAGCCCAGAAAGAAGCTAGGTGAACATACATTAAAGCCTAAGTGTAGTCACCCCAAAAAAGATCAGCACAAGGGACTGTAGGTAATCAGTGTGAAGTGTTTCTTGTGCTGCTGGCTGTTGTTTTATTTGAAATCCTCTATGGTCTGATACCCTTCTACCCCTGCAGCTATAATCTTCCATTACCACAGGGTTTACTACAAGCTGAGGGACCTGTCATATGCACCAGTCAAGATGCATTTTTATATATTACAAAATATATGAAAAATATTTTTAAAAATACATTTTCAAATATACTGTATGTCTTTAAAAATAGATTTAATCTACATTTTTGGAATGCATTTACAAAAACATATGTTAAAATGACTTTTTTATATGTTAAAAAAAAAATCTGAACAATATATTTAAAACAAATATATTTTTAAAAATATTTTTCATATATTTTGTAATATATAAAAAACACATTTCATTTTATATATATATATATATATATATATATATATATATATATATATATATTTTGAATACGGCCAAAATGTCAGCATTTCAAATATATGTCAATATATTTGGGAAGAATATTTTAAATATATATTTAAAATATATTTTTCTTCCATGTGGGATTTGTTAAAGCTTTTTGGCTGATTAATGTTTTGCCTGTGAAGACGTCATCAGAGTGTGGCTTTTTCTTTTGTGGAGGAGTGATGGACTCCATACCAGCCTCTGAGGGTAGCACTTGTGGGCTGGAGTGGTGCATTTTTCTTTGACTCTTCCAAGTGAACTCTACCACAATTGCAATTTTTGATTGATAGCATTGCTGTTAATTGCTGTCTGGATTTTTTCTTTAATGTATGTTTGTTTGTTTTTTTCAGCATGTAAACCTCAGGGTCAACATGTTCGCCAACAAGGTAAAGAAGAGAAAGACATGATTGCCATAGATATTAATGAATGATATATAATACTGGTGTGGTATAGTGTGCACCACATGCCATATATTTATTCCCCTCTATTTTCATAGCTGCAATTATATTTGGGCAATTCCCTTTAATAAAAATGTGAGGAGGGTCTAAAGTGAGAGGCAGCAGTTCTGCAAGCCATCCTGATCCATCTGGCGGCTTTGCCTCACAGGTACAGACCACTGCTATCCCTATGGCTGGTCTACAGAGCTCTGCAGGGTGGACGGTTTTAAAAAAAAATGTATTTGCTGTCAACAGCACCACTTGCAGTCTCTGCCTACAGAGTATCAGCCATTTTAAAATTCAATTATTTAGGTACCACACACATGAGGAAACACATGACTCTGCACCACAGAGCTCAGTGGGAGCAGCACTTTAATAGGATGTGCTAGCAACCAAAGGCTCTCAATACTCTTATTTATTCCTTACATCATGCATGCTGCGAGGTAGAGGCATCAGGAGGCAGAAGAGGAATACTTGAAGGAGGATGGTTGGTGTTCTGAAATTGAGGAGAAGGAAATGGGGCAGGCTTCAAGGAGGACATTTCCCCGCTCCTTAACCCTGGAAGTTGTCTGTAGGTGAAGTGAAATTGTCGAGGACAGTGTTGTCTCTAGTGACGACTCAGGGTTCTTTGTTGCAGGCAATCTGTGGGAAACTGGTCCTTTTATGCTCAAACACCTTTAGGAGGACACTAAGTTCAGGTCATCAAAGAGGGGGACCCCTGATACCAATGCTTCAGACTAAACATTTGTCATCCAGACCCCTCCAAAAAAATGATGATACCTGCCATCACAATAGCTCCTGCCACCTCTCCTGGTCTGTTCCAGTACTCTGGCACGTTATAGGTGCCACATATCGTGTTTTCTACTGGACCTTAGTTGACCAATTTTTATTGTTTGCTGCAAGGAAAATCCTGGGAGCATCTCAAAGTTTGCATCCTATTCCAGTACCCAGGCACTGAAAATGTGCCTCACAATGTTTTTCACAGATGGATCTCAACTGCGAAACTTCTAATATTCCCGGGTCTCTCAGACACAGATGTCTAAAAACTTGACAGGAGTTATAACCCTCCCTTATTCTCTATCCAAAATGAAAAAAAGTTTTGCTTTCATTCTACTTTAGGTGGAATCTAGCCCTTTTAGAAATGCAACATACTACTATTGTTTTTAGAAATACAAATATCACTTACAAAAGACAATCTAATGTACCAACATATTTTATAAAGGACATGCTCTACATAATTGATACACAATGGAATTTGAAAACAGGTAAAAATATGGGGGTGATTTCCCCAACTTTTGTGAATCATAAGTCTGATATATTCTAATACAATCAGTGGGAAAAGTTAGAAATCAGATAAATATTTGACTCATCTAATAACTTCTGTATCGGAAACTAATAGCCCCATAGTCTTTGCTGTAATCAGTTAATCTACAGCATGTGTTGTATAACTGGTTCCTCACCAAAATCCACAGTTACAGTATCACTGTTATGGTTCGGTTATAGTCGAACCAGAAAAACAAAGGTAAGGCACACTGCACTATGAATGGTCTGTGTAATACCAGTCTCACTTTATGAGGCTTCGGTCATAGCAAATTAATTTATCTTAATTAAGCCACTCAGGACCAAGCATTGAGATAAATAAACTGTTCTTAAACATGGCATGTATAAAAGTCAAAAATTGTAAATACCCTTCAATTATCTCTGTACATTAAACCACTCTACCCTCTACACCTGAAAAGGTTTTGGACAAATGAAATAATATTTTTTTCATATCTTTAATAAATTCATTTGCATCTAAAATTTAGTTTTAGTTACCATTTCCAATGTTATGAATTGGCTGCTGACTTGAATGGGGATTAAAGCTAGCCATACACAGATTTAATTTCAGCCAATTCCCACTGAAAAGGATGCAAATTCAGCTGTGGGTGGCCCTTTTGGCCTCATCAAGCTTGACAAAACAAACATGGAAGGTAATTGAAGGGAACATTGATAGGGGAAAATTGTTGGCTGAACATTGACTGCATTCTTTCAGATGCAGTCACTGTTCAGGTATTCAAGTATTCAAGCACCTGCTTGATTACAATAGCGTGTAGTGCAGATTCCTTCATCTACACTAAACAGTGTGGATGGAGAAATCTAATCATTTTCTCTCATTCAGCCAAGGGTTGAACAAGAGAAATCTAGCTGCGTATAACTAGCTTATGTGGGAGTTGAGTAAATATATGCATTTGCTGCTGTAGGGAGGAAATTGCCAGAGGTGTAAAAACCAATTATGGACTGCCCATTGATATTTGTTTCAAGAAAATTTTCTATCCCAAAAAACTAATCAAAAGAAGTTTGGCTAAACACCTATTCTGAGAACTGAATAATGGAAACACACATAGAAAAAGATACCATGGCTAAATTTAAGGCATTTTGGAAATGTCATTTGTTATTAAATGTTTAATATGACTGCTAGCTTTAAAAATAAATATCACCTGTAGTCAATAGTGAAAATATATTTTACACTAAGCAATAGTTTATTACTAATTAAATATTTCTTTCTTGGCAGATCCATGCAATCCATGCAACCCTTGTGTTGTCCCTGTCTCCTGCTGTCCTGCTCCCTGTGATCCTTGCCAAGGCCAAGGAAGTTTCTGCTGTGATAAATGAAGACTTCGCGCTTGGGCCCAAAGCTTGAGATACTTATTTACTTCTCTGCAAAATCACCACACATCCTATTTTAGATCTGTTAAATCCTGCATCTTGTTACTGCTGGTTGATTAACCCTGCTCAATTAAACTTTACATTTCTTGCACTAAATATATTTCTTTGTCTTATTATACAAACTGCAACGGGGTGCATGGTATTGAAAAATAGTACATTTTCCACATTTACCGGAACAGTTTCAATGTTCAATACACTGCTGTAATAAATTATATATTGTTAATAATGTTGTTTTCTTCATAGAATCCTGTGGATTTTAAATATACAGAATGTTTACCATATGTCCATGTGAGCTATGTGTCTAACAGGAAAATTACCAAATTACATATTGTTTTGATTACTTCAAAATTATGACCAGGCACAAAACATCCAAAAGCTAACAAACCTAAACCTAGCCCTTACCCTTTCTAACCCACGAGACAGGTGTGGGGTGGGAGACTCCTGAAAACCTTCCCCATATGACAGTGAAAGGCTTTTCACAACAATGAAAGAAATGTTTTTTCCCAAACAAGGATAGCACATCTGGTGGGCCTATGTTTGGGAGCAGAACTGCGCACCAATTTAGACTGGAAACAGGGAAAAATCAGAGAAACTTACACCTGGTACCAAGTTTTTGCTACAGTATATTTATAAAGCGGATTTTTTTTCGTCTCAAAAATATTTGCAAACTATACAATGTGTCTCTCATACTAAAAGGTTTGAAGACTACTGATGGAGAGGTACTTTTATAATGTATTATTCTAGATATCACATTTTTCAAGAGCACATCCGTTGCACACTCTCTGAGAACATCAAATGTGCAGAATGTACACATTTTGTACCCAGCATTTTGTAAACATACAGTAGAGTAATTTTAAAGTCTACCTCCATGCACTTTTTGTGCCCACTTTTTCTACTCACTTGACAGCCCATTCACACTATAGCAGAGAGCTGCATGTTTCTGCAGAAGAAAAACACAGCTCTCTGCAAGGACACACAGAAAAAAATGCCTTTCTATGTGCCCCGTTCACACTTCCCTGCAGCTGTCACCTACAGTTCAGAGTGGTGCGGAAATCTGCAACAATGCTGCAGTTTTCTGTAATGCTCCACAGGTGAACTGTGGCAAAACACACAGAAAACACTTGCAGCAGGGGGAATCTGACAGTCAGGGGTGATCGGTGTGGTGGTGGGGCAGTTAGAAGAACTGATCCCCCTGTACAGCTCTCCATGAAACATTTGACAGCTGCTTCTGCTCATGTCTCCTGTTCAACTGTAGTGCAGCTGAGGCAACAGAAGACGGGTCTGGGAAATGTGTATTCAGTCCCCTTGTCTCTCAAAAGTGAGACTTCAGGGGTCTAAGCATAGCTCAACAAACTTTTTTTTGGTATGACATTGTTATATATTTCCTATTGCTGGCTCTTGCAGCTCTGCTGCATCAGTGAGATGTTTACAACAACAGTCTCTCCCCTGCATCTCCCGCTAATTGCTTTCTTCCCGCTGTCAATCTCTTATGCCACCCACAATGTTAACCATTTAGAAAAGTTTCTTATAAATATTTTGTAGAAGTTGGCAAACCTGACAAAACGTTGAATTTCCTTAACATTTCCAGGTGCTGACCAATCTACCACTGCTTTGATCTTCTCGGGATCCATGATCACTCCCTCTGGAGAAATTATATAGCCTAAGAACTAGATCTGGGTTTGTTCAAACTCGCATTTCTCCAATTTAGTGTAAAGTCTATTATTCCTTAATCTTTCAAAGACAGTGCAAACATGTTTGCAGTGCTCCTCCCAATTACCGGAAAAGATAAGAATATCATCCAGATAAGCAATTACAAATTGGTCCAACAGATCACGAAAAACCTCGTTGATGAAATGCTGAAAAGTTGCAGGAGCGTTGCATAGTCCAAACGGCATAACCAAGGACTTGAAATGCCCATACTTGTTACTGTTCAGTTTTCTATTCATCTCCTTGACGAATGTGGACAAGGTTATATGCCCCTCGTAAATCAGATTTTGGCAGAACGAAACCCTTCCAACATTTCAGAGATCAAGGGTAGTGGATAACGGTTTTTAATTGTGATTTTATTCATGTCTCTGTAGTCAATGCATGGACGCATGGTAGAGTCTTTCTTTTCAATGAAGAACAGGGCTGCTCCTGCAGGAGATGTTGAGTGTCTAATAAAGCCCTTCTCTAAATTCTCATCGATCCACACCCTGAGCACTTTTAATTCAAGTTCTGACAGATTGAAAAGGTGGCCAAAGGGTATTTCTGCCCCAGTGAGCAGCTCAATGGGACAATCATATGGGCGATGAGGGGGTAATTGATCGATTTTTCTTGTCACAGACATACCGGAACTCATGGTATTGTGGGGGCAAGTTGTCATATGACTGGATAGCTACTATATCACTTTGCGATTCCTTGGCCGGTGAAGAACTTGGTCAACAAAGTTTCTTACAATATTTTTCACAGTGGGGGGACATAAAATCTATAGTCTGTGCTCCCCAGTTGATGGAAGGATTGTGAGTGGAGAACCAAGGAATGCCCAGGATGATAGGAAACTTGGGTGACGTAATCAGCTGAAAGCTGATGGTCTCACAATGGTCAGCCTCAAACTGCAGTACCAGGGAAATCATTTTATGGGTAACAGGTTCTGAAGATAAGGGTGACCCATCAACTGTCTCCATATCAATAGGGGTAAATGTATTTCTTGCTTGAATATTATTGCTGTGGGCAAATTCTATATCCATAAAGTTCCCCCCAGCCCCAGAGTCCAGCATAGCTGAGAAGGAGATTTCATGGCCCTTGGAGACAAGTTTAATGGGGATGACAAAATGAGATAGTAGAGAGTTCACTTTATTTTCTTCAGGAATCAGTGGGGAGACAGACTGGCTAATAGAATTTATTTGTTCAGGCACAATCACATCAGCCATAGCAATTGTTCTTCTAACTTTGTTAGGACAATTAACTGAATAATGACCAGTGTCCCCACAATATAGACATAAATTCTCTGAACGTCTTCTCTCTCTCTACTGAATGGAAATGGATCTCTTGATAGCATCAACCTGCATAGGCTCGGGAGTGTTAGAACCCAGAGAGACGTTTGAATCCTGCTGAACAAATGGACTAGTAGAGAGATGCATGTCCCTATTACTTCCAAACATTCCCAGCCTCTCCTTCCTCCTTTCTTTAAGTCTTTGATCGATTCAGATGCATAATTGGATGAATTCCTCAAGATTATTTAGGAATATCTACTCTGGCAAGCTCATCCTTTACCTGTTCAGAAATCCCTTGGTGGAACTGGCTTTTTTGTGCTGCAGGGTTCCAAGTGGTATCTGCAATCCAACATCTGAATTCGGCTGTGTATTCAGTGACCGAGCGTTTACCCTGCCGCAGACTATGCAACTTTGCTTCGGCAGTAGCACAACGGTTGGGATCATCAAAAACCTGTTCTATATAAGGGGAGGCCCAAGCTAGAGCTTCCCCAGTCAGAAGTCCAATAATAAACATTACCTTCTTTTTCTCTGAAGGAAATGCAGCAGGTTGCATTTGGAAATATATATGAGATTGATTAAGGAAACCCCTGTAGTGGCGGTGGTCTCCATTAAACTTAGATGGTTAGGGCTGGGGCATATGTGAGTTTGTATCATCTCGGTTCAGCAGTTGTCACTGCAGAGTCTGAATCTCTCCCTGTTGTCGATCCACTATGCTTTCTAGTTTGGCAACTTTTTCTTGATAGGTAACCCCGAATTCCTGCAGCTCCAGGCAATTTGCTGCCTAAGAGGAGCCACAACGTTTGCTATAGCGGCCTCCATGTTTGGGCTAGATTATTCTGTCACGATCAGGGTTCAGGCTCAAAGACCAGTTGCTATAGCAGTGGAAAGGCTTACCTGAAACCAGCAGTATAGGTACACAGGCAGGTCACCGTGGCGGAGGATGGGATCACCCGAGACATGGAGTTTAAGTACCAACCGGTGTTTACTAGGAGTTCCTAATGGTGGAGATGGATTTGGCTGTGTGTTAGCACTAGGTCACAGTCCTCAGGATCACCCCACCAGGAGGTGAGCAAGTGGAGGTCCAGTAGCGTATAAACAGGTAAGGATCAAACAGAAGCGTGGTCAGTAAACAAGCCAAGGTCGGTAAGGAGCAGTCACAGGTTGGGATCAGGCAGAAGCGTAGTGGGGAACAAGCCAAGGGTCAATAAAGAGTGATAGCAAAATATGGATAATAACAGAGAGGACAAGGCGCACGATACTGCCTGGAGAGCACAATAATGGACATGGCTTATATCAGGAAGTTCATGGGAGGAGCAAGGGGTTCAAGGTTCATGATAAACAAGGTCAAGGTAGGATCATCCAAATAATTGTCAAGGGAGCTGTCCAGCATTCCAGGTGGCTCAGCAAAAAGAAGAATTGCCACTCATCGCAGAAGGCCCAGGTTTGGACCCAGGCTCTGACACCAGCATCCTTCAGGTTAAAAAGCCAACTTTTCCCCTCACTGGGCAAATGTGACAAAGGGGGTGTTACCCCTGAATTTTGTAGTTGCCCACGTGCATCCCGGCATTGCTTGTGCTCCAAGCTTAGCAGTATGGCCACAAGATACCACCGTTAGTTCTCCTCCTGGCTGATTTGGCTCTGTGCTTACCAGCTCACTGAATCAGCGTGCTCGGATTGTCCATGGTGTCTATACCATCCTCTCATCTCTTGGAGCTACTTGTCTAGTATTGTGATGTAAGTGTGGATATTTACAGTCATGGCCGAAATTGTTGGCACCCTTGATATTTTTCCTGAAAATCAAGTATTTCACACAAAAAAGGTATTGCATTAACACATGTTTTGCTATACACATGTTTATTCCCTTTGTATGTATTGGAACAAATATAAAACAGAGGCAGAAAAGCAAATATGACATAATGTCACACAAAACCCCAAAAATGGGCTGGACAAAAGTATTGGCACCCTTAACTTAATATTTGGTTGCACACCCTTTGGAAAACATAACTGAAATCAGTCGCTTCCTATAACCATCAATAAGCTTCTGACACCTCTCACCCGGAATTTTGGACCACTCTTCCTTTGCAAACAGCTCCAGGTCTCTCTTATTGGAAGGACACCTTTTCCCAACAGCAATTTTAAGATCTCTCCACAGGTGTTCAATGGGATTTAGATCTGGGCTCATTGCTGGCCACTTCAGAACTCTCCAGCGCTTCTTTGCCATCCATTTCTGAGTGCTTTTTGACGTATGTTTGGGGTCATTGTCCTGCTGGAAGACCCAGGATCTTGGACGCAAACCCAGCTTTCTGACACTGGGCCCTACAGTGCGACCCAAAATCCTTTGGTAATCCTCAGATTTCATGATGCCTTGCACACAGTCAAGGCACCCAGTGCCAGAGGCAGCAAAACAACCCCAAAACATCATTGAACCTCCACCATATTTTACCGTAGGTACTGTGTTTTGTTCTTTGTAGGCCTCATTCCGTTTTCGGTAAACAGTAGAATGATGTGCTTTACCGAAAAGCTCTATCTTGGTCTCATCTGTCCACAAGACGTTTTCCCAGAAGGCTTTTGGCTTACTCAAGTACATTTTGGCAAACTGTAGTCTTGCTTTTTTATGTCTCTGTGTCAGCAGTGGGGTCCTCCTGGGTCTCCTGCCATAGCGTTTCATTTCATTTAAATGTCGACGGATAGTTCGCGCTGACACTGATGCTCCCTGAGCCTGCAGGACAGCTTGAATGTCTTTGGAACATGTTTGGGGCTGCTTATCCACCATCCGGACTATTCTGCGTTGCAATCTTTCATCAATTTTCCTCATCCGTCCACGACCAGGGAGATTAGCTACAGTGCCATGGGTTGCAAACTTCTTGATAATGTTGCGCACTGTGGACAAAGGCAAATCTAGTTCTCTGGAGATGGACTTGTAACCTTGAGATTGTTGATATTTTGCCACAATTTTGGTTCTCAGGTCCTCAGACAGTTCTCGTCTCCTCTTTCTGTTGTCCATGCTTAGTGTGGCACAGACAGACACACAATGCAAAGGTTAAGTGAACGTCTCTCCTTTTTATCTGCTTTCAGGTGTGATTTCTATATTGCCCACACCTGTTACTTGCCCCAGGTGAGTTTACAGGAGCATCACATGCTTGTAACATTCTTATTTATCCGCAGTTGTGAAAGGGTGCCAATACTTTTGTCCAGCCCATTTTTGGAGGTTTGTGTGACATTATGTCGAATTTGCTTTCTTTCCTCCCTTTTTTTGTTTTGTCCCAATACACACAAAGGGAATAAACATGTGTATAGCAAAACATGTGTTAATGCAATACGTTTCGTGAGAAATACATGATTTTCAGGAAAAATATCAAGGGTGCCAACAATTTCGGCCATGACTGTATATTAAAGGTTGTTATTTTTACTACTCCTGCTCTCTGGTTACATTTTTCCAACTCCATGCTAAGGTGAGTACAATTTGGAGAGTGGGGGATAGTGCTGAAGATGTCATGGGGGAATGGATGGGTTTGTACTGGGAGGAGGGAGAAATATGTGTTTGGGAGGCACTGTACTTTACTAGTTTTTTGGCCTCTAAATTCTGTGTGTTATGCATTCTTGACATTCTTGACCCAGAGCAAAATAGACTTAAGTATTATTAAACCATACACCTTTAATCCACTCCCCCTGTTAGCACAGTTTTGCCAAACCCAACATTTGGAGTAGTGTTCTTCACGTCCTGCTGTTATCACCCCATGCTCTGACCCTGTCCTACCTTTATTAAAATTGGCAATGATCAGTGGGGGTATCCCTGGATTTCACTTTAAAAATCTGGCCACTTTAGTCTAGGATAGATAACATCAAATGCGCACAAGAACCTCACATGCCCTGTAAAGGTCCTAGCTTCATTAAAATTGGCAATGATCAGTGGTGTGTCCCTGGATTTCACTTTAAAAAATATGGTCACTAGTCACAACCAAACGCGCACAAGAAGTACACATGTCCTGTAAAGGTCCTAGTGTTGGAATCATTAACTGGCTGCACCACTGACCAAAACAAGTGCTGTCATATAATATAGAACATTACCTAATATTTAAAACTTACAACATAGACTATCCCAGCATATCAACAGGAAATCATGAACAAGGTTAATACTTTGGTATAGGATGGATAACACCAGAAGTACGTTTGTGCCATGCATGTCCTGAAAAGCACTTCTAGTGTAACTGGCTTGAACATTAGACCAAATGAATGTCAGTACAAACCATTACATAAATGTCTCTAGTATCAGAACATAAATAGTCATATACAAGGTTAATATTGTAGTATAGGACAACACCCACTACATTTCATGCAAAGGCACAACCCATGCCATGTAAAAAGCTAAGAGATAAACATCTTTACTGACACTTAAACAAACACCCTGCAGGAGACCCCTGCTGCCAAACACAATGTTAATAGAATTTTCTGTGCAGTAATTTATCTATATTATTATATTTTATTTTTATTTTTAAATCAATAAATAATATGGTCAGCTAATAAATACATGAAACCTTAGTCTAATAGGGACCTGATCTCAATGTAAGGTATATAAGTACATCCAGAAAACATACACTGTATAATATTTAAAGCCAGAGAACAGTATAGACAATCAATACAACCACCTACTTGCTATAGCTGTGGTATATATAATATTATTAATGACCCAAACTGCCTTGCTGGGTTTGCTTCGAGGAGGGTTTGGTGAAGAAGTTCAGATGCTAAACCTGAACACCATTGAAATCAAAGGGAGTCCAATTTGTCAAATTAAAAATCCCCACTCTGAATGAGTGACGTAGACAGTCTTAGAGAAGAAATAACATAGTTCTTAATGGGTAGGAATAAGTACTGGGAAGGGAGGGACAGGGGGAGGGCGGGAGGGTGGGAATGAGGTACCATGAATGTTTTGGAATTGGTTAATGTTATTGTGATTAATTTTGTATTGAAATAAAATATATACTTTTTTTTTTTTAATTAAAATTCCCATTTTCTGGGGTGTCAAATAGCAGACCAGGAGCAGTAATTTTTTTTAAAGGCTAGGTTCACTTCTTACAAAAATTATACATGCACATGTTTTTGCTGGGAAAAAATTTGCATTTATTATATTTTTTATAGGGATCTGCAAGACATTGCACCCGCGATCAGTGGATGACTGGTGCAATGTCAGTCTCCTGCACAAACTTCCTCCAGCTTTATGCAGGTTTAGTGTGTAGGCAAATGTGAATGGGCCCTAAGGGTAACTAGCAGGTAAAGCATAAGGAACAGCAGTAAGAACAATATCCTAAAGACGATATCAACCAAATGTTGCAAGCAATATATGCATCAGAGGGGGTTCAAAGTAATGAAAGATCAAAAAGAGGAAATGTACCCTAACAAGTATTATCTTTGATCTGAAAAGAAACTCTGGTATAATGTAATGGAAAATTCCTGCATATTTGCATGGAGAAAACCTACATTCATATTCTACCCACCCTTTTTCAAATGAGAATTGCCCCCAACAAATTGAAAGGCAGGCACAAACGGAGAGGTAGAGGTGCTGTGACTGGAGGTGGTAGGTGGCTAGTGTCATTAATGTGCCTCCTACCACCTTCTTCTCCTTCACCTCCATCTCCTCCTCCATCACCTCTACCTCCTCCCATATTTCCTCCAATCTCACCATACCTCTGCCAAGGTGGAAGCATTCCTTGTTGACTTTTTTGCTTTCTTAATGAAATGCAATACACATTTGAGAGACACAATCTAGATAGGTTCTTGGGAGCTAGGGTTTTTTTCACCTCACCAGTTGTGAATTTCACAGAAAGTAGGGAAGTGGCTAACAAGGCCTTTCTCTTCTTACTCTTCCTAGGTGCAGAGTAGCCACTTAACTGCAAGTGCTGCAGAAGCATTTTTTCTTCCTCCTCAAAGGTACAGAGCAACCACTTGCCTGCAAGTAGTGTATCCACTTCCTTCTCCTCTACTCCTTAGAAGTGCACAGCAGTCACTTAAAGAGGAGAAATGCTGCTAATGAACCCTTTTTCTCCTCCCTCTCAAGGGTGCAGAATGACCAGTTGCCATCAGTGGATGCTAATGTGCTCTTTTCCTCCTCTTCTAAGGCACAGACTGGCCACTTACTTAAAAGTTCTGCTAATTCTACCTACTCCTGCTCCTCTTCTTCCACTTCAGAAAGGCACAGAATGGCCACTTGACTGCATGTGCTGCTAGTGTGCACTTTTCTTCCTCATCCTCAAACATGCAAAACAGCCACTTTCTTCCAAGTGACGCTAATGCACCCTTTTCCTCTTCCTCCTCTACTCATCATGCCATAACCTCACCAATTGGCATTAAGGTCTCTGGGGAAATCAAAGAATACTACCCCCAAAGTTGGTCCAAAATAGATGTTAGAGTCTTTTAGACACATCTGTTGCTGAAGCAGAAGAAAAAAGCCCCCCCTCCCCCAGTAATCCTCATGCTCAACATATTAAACCACAGTGGCAGTTCCCAGCTACCTCTAGCTGGAGGTGGTCCAATATGTGATTGTGGTACTAGCCTGCCCTGCTGCACATGTCTTGTCAGAGGGGGCCTTAAGTGCAGAGGTGGGGTTTGTGACTGAAAAGCTGGCTTAACCGCTTCCCGACCGCCCTATAGCAGAAGTACTGCTACAGGGCGGCAGGGATGTGCAAAATTACGTAAATATACGTGATTTTGCATTTCCGGGTAGGGGGCGCATGCTCACTATCCACGTCACTATTGGCTTCTCAGCATGTCAGTCAGTTCCCCCCCAGTGTCAAAATAATGTCCTGCAGTCCCACTATACATCACTGATTGCTGCCATTACTAGTAAAAAAAATTTAAATTCCAGTATATATGCCGCCATTTTTAGACACTATAACTTTCACATAAACCAACTAATTAACACACATGATTTTTTTTTAGCAAATACATGTAGCAGAATACATTTTTGTCTAAATTTATGAAGAAATTGATTTTAATATTTTTTACTGGATATGTTTTATAATGAAAAGTAAAAAACAGCGTTTTTTTTTCATAATTGTCGGTTTTTTTTGTTTATAGCACAAAAAAAAAAAAAAATACCACTGAAAGAAAGCTCTATTTGTGGAGGAAAAAGGACAGAAATTTCATTTGGGTGCAGCATTGCATAACCACTCAATTGACAGTTAACCTCCCTAGTGGTCTGATTATGTCCATATTTCTGTGCTCAAAGCGGTACATTTTTTTGCATGGAAATATGTATTTTTTTTATTGTAGGCCTGTCATTTTTAGGAATAACTCACTGAAATCTGTCCAAACAAGAGTTTAGTAAACATCCCGGGTAGGATAATACTTGAAACACGAAATCATAACTTATAATTTAATAAATAATCATAAAAAAATATTAATATAATAATAAATTTAATTCAATAATATAATTAAATCAAAAACACTGAAATTTGAAATAAAGCGCCAAGTTCGCACATCACTGAGCAAAGTCGCAAAATCGTTTTCGGTGTCTGATGACGAATTTCCCCACTAATCATTATCACTCCATTCTGCAAGTGGTTCTGATTTACTATCGCTGATCTCTAGCTGGTCTAAAACCGCTTTTGATCTAAAGGGATGCTATTTGGACACCACTGACTTTTCTAAGTTTCCAGGCAGAAAGAACAGTAAAAATGCAGGCAGGGCACAGGACAAAGCACTCGTGACAAAATGTATGTGAAATGGTTTGATACAGTAATGTTATACTATGTGATTTTAGTGATTTTAGTGAATGTCACTTTTTGTCATTTTCAAATTTCCCGCCGTTATATCCCCCGTAAGTCCCGACGTTCGCAGGGAACGGAACCCAGATGACAGATGCCGGCATCCGCGGGATTACATTGCCAGGGACACTGCAGGAGGGACATCGCGGGAGCGCAGGACAAGGTAAGTGATCGAGGGATCATGGAGCAGCGCCGCATGGTAGGCCCGAGTGTAGCTCGGGGTTACCGCTTGTGTTACTTAAACTTTACTCCGAGCTACACTCAGGAATACCGCCAGGGAGGCTACAGTAATGCAGCGCTTTACTGCAAAAAAAATGGCCTGGTCAAGAAGGCGGATAAATCCTCTGGAGGGTAAATGGTTAATTACCTGGACTGAGCATATGTGATGTTTTGGACAATGGATGTTTTTTACTTGGAGTCTCTTTGTTAATTAGCATAGCCCAAGATGATGTCAGTTTTAGCATGTGGAATTGCAGGAGAATGTCCACATGTAGATGGCATTAAGCTCTCTACTTTTTGTCTTTAAAGCTGAACTACACTGCATCTGAGAAGTACAAACTAAAATTATTACTTAATTACTTTTTAATATTCAAAGCTATCTCCTCCATCCATCCATGTCTCCATGCTTTATATGCTGAGAAATCACTTTGAAAAACACCCTTCTAGCAATTCTGTCCATGGCCATCTTCAATAAGGGCAGAACAATTTACTTCCTGAAATCTGGAAGCCATTAGCCCTTAGCTCAGGCAGGAGGGTGTACTTAGCTGAGAAAGCCCCTCCTTCCCTCCTAAAGACTCCTGGGATGTATGACATCATTTCCCCGGGCCTGAAAACCAGGAAGTAACTGAAGAAATGTAAAAACAAAAATTAAACAAGTAAATATGATATACATTCCTATCTGTTTACTAATGTTAGCAGCATACGGATTGAATAGTCAATGTTAACTGAAAGAGTGAAGTTCCACTTTAAGGCAATACATTTATACGAGAGCATGTATACATATTAAACAGGTCTTTTTATGGTGAACAAACAGCAATCTACAAGGTATATTGGAAAGTAACATCTTACAACTGTTTTCACAATATTAATGTGCGGAAGAGTAGTGTTCCCCCAATAGACCGCACTATAAATGTGTCAAATATACCTTAAAGGGGAGTTCCAGTGAAAAAAATAAATAAATAAGACTCAGTAGCTACAAAAACACTTACCTGTCCTTTGATCCAGTGGTGATTTTGCATTTCCAGGTGGGGGCGCATGCTCACTATCCACGTCACTATTTGCTTCTCAGCATGTCAGTCAGTTCCCCCCCAGTGTCAAAATAATGTCCTGCAGTCCCACTATACATCACTGATTGCTGCCATTACTAGTAAAAAAAATTTAAATTCCAGTATATATGCCGCCATTTTTAGACACTATAACTTTCACATAAACCAACTAATTAACACACATGATTTTTTTTTAGCAAATACATGTAGCAGAATACATTTTTGTCTAAATTTATGAAGAAATTGATTTTAATATTTTTTACTGGATATGTTTTATAATGAAAAGTAAAAAACAGCGTTTTTTTTTTCATAATTGTCGGTCTTTTTTTGTTTATAGCACAAAAAAAAAAAAAAAATACCACTGAAAGAAAGCTCTATTTGTGGAGGAAAAAGGACAGAAATTTAATTTGGGTGCAGCATTGCATAACCACTCAATTGACAGTTAACCTCCCTAGTGGTCTGATTATGTCCATATTTCTGTGCTCAAAGCGGTACATTTTTTTGCATGGAAATATGTATTTTTTTTATTGTAGGCCTGTCATTTTTAGGAATAACTCACTGAAATCTGTCCAAACAAGAGTTTAGTAAACATCCCGGGTAGGATAATACTTGAAACACGAAATCATAACTTATAATTTAATAAATAATCATAAAAAAATATTAATATAATAATAAATTTAATTCAATAATATAATTAAACCAAAAACACTGAAATTTGAAATAAAGCGCCAAGTTCGCACATCACTGAGCAAAGTCGCAAAATCGTTTTCGGTGTCTGATGACGAATTTCCCCACTAATCATTATCACTCCATTCTGCAAGTGGTTCTGATTTACTATCGCTGATCTCTAGCTGGTCTAAAACCGCTTTTGATCTAAAGGGATGCTATTTGGACACCACTGACTTTTCTAAGTTTCCAGGCAGAAAGAACAGTAAAAATGCAGGCAGGGCACAGGACAAAGCACTCGGGACAAAATGTATGTGAAATGGTTTGATACAGTAATGTTATACTATGTGATTTTAGTGATTTTAGTGAATGTCACTTTTTGTCATTTTCAAATTTCCCGCCGTTATATCCCCCGTAAGTCCCGACGTTCGCAGGGAACGGAACCCAGATGACAGATGCCGGCATCCGCGGGATTACATTGCCAGGGACACTGCAGGAGGGACATCGCGGGAGCGCAGGACAAGGTAAGTGATCGAGGGATCATGGAGCAGCGCCGCATGGTAGGCCCGAGTGTAGCTCGGGGTTACCGCTTGTGTTACTTAAACTTTACTCCGAGCTACACTCAGGAATACCGCCAGGGAGGCTACAGTAATGCAGCGCTTTACTGCAAAAAAAATGGCCTGGTCAAGAAGGCGGATAAATCCTCTGGAGGGTAAATGGTTAATTACCTGGACTGAGCATATGTGATGTTTTGGACAATGGATGTTTTTTACTTGGAGTCTCTTTGTTAATTAGCATAGCCCAAGATGATGTCAGTTTTAGCATGTGGAATTGCAGGAGAATGTCCACATGTAGATGGCATTAAGCTCTCTACTTTTTGTCTTTAAAGCTGAACTACACTGCATCTGAGAAGTACAAACTAAAATTATTACTTAATTCCTTTTTAATATTCAAAGCTATCTCCTCCATCCATCCATGTCTCCATGCTTTATATGCTGAGAAATCACTTTGAAAAACACCCTTCTAGCAATTCTGTCCATGGCCATCTTAAATAAGGGCAGAACAATTTACTTCCTGAAATCTGGAAGCCATTAGCCCTTAGCTCAGGCAGGAGGGTGTACTTAGCTGAGAAAGCCCCTCCTTCCCTCCTAAAGACTCCTGGGATGTATGACATCATTTCCCCGGGCCTGAAAACCAGGAAGTAACTGAAGAAATGTAAAAACAAAAATTAAACAAGTAAATATGATATACATTCCTATCTGTTTACTAATGTTAGCAGCATACGGATTGAATAGTCAATGTTAACTGAAAGAGTGAAGTTCCACTTTAAGGCAATACATTTATACGAGAGCATGTATACATATTACACAGGTCTTTTTATGGTGAACAAACAGCAATCTACAAGGTATATTGGAAAGTAACATCTTACAACTGTTTTCACAATATTAATGTGAGGAAGAGTAGTGTTCCCCCAATAGACCGCACTATAAATGTGTCAAATATACCTTAAAGGGGAGTTCCAGTGAAAAAAATAAATAAATAAGACTCAGTAGCTACAAAAACACTTACCTGTCCTTTGATCCAGTGGTGCCCCCCCACAGCCCGTTTCACCGGCCGCCCTGTGTTCCCGGCCCGTCATCATCAGTGTGGTCACCTGGCTGTGACAGCTTGCAGCTTCACAGCCGGATGCCCACTGCACATGCACAAGTAGCGCTGCGGTTTGTGAATGGTGCTGCAGTCTTCTAGGACCTTTTATGTGTCTCAGAAGACTATGGAGAGGAAGGGGGGAGAACAACTTCCACTTCTGATCGCCTAGGCCCATGGTGGCGAGCCTATGGCACACATGCCGCAGAGGGCACGCAGAGCCCTCGCTGCTGAAACACGAGACAAGTGACATCACAACTGCCCAGCAGCTGAGCATCGACTTCCGCATATGCATGGTCGCGGCACCAGCCGATGACATCACGAGCCACGACTACCTCCCTAGCCGCTCGTCGGAGCTTTCAGCGTGCGGTCATCCAGCAGTGGATCTGTCACAGCAGCTAGATGCTACAAACAAGAATGCTGATTTGCTGCACTGGATGTGAGTTTTTAAACATATTTAACTGAGACTGATGTTCTTTTAATGTTGTGCTGTCCCCCTGGCATTTAAATCTGCAGCATTAGGAACATTGCCCTCTGTGCCCATGGTCAGTGTAACATTGCCCCTCTGTGCCGGTGATCAGTGGAACATTGCCCCTCTGTGCCCATGATCAGTGTAACATTGCCCCTCTGTGCTGGTGGTCAGTGTAACATTGCCCCTCTGTGCCGGTGGTCAGTGTAACATTGCCCCTCTGTGCCGGTGATCAGTGGAACATTGCCCCTCTGTCCTGATGGTCAGTGGAACATTGCCCCTCTTTGCTGGTGGTCAGTGGAACATTGCCCCTCTGTGCTGGTGGTCAGTGGAACATTGCCCCTCTCTGCTGGTGGTAAGTGTAACATTGCCCCTCTGTGCTGGTGGTCAGTGGAACATTGCCCCTCTGTGCCCATGGTCAGTGTAACATTGCCCCTCTGTGCTGGTGATCAGTGGAACATTGCCTCTCTGTGCCCATGGTCAGTGTAACATTGCCCCTCTGTGCTGGTGGTCAGTGGAACATTGCCCCTCTGTGCCGGTGATCACTGTAACATTGCCCCTCTGTGCTGGTGGTCAGTGGAACATTGCCCCTCTGTGCCGGTGATCACTGTAACATTGCCCCTCTGTGCCCATGGTCAGTGGAACATTGCCCCTCTGTGCCCATGGTCAGTGGAACATTGCCCCTCTGTGCCCATGGTCAGTGGAACATTGCCCCTTTGTGCTGGTGGTCAGTGGAACATTGCCCCTCTCTGCTGGTGGTCAGTGGAACAATGCCCCTCTGTGCTGGTGGTCAGTGGAATATTGCCCATCTGTGCTGGTGGTCAGTGGAACATTGCCCCTCTGTGCTGGTGGTCAGTGCAACATTGCCCCTCTCTGCTGGTGGTCAGTGGAACATTGCCCCTCTGTGCCGGTGATCAGTGGAACATTGCCCCTCTGTGCTGGTGGTCAGTGGAACATTGCCCCTCTGTGCTGGTGGTCAGTGGAACATTGCCCCTCTGTGCTGGTGGTCAGTGGAACATTGCCCCTCTGTGCTGGTGGTCAGTAGAACATTGCCCCTCTGTGCTGGTAGTCAGTGGAACATTGCCCCTCTGTGCTAGTGGTCAGTGTAACATTGCCCCTATGTGCCGGTGATCAGTGTAACATTGCCCCTCTGTGCCCATGGTCAGTGTAACATTGCCCCTCTGTGCTGATGGTCAGTGGAACATTGCCCCTCTGTGCTGGTGGTCAGTGGAACATTGCCCCTCTTTGCTGGTGGTCAGTGGAATATTGCCCATCCATGCTGGTGGTCAGTGGAACATTGCCCCTCTGTGCTAGTGGTCAGTGGAATATTGTCCTTCTGTGCCCATGGTCAGTGGAACGATGCCCCTCTGTGCTTGTGGTCAGTGGAACATTGCCCCTCTGTGCTGATGGTCAGTGGAACATTGCCCCTCTGTGATGGTGGTCAGTTGGTAGTTCTGGAAATGAAATCCTTAAAGTGTGGAATTCTCTGCCAAATAATTTTAGGTCAATGAAAGCACTTGGGATTGCTTTTCTTACTTTGTTCCATCATGTGCTTGTGAGCAGCTGTTATCAGCAAAAAGGTTCAACATCACTGGTCTAGGCGATCGCACCTGAAGTGGGTACCTGTCATTTTCAGGTAGCCACTCCTAACCCCCCCCCTCCCAGTCCCCAAAGGTGCAAATCCGGGGGACCAGTCCTTAAAGCGGAACTTCCCCATTTGGGTGGAGCTCCGCATTAATGTAAAAACATATAACAACAATGTGCAAATATTTAAAGTGTACTCCACAAATATGCTTAGCACACATAAAATGTGCAACAAACATTTCCCGAAGTGTCAACAAAACAATCTTCTTTGTTTCCCCCAACTTTCAAACCATAAATTAAAATCATCCAGTGCTCAAAATCCAATGTTTAAAGTGTTACTAAACCCACAACAGTAAAATCAGTCTGTATATGCAGTAAAGCATGCTTGTTATACTCACTGTGAAACCTAATCCTCTGCATTGTGTAAAAATGCTGTTTGATCCTAACTTCTCTGCCCCTCCTCTTGTTCAAATGTCCATGCTGATAAGACAGACTGAACCCGTAGCCCTTCTGCACATGTCAGTTTTGTGTGTATTGCTAGAGAGGTTTGTTCTGTTGGGAGAGTGCATGTGATCAGCACAGGGCCAATCAGCACATCCAGACAGAGGTCAGGGGTTCTGCATCCTCCTAGAGCAGAAAGAAAACTCCTCCTACAAGCTTTAACCAGTGCTCTGCTGGACACTGATAGAAGTCACAAGAATGCTCTAAATGCTGATGAGAAAAGGTATTTAGCAGTTTATATTTACTAAAATAATTGCATTTCCATGTTCTGTGTACTGTGGGAGACCAGATATAGTGAATGCAGGGTCCTGGGTTTAGTAACACTTTAATGGTTAATCCTCTTTAGTCTTATCCAGTTCATATCTGTGCTGTGGGTTTTTCTCTGTATCCTGAACAATTCTTCTGGCAGTTGTGACTGCAATCTTTCTGGGTCTGCCTGACCTTGGCTTGGTATAGAGAAATCTCAGAATTTTCCACTTCTTAATAAGTTATTGAACTATACTGACTGGTATATGCATGGCTTTGGATATCTTTTTATATCCTTTTCCGTCTTTCGATAGTTCCATTACCTTCTTACACAGGTCTTTTGGCGGTTCTTTTCTGTTCCCCATGGCTCAGTATCTAACCTGCTCAGTGCATCCACACGAGAGCTAATAAACTCATTGACTATTTATACACAGACACTAATTGAAATTTGAAAAGCCACAGATGTGGGACATTAACCTTTAATTACTATTTTAACCTGTGTGTGTCTGTACAAAGGCCAAACATTCCAGGGTATGTAAACTTTTGATCATGGCCATTTGGGTGATTTCTGTTATCATGATAATTTAAAAAGGAGCCAAACAACTATGTGATAATAAATTGCTCCATATGAACAGTATCCTTAAAGTGGAGTTTCAGCCGTTTTTGTGTTTATTAAAAGTCAGTCACTTTTAATATTATTATTATTATAGAGTATTTATATAGCGCCAAAGGGTTTTCTCAGCGCTGTACATTAGAATGGGGAAAAAGTACAGTAGAAAAACAATACACAATACACGAGGGTTAGAGGGCCCTGCCCTTTCGAGCTTACAGTTTAGGAGGGAGGGGATGGTGGAACAGGAGGAGATGGCTGTGGGGGATGGAATGGAGTGAGGAGTGGAGGGGATCGGTTAGGTGAGGGTGGGGTAGGCTTCCCTGAAGAGATGGGTTTTCAGAGTGCGCCTAAAGGTGAGGAGGGTAGGGGACAATCTGATGGATTGGGGAAGTGAGTTCCAGAGGATGGGGGAAGCTCTGGAGAAGACCTGCAGTCGGGCGTGGGAGGTAGAGACCAGGGAGCTAAAGAGAAGGAGGTCTTGCGAGGAGCGAAGATTACGGGTAGGGTGGTATTTGGGTATCAGGTCAGTGAGGTAGCATGGGGCAGCCCATGAATGGCCATGAATGACACACACTCACCTGTCCCAGGGTCCAGCAATGTTCTCACCCATGCTATCCCTTCTCTTCCTCTTCTCTCTCCAGTGCCGGCATCACAACTATGGCACCAGCCTGTGACAGCTTCTGGCTTCACAGCTGGGTGCCCACTTGTAGTGACTTTTGGGGGACTATTTATCAAAAACATAATGTCATTCCAACAGCAACAAGCCCAGCCGTCTGTTAAGGGTTAACCTTTCTTGGTTAGAATTCAAATGACCTTCTAGTGAAATTACACCTACAATGAGTGGAAGGAACCTGTTCCAAAGACAATAGGTTATTTGAATTTCTACAAGTTGTTAAACAGGCCAAAAGACAGACAATCCTGAGAGCTTATGTTGGTGACTCTAAGACTTGTATATATTATCAACAAGTGCTATTGTCTATTGGAAATGAGGAGATTGCACCTACAAAAAGTTAATTAGAAAGTCAAATACAACATTGGACTTCCAAACAATGAGTCACCATACCTGACCAAATTAACAATAAGTAAGACCATACTTGTAAGTCTGAGAAGATTAAACAAAACCTTGGGGAGAGTGATAAGCCAACAGACTTCTCAAAGGAAGGCTACAAGGATAACTGGTTGTTTACCCTATTATCTTAACAATGGACAGGTAAACAGAGGTTTCCTGTGTCATTCCTAAGACCAAAAGGTGAAATTTAGAACTTATATTTCTACCCACAAAGACATTAAAGAAGAGACACATTATTCACACTCTTTTTCAAACAAAAATATATTCAGCAGAGTTGGGGACTGTATACCACTAAATTAAGTATGAAATGGTGAAAAGTAAGATATTTTGTGAATTGGTATCAGTTGTATGTTTCCATCAGAAAGCAAATGTTTTCACACAAGTTTGAACCTCAGGGAAATGAATAACTGAATATACATATATCTTCTATGGTTCCTATCCAGAACATTATAGGTAGAATCAAATATATTTGGAAGATATATATTTAATACCTAAAATTACCTTGGGTTCCACCCGAGGTATGAGTCATCATAAATACTCAAATTGTTTTGTGATCCCTGACTGCCCCCCAGTGGACAGGTGAGAGATATCTTAGGTACATACACTTCTCGACCGGCCAATCAAAGAGCCTGTTGGGAGGGTCTTTAGAACAATGGTTTGGATAGTATAAAAAAGCCATGCACCTCATTTAAAAAAAACACACACAAAAAAAAGCAAGCTAAGAAAAACAAGCTACCAAAGGAGATCTGAGAAGCTGAAGAAATCTGACGAGGCTGAAATCTATCCCATCTGAAGAACTACTACTTAATCCTTTCAAACTTTTTAAAACTCCTACTAAACTTCTAAACTCTCTGTACTTCTACCATCCTACATTTTTCCAACTTTACCACCTATTGCACTATCTCTCACTTGCCCCTGCGGCCATCCCTGAAGGCGTTTCAATTGCCAGCTGAATCCACTGGGGAGGCGTCATAATCCAGGTTCTGGGTGTGGTGAGACTGTTAGATTTAATATTGTATTGTATATTTCCTCTGTTGCTTAGAGTGATAATAATTACATTAGAGTGACAACTAGTGCATTGGGTGTTTATATATATATATAGGAAGATCCAGATTATTACTGCTAAAAAATTGTTTGGTGTCATATTGAAAATTTACATATTGCATAAATAATTAATTTTTATTGGTTAGAGTACAATTTATCAGGGAATATTTTCTCCCATTCCTATGGCCACGTTTTGGGAGAAAATGACCTCTGAAGTACTCTAAATTACCATTTATCACTAAATTTAATTGTAATCTTTATTATCATTATTTAGAATATTGTTTGGTGTATAATATTGGTATAGTATATCTTTGATCGTGTGTACCAGTATCCATTCATCACCAGTCTTTTGCATTTTGTGTTAATATATATATAATTTTTGTACATAAATAAATGTATCTATTTATTTATTATAAGACAATTTTTGTGTATATGGTACGAAATCATACTGGCTAAAAGGACTCAAGGTACAATAATAAGTGGTGATCAAATTATTAAGGTGTCCAAAGTATTGGTTCATTAAATATTTGCCGTATTTTAACGGCTGGAGGCACTGTAATATTTTATTTAAGGGAAAGGGACACCGCCCTTCATAAGTAGAATAAATCCTTACATAAACCACCACACACTGCACATGTGCGAGTTATGCTGCACATTCTAATTGGTCCGACAGTCTTCTGGAACCTGTGAAGGAGACTGCGGGAGGAAGGAGGGGGCATAACTTCTGGCTCACTTTGCTGCAGTGAACTGAGCTAGAAGTGGGAGCGGGTACCTGTCAAAAACAGGTATCCGCTCCCCCCCAAAAGGGGTCAAATATGGCAATGGAGAGGGGGTGGAGGCAAACAAGCTGAGCTTCCACTTTTAAATAAAAGACAATTTGTTGTATGATCAGTCATATTTTCAATATCGATGCCAATATTTCACAATTTCTGGCAGGGTTTTGATCACAACTGTAAGTGTGAGAGTAGTACCCACAACTCTCTCTCTCTCTCTCTCTCTCTCTCTCTCTCTTTTGTGGTGTTATATATTCAAAATACCATTTGGTGCTCACATGAAATACGCACACAGTTCAGCCCTGACAATGTTTTTTTTTATAATGGAATAGTAAAGAACACATAAGGTGATTGTAAAGTAATAAAATTGAAGCTTGTATGATTTGGGTCAATGCCGACCACTAAATAGTGAATGTGAATAGGGTGAGCAAAGGAATCAGGGTGCCTAATGGTTTAATTGTGTACTTCTGAATAAAGACAGCCCCATATACAGCCAAGTTTACTAATTCAAAATATGCGCCTATGTGTATATCTTAATGCAATTTCCCTTGGATGCTTCAAATGACTGTAACCTCCACTTCCTACTTGCACTCCTTCAATATTTAGTCATAATTAAAAACAAAATCTCAGAGAGCAGAAAAATACATAGCAAAGTGCTGAGCAAGGATGACCAATTAATGAATAATAAATATTTGGATGGTATGTGTTGATAAGCCTTTTCAATATGTTGTGACCAGCCAGGGGAAGAATTTGCCCTCATTTCATTTCCTCCTTCGTTTTATATAAAAAGGCCCCATTGAAAGCCATTCAAACATCAACTTCTCTTCAGGCTTCTCAATTTTCCAAGAAGGCAAAGCAAACCTAAAAGCAGATATGTCTGGAGCCAAAAAATGCAGCAGCCAGAAGATCAAATGCCAAGATCCATGCAAGAACCCTTGCCAGAAAAACGTAGTCTGCAAAGATCCATGCCAAAACCGTAAGTGATTTATACATGCAATATCATTTTTATAAACAAACAATACATAGTATTACTTAGGCTTTATATTCTACATTCTATTGTACAATTAATAATATCTTGCCATTTTCTATTAGGTGTGGATATATACAGTACTTATGTCAGTTATCACTTATCAGTTACTTCAGTTTTAGCTGAATATTACTATTGGAGTGACTTTGTCATTAAATTCCAACTGCCAATGAAAGTGCCCCCTACATTGACGATTGTAAATTATTACCTCTGCTGCCTATGATGGCACTATAATGAACAGAAATCACAGCTTGAAGATTTAACAGAACCACATTTTTTGGAGTAGATTCCTGGTCCCTCGTTGCACTCTGTTGTTCCTACCACCAACCCCCAGGTCACTATCATGTCCTGCAGTGATGTATGGGTCAATAGAAGAAACCACTGAGCCCAGTAAGGTATTGGGGGGGGGGGGAGATGAGGGCAGAAAATCTAAATTCCCTCTTTAGGTAGTGATTTCTCTACAGGAGTTTGATGGCATGGGCAATACAAGAGGAAGTATTCATAATCTTCTTTTCAGGGGATACTTTATTTGGCATTTTGATTGTTAATGACAGAGTGGCCTCTTTAATTATCATACAAAATATTTTTTTCCAGTACTTATCGTACTCTACACTATAATAGCTTCTACAAATTATCAGAGGATAAATCAGATTGTAGAGATATGTAAAGAAATATACATGTTATATAGAACTAAATTCTAATTTCTGACTGGAGTTTACCATAAACGTGAAATTGTGGCCAGATATTCTGACTTCACTTCCCATTTGCTTTTGTATCTTTACAACACAGGGTTAGATACACAACACAGAATCATGTCATTGTGGTATTAGTACCATTCAGAAACCCAGAAAGAAGCTAGGTGAACATACATTAAAGCCTAAGTGTAGTCACCCCAAAAAAGATCAGCACAAGGGACTGCAGGTAATCAGTGTGAAGTGTTTCTTGTGCTGCTGGCTGTTGTTTTATTTGAAATCCTCTATGGTCTGATACCCTTCTACTCCTGCAGCTATAATCTTCCATTACCACAGGGTTTAGTACAAGCTGAGGGACCTGTCATATGCACCAGTCAAGATGCATTTTTTATATATTACAAAATATATGAAAAATATTTTTAAAAATACATTTTCAAATATACTGTATGTCTTTAAAAATACATTTAATCTACATTTTTGGAATGCATTTACAAATACATGTAAAAACATATGTTAAAATGACTTTTTTATATGTTAAAAAAAAAATCTGAAGAATATATTTAAAACAAATATGTTTTTAAAAATATTTTTCATATATTTTGTTATATATAAAAAACACATTTCATTTTATATATATATATATATATATATATATATATATATATATATATATATTGAATATGGACAAAATGTCAGTATTTCAAATATATGTCAATATATTTGGGAAGAATATTTTAAATATATATTTAAAATATATTTTTCTTCCATGTGGGATTTGCTACAGCTTGTTGGCTGATTAATGTTTTGCCTGTGAAGACATCATCAGAGTGTGGCTTTTTCATTTGTGGAGGAGTGATGGACTCCATACCAGCCTCTGAGGGTAGCACTTGTGGGCTGGAGTGGTGCATTTTTCTTTGACTCTACCAACTGAACTCTACCACAATTGCAATTTTTGATTGATAGCATTGCTGTTAATTGCTGTCTGGATTTTTTCTTTAATGTATGTTTGTTTGTTTGTTTGTTTTTTTCAGCATGTAAACCTCAGGGTCAACATGTTCGCCAACAAGGTAAAGAAGAGAAAGACATGATTGCCATAAATATCAATGAATGATATATAATACTGGTGTGATATAGTGTGCACCACATGCCATATATTTATTCCCCTCTGTTTTCATAGCTGCCATTATATTTGGGCAATTCCCTTTAATAAAAATGTGAGGAGGGTCTAAAGTGAGAGGCAGCAGTTCTGCAAGCCATCCTGATCCATCTGGCAGCTTTGCCTCACAGGTACAGACCACTGCTATCCCTATGGCTGGTCTACAGAGCTCTGCAGGGTGGACGGTTTTAAAAAAAAAAGGTATTTGCTGTCAACAGCACCACTTGTAGTCTCTGCCTACAGAGTATCAGCCATTTTAAAACTCAATTATTTAGGTACCACACACATGAGGAAACACATGACTCTGCACCACAGAGCTCAGTGGGAGCAGCACTTTAATAGGATGTGCTAGCAACCAAAGGCTCTCAATACTCCTCTTATTTATTCCTTACATCATGCATGCTGCGAGGTAGAGGCATCAGGAGGCAGAAGAGGAATACTTGAAGGAGGATGGTTGGTGTTCTGAAATTGAGGAGAAGGAAATGGGGCAGGCTTCAAGGAGGACATTTCCCCACTCCTTAACCCTGGGAGTTGTCAGTAGGTGAAGTGAAATTGTTGAGGACAGTGTTGTCTCTAGTGACGACTCAGGGTTCTTTGTTGCAGGCAATCTGTGGGAAACTGGGCCTTTTATGCTCAAACACCTTTAGGAGGACACTAAGTTCAGGTCATCAAAGAGGGGGACCCCTGATACCAATGCTTCAGACTAAACATTTGTCATCCAGACCCCTCCAAAAAAATGATGATACCTGCCATCAAAATAGCTCCTGCCACCTCTCCTGGTCTGTTCCAGTACTCTGGCACGTTATAGGTGCCACATAATGTGTTTTCTACTGGACCTAGTTGACCAATTTTTAATGTTTGCTGCAAGGAAAATCCTGGGAGCATCTCAAAGTTTGCATCCTATTCCAGTACCCAGGCACTGAAAATGTGCCTCACAATGTTTTTCACAGATGGATCTCAACTGCGAAACTTCTAATATTCCCGGGTCTCTCAGACACAGATGTCTAAAAATCTCTGTACATTAAACCACTCTACCCTCTACACCTGAAAAGGTTTTGGACAAATGAAATAATATTTTTTTCATATCTTTAATAAATTAATTTGCATCTAAAATTTAGTTTTAGTTACCATTTCCAATGTTATGAATTGGCTGTTGACTTGAATGAAAAATCCAATGGGGATTAAAGCTAGCCATACACAGATTTAATTTCAGCCAATTCCCACTGAAAAGGATGCAAATTCAGCTGTGGGTGGCCCTTTTGGCCTCATCAAGCTTGACAAAACAAACATGGAAGGTAATTGAAGGGAACATTGATAGGGGAAAATTGTTGGCTGACCATCGACTGCATTCTTTCAGATGCAGTCACTGTTCAGGTATTCAGGTATTCAAGCACCTGCTTGATTACAATAGCGTGTAGTGCAGATTCTTTCATCTACACTAAACAGTGTGGATGGAGAAATCTAATCATTTTCTCTCATTCAGCCAAGGGTTGAACAAGAGAAATCTAACTGCGTATAACTAGCTTATGTGGGAGTTGAGTAAATATATGCATTTGTTGTTGTAGGGTGGAAATTGTCAGAGGTGTAAAAACCAATTACGGACTGCCCATTGATATTTGTTTCAAGAAAATTTTCTATCCCAAAAAACGTATCAAAAGAAGTTTGGCTAAACACCTATTCTGCAAACTGAATAATGGATACACACATAGAAAAAGAAACCATGGCTAAATTTAAGGCATTTTGGAAATTTAATTTGCTATCAAATGTTTAATATGACTGCTAACTTTAAAAATAAATATCACCTGTAGTCAATAGTGAAAATATATTTTACACTAAGCAATAGTTTATTACTAATTAAATATTTCTTTATTGGCAGATCCATGCAATCCATGCAACCCTTGTGTTGTCCCTGTCTCCTGCTGTCCTGCTCCCTGTGATCCTTGCCAAGGCCAAGGAAGTTTCTGCTGTGATAAATGAAGACTTCGCATTTGGGCCCAAAGCTTGAGATACTAATTTATTTCTCTGCAAAATCACCACACATCCTATTTTAGATCTGTTAAATCCTGCATCTTGTTACTGCTGGTTGATTAACCCTGCTCAATTAAACTTTACATTTCTTGCACTAAATATATTTCTTTGTCTTATTATACAAACTGCAACGGGGTGCATGGTATTGAAAAATATTCACATTTTCACATTTACCAGAGCAGTTCTGATGTTCAATACACTGCTGTAATAAATTGTATATTGTTAATAATGTTGTTTTCTTCATGGGATCCTGTGGATTTTAAATATACAGAATGTTTACCATATGTCCATGTGAGCTATGTGTCTAACAGGAAAATTACCAAATTACATATTGTTTTGATTACTTCAAAATTATGACCAGGCACAAAACATGCAAAAGCTAACAAACCTAAACCTAGCCTTACCCTTTCTAACCCATGAGACAGGTGTGGGGCGGGAGACTCCTGAAAACCTTCCCCATATGACAGTGAAAGGCTTTTCACAACAATGAATGAAATGTTTTTTCCCAAACAAGGATAGCGCATCTGGTGGGCCTATGTTTGGGAGCAGAACTGCGCACCAATTTAGAATGGAAATGGGAAAATCAGAGATACTTACACCTGGTACCAAGTTTTTGCTACAGTATATTTATAAAGTGGATTTGTTTTCATTTCATAAATATTTGCAAACTATAAGACGTGTCTCTCATACTAAAATGTTTGAAGACTACTGATGGAGCGGTACTTTTAGAATGTATTATTCTAGATGTCGCATTTTTCGAGATCACATCCGTTGCACATTCTCTGAGAACATCAAATGTGCAGAATGTACACATTTTGTACCCAGCAATTTTTAAACATACAGTAGAGTAATTTTAAAAAATATAAATACAAAATTAGACTTCTAAATCCACTCATAAGAAATATTATTATATAAAGTGTAGAAATTAATAGTGGATATCCTTAATTATATTGTTATCAGACACCAAAAAGTCCACGTGTGATCAGAAAATTCCAAATAAACTTCCACCTTCCACCCGTGCAGAAACCAACATCAAATGCACTCACCAGAACTTGGTTATGACATTGTTATAAATTTCCTCTTTGTGGCTCTTGCTGCTCTGCTCTGCTGCATCAGTGAGATGTTTACAACAACAGTCTCTCCCCTGCATCTCCCGCTAATTGCTTTCTTCCAGCTGTCATTCTCTCCTGCCACCCACAATGTTAAGAAGCATCCTCCAGGTTAAAAAGCCAACTTTTCCCCTCATTGGGCAAACATGACATGACAAAGAGGGTGTTGACCCTGAATTTTGCAGTTGCCCGTGCACATCCCGGCATTGCTCGTGCTCCAAGCTTAGCAGTATGGCCACAAGATACCACCGTTAGTTCTCCTCCTGGATGATTTGGCTCTGTGCTTACCAGATCACTGAATCAGCATGCTCGTAATCCGTCCATGGTGTCTATACCATCCTCTCATCTCTTGGAGCTACTTGTCCCGTATTGTGATGTACTGTAAGTGTGGATATTTATATTAAAGGTAGTTATCTTTACTAATCCTGCTCTCTGGTTACATTTTTCCAACTCCATGCCAAGGTCTGGTGAGCACAGTTTGGAGAGTGGGGGAGAGTGCTGAAGATGTCATGGGGGAAAGGATGGGATTATACTGGGAGGAGGGAGGAATATGTGCTTGGGAAGCATTCTGTACTTTACTAGTTTTTGGCCTCTAAATTCTGCATGTTATGCATTCTTGACATTCTTGACCCAGAGCAAAATAGACTTAAGTATAATTAAACTATTCACCCTTAAACTATTTATTATTATTATTATACAGTATTTATAAAGCGCCAATAGTTCACTCAGCGCTGTACATTACAAAGGGGGACAGAACATGTGACAGAACAATACCAATACAATGCAAAACATGAGGGGATCAAGGGCCCTGCTCTTTCGAGCTTACAATCTAGGAGGGAGGGGGTGGTGGCACAGGAGGAGATAGCTGTGGGGGATGGAGTGGTAGGAAGAGTGGAGGAGGGAGGCAAGTTAGCAGGGGGTGGGGTAGGCTTCCCTGAAGAGATGGGTTTTCAGGGTGTGCCTAAAGGAGAGGAGAGTAGGTGATAATCTGATGGGTTGGGGCAGGGAGTTCCAGAGGATGGGTGACACCCTGGAGAAGTCCTGGAGGCGGGCATGGGAGGAGGAGACCAGGGAACTAGAGAGAAGGAGGTCTTGTGAGGAGCGGAGTGTGCGTGCTGGGCGGTACTTGGATATTAGGTCAGTGATGTAGTTCGGGGCAGTATGGTGGACAGCTTTGTACGTCAGCGTTAGGATTTTGAATTTGATCCGTTGCGCAATCGGAAGCCAGTGGAGGGATTGGCAGAGGGGGGTGGCGGAGACAGAGCGGTTGGAAAGGTGAATGAGTCTGGCAGCCGTGTTCAGGATGGACTGAAGAGGGGATAGCCAGCGGCGAGGCAGGCCAGTGAGGAGGGAGTTGCAGTAGTCGAGTCGTGATATGATGAGGGAGTGGATGAGCTGTTTAGTGGTTTCTGGGGTTAGGAACGTGCGGATTTTGGCGATGTTGCGGAGGTGGAGTCTGCACGAGTTTGTTAAAGATTGGACTTGGGGCTGGAAGGATAGGTTGGAGTCCAGAATGACACCCAGTACTCTGGCCTGCAGGGCGGGTTTGATGGTAGCGTTGTTGGATGTGACGGAGAAATCAATGGGGGGTGGTGTCCGGGCTGGGGGGAAGACAAGAAACTCGGTTTTGGAGAGGTTCAATTTAAGGAAGTGGAGCGACATCCAGTCTGATATGTCGCTCAGTAGGTGTGTGATTCGGGCTGAGACCAAGGGGGTGAGGTGGGGGGTTGAGAGATAGATTTGTGTGTCGTCGGCATAGAGGTGGTAGTTGAAGCCGTGAGAGTGTATGAGTTGGCCAAGGGAGGAGGTATAGATGGAGAAGAGAAGGGGCCCGAGGACAGAGCCTTGAGGGACCCCAACAGAGAGGGGGAGTGAGGGGGAGGTGGTAGCATTATAGGTAACGCTGAAAGAGCGTTGTGACAGGTAGGATGAGATCCAGGAGAGAGCAGAATCTCTGAGGCCGAGGGAGTGTAGTTTTTTGAGGAGGAGGGGGTGGTCGACTGTGTCGAAGGCCGCAGAGAGGTCAAGGAGTAGGAGCACTGAATAGTGTCCATTAGCTTTGGCGGTTAGCAGGTCGTTGGAGAGTTTGAGTAAGGCAGTTTCGGTGGAGTGTAGGGGACGGAAGCCGGACTGTAGGGGATCGAGGAGGTTGTTGTCGTTGAGGTGAGAGCATAGGCGGGTGTAGACTAGGCGCTCGAGGAGTTTAGATGTAAATGGGAGCAGGGAGATGGGTCTGAGGTTGTTCGGGTCATTGGGGTCCAGGGAGGGCTTTTTAAGTATGGGGGTGATGTGTGCATGTTTCAGAGGGGAGGGGAAAGTGCCTGAGGAGAGGGAGAGATTGAAGATGTGGGTGAGGGAGCGTAGGATGGAGGAGGAGGAAGGTCGTAGGAGTTGTGAGGGGATAGGGTCGAGGGGGCAGGTGGTGAGGCGGGCATCAGAGAGGGTCTTGGAGACTTCCTCGATGGTAGTAAGGTCAAAGGTGTGGAGTGTTGGGGGAGCTTCAGTATGAGGAATGTAGGGTGGGGTGGAAGAGGAGGTCAGAGCAGTGGTGGGGCCGTGGGAGAGGGGTGATGAGGGGGTAGCTGAGTGAGGGTGAAGGGGGTTGGAGAGAGTTTGAGCAGCGACGAAGTCCCTGCGGGTTATGTCGAGGGGGAGGGGGGATAAGGGGGTAGCTGTGTGAGAGGGGACAGGTTGAGAGGGCGTGTGAGTTGCGGCAATGTCCTTGCGAATTGTGTCAATTTTGTTTTTGAAGTGATTGGCAATCTCAAGGGCAGTGAGTGAGGTGCTGGGTGGAGGTGGGGGTGGAGAGAGTAGAGAGTTGAAGGCAGAGAAGAGTCGGCGAGGATTGGAGGAGAGGGCCTTGATGAGGGTCAAGAAGTAGGCCTGTTTGGCAGCATGGAGGGAGGAGGTGTAGGTGCGGAAGGCAGATTTGTAGCGGGTGAAGGCTTGTTTGGATTTGGTTTTGCGCCATAGTCGCTCCAGGGCACGACTTTGTCGTTTGAGGGTTTTGGTGTGATCAGTCTGCCAGGGCTGGAGCGGTCGGGGTCTGGTGTTGCGTGTGGTTAAAGGCGCTAGTGAGTCAAGGGCTGTTGAGAGCGCATTGTTGTAGGCGGTCAAAGCCAAGTCGGGGCAGGACAGGGGGAGGATGCGGTTGTGGAGTTGATCAGCTTACTCCCCCTGTTAGCACAATTTTGCCAAACCCAAATTTGGAGTAGTGTTCTTCACGTCCTGCTGTTATCGCCCCATGCTTTGACCCTGCCCTACCTTCATTAAAATTGGCAATGATCAGTGGTGTGTCCCTGGATTTCACTTTAAAAAATATGGTCACTAGTCACAACCAAACGCGCACAAGAAGTACACATGTCCTGTAAAGGTCCTAGTGTTGGAACCATTAACTAGTTGCACCACTGACCAAAACAAATGCTGTCATTTAATACAGAACATTACCTAATATTTAAAACTTACAACATAGACTATCTCAGCATATCAACAGAAAATCATTAAAAAGGTTAATACTTTGGTATAGGATGGATAACACCAGAAGTACATTGGTATCACACATGTCCTGAAAAGCACTTCTAGTGTAACATTTTGGTCATTAGACCAAAATGAGTGTCAGTACAAACCATTACATAAATGTCTCTAGTATCAGAACATAAATAACCATGTACAAGGTTAATATTGTAGTATAGGATAACACCCACTACATTTCATGCAAAGGTACAACCCATGCCATGTAAAAAAGAAATAAACACCTTTGCTGACACTATACCCTGCAGAAGACTCCTGCTGCCAAACACAATGTTGATAGAATTTTCTGTGCATTAAATTATCTTTATTATTATTATTTTTTTTTTTAAACAATACATAATATGGTCAGCTAATAAACACATGAAATCTTAGTCTAATAGGGACCTGATCTCAATGTAAGGTATATAAGTACATCTAGAAAACATACACTGTATAATATGTAAAGCCAGAGAACAGTGTAGACAATCAATACAACCACCTACTTGCTATAGCTGTGGTATATATAAGATTATTAATGACCTGAACTGCCCTGCTAGGTTTGCTTCGAGCATTGTCTGGTGAAGAAGTTCAGATGCTAAACCTGAACACGACTGAAATCAAAGCGAGTTCAATCTGTCAAATTAAAAATTCCCGCTCTGAGTGAGTGATGTAGACAGCCTTAGATAAGTAATAAGGAAGTTCTTAATGGATAGGGATAAGTACTGGGAAGGGAGGGACAGGGGAGGGCGGGAGGGTCAGGGGAACATTCCATGAATGTTTTGGAATTTAATGTTATTTTGATTCATTTTGTATTGAAATAAAATTTAATAAAAGATATAAATTAAAAAAAAAAAATATTTGAATTTTCTGGGGTGTCAAATAAATAGCAGACCAGGAGCAGTAATTTTTTTAAGGCTAGGTTCACTTCTTACAAAAATTATACATGCACATGTTTTTACTGGGAAAAAAATTTTCATTTATTATATTTTTTATAGGAGTCTGCAAGACATAGCACCCGCAATCAGTGGATGACTGGTGCAATGTCAGTCTCCTGCACAAACTTCCTCAAGCCTTATGCAGGTTTAATGTGCCCGCAAATGTGAATGGGCCCTAAGGGTAACTAGCAGGTAAAGCATAAAGAACAGCAGCAGAAACAATATGTTAAAGACAATATCAAACAAATGTTGCCAGCAGTATATGCATCTGCATATACAATAATAACTTTGGAAAAGGGGCGGACTGACCATTTGGAAACTCGGGCACTGCCCGAGGGCCCGGGGTCAGTAGAGGGCCCCATGAGATGCCCTTGGTACCTTTTTAATAGGCTTTTTGGAGTTTGGACAAGGACACAGGGGCCCCATGATCCCCTATTGCCCGGGGGCCCCATGAGTTGTCAGTCCGCCCCTGCTTTGGAACATAATTTTGACTAGAATACACAATAAAAATGCAAAACAATTATCAATAACACAGTGCATAAGATAAAAAGAAACAAAGTATAAAAACTATCAGAGGGGGTTCAAAGTAATGAAAGATCAAAAAGAGGAAATGTACCCTAACATAGTATTATCTTTGATCTGAAAAGAAACTCCTGTATAATTTAATGGAAATTTCCTGCATATTTGCATGGAGAAATCCTACATTCATAGTCTACCCACCCTTTTCAAATCAGAATTGTCCCCCAAAAATTGAAAGGCAGGCACAAACGGAGAGGTAGAGGTGCTGTGACTGGAGGTGGTAGGTGGCTAATGTCAATAATGTGCCTCCTACCGCCTTCTACTCCTTCACCTCCATCTCCTTCTCTACCACCTCTGCCTCCTCCCATATTTCCTCCAATCTCACCATAAATCTGCCAAGGTGGAAGCATTCCTTGTTGACTTTTTTGCTTTCTTAATGAAATGCAATACACATTTGAGAGACGCAATCTAGAGAGGTTTTTGGGAGCTAGGTTTTTTTTTTTCACTTCACCAGTGGTGAATTTCACAGAAAATAGTGAAGTGGCTAACAAGGCCTTTCTCTTCTTACTCTTCCTAGGTGCAGAGCAGCCACTTACCTGCAAGTGCTGCTACAGAACCATTTTCTTCCTCCTCAAAGGTACAAAGCAACCACTGTTTCCCTCTCCTCTACTCCTTAGAAGCACAGAGCAGTCACTTGAAGAAGAGAATTGCTGCTAATGAACCCTTTTCTCCTCCCTCTTAAGGGTGCAGAACGACCAGTTGCCATCAGTGGATGCTAATGTGCTCTTTTCCTCCTCTAAGGCACAGACTGGCCACTTACCTGAAAGTTCTGCTGATTCTACCTACTCCTGCTCCTCTTCTTCCACTCCAGAAAGGCACAGAACGGCCACTTGACTGCTTGTGCAGCTAGTGTGCACTTTTCTTCCTCATCCTCAAACATGCAAAACAGCCACTTTCTTGAAAGTGAGGCTATTGCACCCTTTTCCTCTTCCTCCTCTACTCATCATGCCATAACCCTAATTGGCCTTAAGGTCTCTGGGGAAATCAAAGAATATTACCCCCAAAGTTGGTCCAAAATTGTTTATTAGAGTCTTTTACACACATCTGCTGCCGAAGCAGAAGAAAAAAGGCCCCCCCCCCAAAATAATTTTTATGCTCAGCATCTTAAACCACAGTGGCAGTTCACAGCTACCTCTAGCTGGAGGTGGTCCAATATGTGATTGTGGTACTAGCCTGCCCTGCTGGATATGTCTTGTCAGAGGGGGCCTTAAGTGCAGAGGTGGGTTTGTGACTGAGAAGCTGGCTTAACCGCTCCCTGACAGCCCTATAACAGAAGTACTGCTACAGGGCGGCAGGGATGTGCAAAATTACGTAAATATACGTGATTTCGCATTTCTGGGTAGGGGGCGCGCTCACTATCCACACCTCTATTGGCTCCTCAGCATGTCAATCACCGGGTCCCAGCCGCCGATTCTTGGCCAGGTAATAGGGGATCTGACAGGGGAGAGGTCTGTTTGTAAACAACACAGATCTCTTCCCTGTCAGCATGAACAGGCTGCTTTGAATTGCTCTGCATAGCAGAGCTATACAAAGCACCTGGTCTACACAGTAAAACACAACACAGCACACTGTTAACCCTTTGATCGCCCCAGATGTTAAACCCCTTCCTACCCAGTGTTATTAGTACAGTGTCAGTGCTTTTTATTAGCACTGATCACTGTGTTAGTGTCACTGGAGATGTCAGTGACAATTGGTCAGTCCCCCCCAGTGTCAAAATGCCCGCCGCAGTCCCGCAGTCCCACTATAAGTCACTGATCGCTGCCATTACTAGTAAAAAAAAATTAAAAATAAAAATTCCAGTATATCTACCGCCATTTTTAGATGCTATAACTTTCATGTAAACCAACTAATTTACATACATGATTTTTTTTTTAGCAAAGGCATGTAGCAGTATATATTTTTGCCTAAATTTATGAAGAAATTTTATTTTAATTTTTTTACTGGATATGTTTTAGGGCTCGTTCACACTAGGCTGTTTTGCCAACGCTTGCCAAACGCCCCTATAGCTTTTGGCAAGCGTTGGTCAGGCATTTGTGGAGCGTTATTAACGCTCGGCAAACGCTCCGCAAACGCCGCATGCGCGGTTTAGCGGCGTTGCTAGGCGTTTGCTGAGCGTTAATAACGCCCCACAAACGCCTATAATGCAGTTTGAGTGGTGTTACCGCTCCGCAAACGCCCCGCAAACGCGTCGCAACCGCACCGCAAACGCCGGCCGGGCGTTTGCGGAGCGGCACCATAGACGAGAATAGGAGGCTTCAAAGCCTCCTGACTCGTCCAGAGGCGTCCGTTTTGCCGCGACGCGACGCAAATGCTCCCGTTAGAATAGCACCATGTGCTGTAATGTGCAGAATTGGCAGAGGTGTTTGGGAAGCGGTAAAAACGCTTCCCAAACGCCTCTCTGCCGCCTGCACACAAGGCTAGTGTGAACGTAGCCTTATAGCAAAAAGTAAAAAAACAACTGGTTGTTTTCAAAATTGTTGGTCTTTTTTTGTTTATAGCGCAAAAATATAAAAAAACAAATACCACTTAAAGAAAGTTCAATTTGTGGGGAAAAAAGGATATACATTTCATTTGGGTGTAGCATTGCATAACTGCACAATTGTCAGTTAAAGTAACGCGGCACTGTATCGCAAAAAATGGCCTGGTCAGGAAGGGGGATAAATCCTCTGGAGAGTAAGTGGATAATTACCTGGACTGAGCATATGTGATGTTTTGGACAATGGATATTTTTTACTTGGAGTCTCTTTATTAATTGGCATAGCCCAAGATGATGTCAGTTTTAGCATGTGGAATTGCAGGAGAATGTCCGCATGTAGATGGCATTAAGCTCTCTACTTTTTGTCTTTAAAGCTGAACTACACTGCATCTGAGAAGTACAAACCAAAATTATTACTTAATTACTTTTTAATATTCAAAGCTATCTCCTCCATCCATCCATGTCTCCATGCTTTATATGCTGAAATCACTTTGAAAAACACCCTTCTAGCAACTCTGTCCATGGCCATCTTCAATAAGGGCAGAAGAATTTACTTCCTGGAATCTGGAAGCCATTAGCCCTTAGCTCAGGCAGGAGGGTGTACTTAGCTGAGAAAGCCCCTCCTTCCCTCCTAAAGACTCCTGGGATGTATGACATCATTTCCCCAGGCTTGAAAACCAGGACGTAACTGAAGAAATGTAAAAACAAAAATTAAACAAGTAAATATGATATACATTCCTATCTGTTTACTAATGTTAGCAGCATACGGATTGAATAGTCAATGTTAACTGAAAGAGTGAAGTTCCACTTTAAGGCAATACATTTATACGAGAGCATGTATACATATTACACAGGTCTTTTTATGGTGAACAAACAGCAATCTACAAGGTGTATTGGAAAGTAACATCCTACAACTCTTTTCACAATATTAATGTGAGGAAGAGTAGTGTTCCCCCAATAGACCGCACTATAAATGTGTCAAATATACCTTAAAGGGGAGTTCCAGTGAAAAAAATAAATAAATAAGACTCAGTAGCTACAAAAACACTTACCTGTCCTTTGATCAAGTGGTGCCCCCCCACAGCCCGTTTCACCGGCCGCCCTGTGTTCCCGGCCCGTCATCATCAGTGTGGTCACCTGGCTGTGACAGCTTGCAGCTTCACAGCTGGATGTCCACTGCACATGCACAAGTAGCGCTGCGGTTTGTGAATGGTGCTGCAGTCTTCTAGGACCTTTCATGTGTCTCAGAAGACTATGGGGAGGAAGGGGGGAGAACAAATTCCACTTCTGATCGCCTAGGCCCATGGTGGTGAGCCTGTGGCACACATGCCGCAGAGGGCACGCAGAGCCCTCGCTGCTGAAACACGAGCCAAGTGACATCACTACTGCCCAGCAGCTGAGCATCGACTTCCGCATATGCATGGTCGCGGCACCAGCCGATGACGTCAGAAGCCACGACTACCTCCCTAGCCACTCGTCGGAGCTTTCAGCGTGCGGTCATCCAGCAGTGGATCTGTCACAGCAGCTAGATGCTACAAGCAAGAATGCCGATTTGCTGCACTGGGTGTGATTTTTTTAACATATTTAACTGAGACTGATGTTCTTTTAATGTTGTGCTGTCCCCCTGGCATTTAAATCTGCAGCATTAGGAACATTGCCCTCTGTGCCCATGGTCAGTCTAACATTGCCCCTCTGTGCCGGTGATCAGTGGAACATTGCCCCTCTGTGCCCATGATCAGTGTAACATTGCCCCTCTGTGCTGGTGGTCAGTGGAACATTGCCCCTCTCTGCCGGTGATCAGTGGAACATTGCCCTTCTGTGCTGGTGGTCAGTGGAACATTGCCCTCTGTGCTGGTGGTCAGTGGAACATTGCCCCTCTGTGCTGGTGGTCAGTGGAACATTGCCCCTCTGTGCTGGTGGTCAGTGGAACATTGCCCCTCTGTGCCCATGATCAGTGTAACATTGCCCCTCTGTGCTGGTGGTCAGTGGAACATTGCCCCTCTCTGCTGGTGGTCAGTGGAACATTGCCCTTCTGTGCTGGTGGTCAGTGGAACAATTCCCCTTTGTGCCCATGGCCAGTGTAACATTGCCCCTCTTTCCCGGTGATCAGTGGAACAATGCCGCTCTGTTCCCATGGTCAGTGTAACATTGCCCCTCTCTGCTGGTGGTCAGTGGAACATTGCCCCTCTGTGCCCATGGTCAGTGTAACATTGCCCCTATGTGCCGGTGATCAGTGTAACATTGCCCCTCTGTGCCCATGGTCAGTGTAACATTGCCGCTCTGTGCTCATGGTAAGTGTAACATTGCCCCTCTGTGCCCATGGTCAGTGGAACATTGCCCTTCTGTGCTGGTGGTCAGTGGAATATTGCCCATCTGTGCTGGTGGTCAGTGGAACATTGCCCCTCTGTGCTAGTGGTCAGTGGAATATTGTCCTTCTGTGCCCATGGTCAGTGGAACGATGCCCCTCTGTGCTTGTGGTCAGTGGAACATTGCCCCTCTGTGCTGGTGGTCAGTGGAACATTGCCCATCTGTGCTGATGGTCTGTGGAACATTGCCCCTCTGTGCTGATGGTCACTGGAACATTGCCCCTCTGTGCTGATGGTCAGTGGAACATTGCCCCTCTGTGCTGGTGGTCACTGGAACATTGCCCCTCTGTGCCTATGGTCAGTGGAACATTGCCCCTCTGTGCTAGTGGTCAGTAAAACATTGCCCCTCTGTGATGGTGGTCAGTGGAACATTGCCCCTCTGTGATGGTGGTCAGTTGGTAGTTCTGGAAATGAAATCCTAAAGTGTGGAATTCTCTGCCAAATAATTTTAAGTCAATGAAAGCACTTGGGATTGTTTTTCTTACTTTGTTCCATCATATGCTTGTGAGCAGCTGTTATCAGCAAAAAGGTTCAACATCACTGGTCTAGGCGGTCGCACCTGAAGTGGGTACCTGTCATTTTCAGGTAGCCACTCCTAACCCCCCCCCCCACTCCCCAAACGTGCAAATCCGAGGGACCAGTCCTTAAAGCGGAACTTCCCCATTTGGGTGGAGCTCCGCATTAATGTACAAACATATAAAAACAATGTGCAAATATTTAAAGTGTACTCCACAAATATGCTTAGCACACACAAAATGTGCAACAAACATTTCCCGAAGTGTCACCAAAACAATCTTCTTTGTTTCCCCCAACTTTCAAACCATAAATTAAAATAATCCAGTGCTCAAAATCCAATGTTTAAAGTGTTACTAAACCCACAACAGTAAAATCAGTCTGTATATGCAGTAAAGCATGCTTGTTATACTCACTGTGAAACCTAATCCTCTGCATTGTGTAAAAATGCTGTTTGATCCTAACTTCTCTGCCCCTCCTCTTGTTCAAATGTCCATGCTGATAAGACAGACTGAACCCGTAGCCCTTCTGCACATGTCAGTTTTGTGTGTATTGCTAGAGAGGTTTGTTCTGTTGGGAGAGTGCATGTGATCAGCACAGGGCCAATCAGCACATCCAGACAGAGGTCGGGGTTCTGCATCCTCCTAGAGCAGAAAGAAAACTCCTCCTACAAGCTTTAACCAGTGCTCTGCTGGACACTGATAGAAGTCACAAGACTGCTCTAACTGCTGATGAGAAAAGGCATTTAGCAGTTTATATTTACTAAAATAATTGCATTTCCATGTTCTGTGTACTGTGGGAGACCAGATATAGTGAATGCAGGGTCCTGGGTTTAGTAACACTTTAATGGTTAATTCTCTTTAGTCTTATCCCGTTCATAACTGTGCTGTGGGGTTTTCTTTGTATCCTGAACAATTCTTCTGGCAGTTGTGCATCCACACGAGAGCTAATAAACTCATTGACTATTTATACACAGACACTAATTGAAATTTGAAAAGCCACAGATGTGGGACATTAACCTTTAATTACTATTTTAACCTGTGTGTGTCTGTACAAAGGCCAAACATTCCAGGGTAGGTAAACTTTTGATCATGGCCATTTGGGTGATTTCTGTTATCATGACAATTTAAAACGGAGCCAAATAACTATGTGATAATAAATGTCTTCATATGAACAGTATCCTTAAAGTGGAGTTTCAGCCGTTTTTGTGTTTATTAAAACTCAGTCACTTTTAATATTATTATTATTATTATAGAGTATTTATATAGCGCCAAAAGGTTTGCTCAGTGCTGTACATTAGAATGGGGGACAAGACATGAGACAATACAGTAGCAAAACAATACACAATACACGAGGGTTAGAGGGCCCTGCCCTTTCGAGCTTACAGTCTAGGAGGGAGGGGATGGTGGTACAGGAGGAGATGGCTGTGGGGGATGGAATGGAGTGAGGAGTGGAGGGGATCGGTTAGGTGAGGGTGGGGTAGGCTTCCCTGAAGAGATGGGTTTTCAGGGTGCGCCTAAAGGTGAGGAGGGTAGGGGACAATCTGATGGATTGGGAAAGTGAGTTCCAGAGGATGGGGGAAGCTCTGGAGAAGTCCTGCAGTCAGGCGTGGGAGGTGGAGACCAGGGAGCTAGAGAGTAGGAGGTCTTGCAAGAAGCAAAGATTACGGGTAGGGTGGTATTTGGGTATCAGGTCGGTGAGGTACCCTGGGGCAGCGCCATAAATGGCCATGAATGACACACACTCACCTGTCCCAGGGTCCAGCGATGTTCTCACCCGCGCTATCCCTTCTTTGCCTCTTCTCTCTCCAGTGCCGGCATCACTATGGTACCAGTCTGTGACAGCTTCTGGCTTCACAGCTGGGTGCCCACTGCACATGTGCGAGTCCCGCTGCACATTCTAATTGGTCCGACAGTCTTCTGGGACCTGTGAAGGAGACTGCGGGAGGAAGGAGGGGGCATAATTTCTGGCTCACTTCACTGCAGTGAACTGAGCTAGAAGTGGGAGCGGGTACCTGTCAAAAACAGGTATCCGCTCCCCCCCAAAAGGTGTCAAATATGGCAATGGAGAGGGGGTGGAGGCAAACAAGCTGAGCTTCCACTTTTCAATAAAAGACAATTTGTTGTATGATCAGTCATATTTTTAATATCGATGCCAATATTTCACAATTTCTGGCAGGATTTTGAGCACAACTGTAAGTGTGAGAGTAGTCCCCACAACTCTCTCTCTCTCTCTCTCTCTCTCTCGCTCTCTTTTGTGGTGTTATATATTCAAAATACCATTTGGTGCTCACATGAAATACGCACACAGTTCAGCTCTGACAATGTTTTTTTTATAGTGGAATAGTAAAGAACACATAAGGTGATTGTAAAGTATTAACATTGAAGCTTGTATGATTTGGGGTCAATGCCGACCACTAAATAGTGAATGTGAATAGGGTGAGCAAAGGAATCAGGGTGCCTAATGGTTTAATTGTGTACGTCTGAATAAAGACAGCCCCATATACAGCCAAGTTTACTAATTCAAAATATGCGCCCATGTGTATATCTTAATACAATTTCCCTTGGATGCTTCAAATGACTGTAACATCCACTTCCTACTTGCAGTCCTTCAATATTTAGTCATAATTAAAAACAAAATCTCAGAGAGCAGAGGAATACATAGCAAAGTGCTGAGCAAGGATCACCAATTAATGAATAATAAATATTTGGATGGTATGTGCTGATAAGCCTTCTTAATATGTTGTGACCAGCCAGGGGAAGAATTTGCCCTCATTTCATTTCCTCCTTCGTTATATATAAAAAGGCCCAATTGAAAGCCATTCAAACATCAAATTCTCTTCAAGCTTCTCAATTTTCCAAGAAGGCAAAGCAAACCTAAAAGCAGATATGTCTGGAGCCAAAAAATGCAGCAGCCAGAAGATCAAATGCCAAGATCCATGCAAGAACCCTTGCCAGAAAAACGTAGTCTGCAAAGATCCATGCCAAAACCGTAAGTGATTTATACATGCAATATCATTTTTATAAACAAATTCATGTATTACTTAGGCTTTATATTCTACATTCTATTGTACAATTAATAATATCTTGCCATTTTCTATTAGGTGTGGATATATACAGTACTTATGTCAGTTATCACTTATCAGTTACTTCAGTTTTAGCTGAATATTACTATTGGAGTGACTTTGTCATTAAATTCCAACTGCCAATGAAAGTGCCCCCTACATTGACGATTGTAAATAATTACCTCTGCTGCCTATGATGGCACTATAATGAACAGAAATCGCAGCTTGAAGATTTAACAGAACCACATTTTTGGAGTAGATTCCTGGTCCCTCGTTGCACCACCAACCCCTAGGTCACTATCATGTCCTGCAGTGATGTATGGGTCAATAAAAGAAACCACTGAGCCCAGCAAGGTATTGGGGGGGGGGGAGGTAGTGATTTCTCTACAGGAGAGTTTGATGGCATGGGCAATACAAGAGGAAGTATTCATAATCTTCTTTTCAGGGGATACTTTATTTGGCATTTTGATTGTTAATGACAGACTGCGCTCTTTAATTATCGTACAAAATATTTTTTCCAGTACTTATCGTACTCTACACTATAATAGCTTCTACAAATTATCAGAGGATAAATCAGATTGTAGAGATATGGAAAGAAATATACATGTTATATAGAACTAAATTCTAATTTCTGACTGGAGTTTACCATAAACATGTGAAATTGTGGCCAGATATTCTGACTTCACTTCCCACTTGCTTTTGTATCTTTACAACACAGGGTTAGATACACAACACAGAATCATGTCATTGTGGTATTAGTACCATTCAGAAACCCAGAAAGAAGCTAGGTGAAAATACAATAAAGCCTAAGTGTAGTCACCCCAAAAAAGATCAGCACAAGGGACTACAGGTAATCAGTGTGAAGCAGGGGCGGACTGACAACTCATGGGGCCCCCAGGCAATAGGAGATCATGGGGCCCCTGTGTCCTCACCCACACTCAAACCACCCCAAAAAAGCCTATGAAAGGTACCAGGGGCATCTCATGGGGCCCCCTACTGACCCCGGGCCCTCAGGCAGTGCCCGAGTACCTGAATGGTCAGTCCGCCCCTGGTGTGAAGTGTTTCTTGTGCTGCTGGCTGTTGTTTTATTTGAAATCCTCTATGGTCTGATACCCTTCTACCCCTGCAGCTATAATCTTCCATTACCACACGGTTTAATACAAGCTGAGGGACCTGTCATATGCACCAGTCAAGATGCATTTTTTATATATTACAAAATATATGAAAAATATTTTTAAAAATACATTTTCAAATATACTGTATGTCTTTAAAAATAGATTTAATCTATATTTTTGGAATGCATTTACAAATACATGTAAAAACATATGTTAAAATGACTTTTTTATATGCTAAAAAAAAATCTGAAGAATATATTTAAAACAAATATATTTTTAAAAATATTTTTCATATATTTTGTAATATTTAAAAAACACATTTCATTTTATATATATATATATATATATATATATATATATTATATATATATATATATATATATATATATATAATACGGCCAAAATTTCAGTATTTCAAATATATGTCAATATATTTGGGAAGAATATTTTAAATATATATTTAAAATATATTTTTCTTCCATGTGGGATTTGCTGAAGCTTGTTGGCTGATTAATGTTTTGCCTGTGAAGACGTCATCAGAGTGTGGCTTTTTCATTTGTGGAGGAGTGATGGACTCCATACCAGCCTCTGAGGGTAGCACTTGTGGGTTGGAGTGGTGCATTTTTCTTTGACTCTACCAACTGAACTCTACCACAATTGCAATTTTTGATTGATAGCATTGCTGTTAATTGCTGTCTGGATTTTTTCTTTAATGTATGTTTGTTTGTTTTTTTCAGCATGTAAACCTCAGGGTCAACGTGTTCGCCAACAAGGTAAAGAAGAGAAAGACATGATTGCCATAAATATCAATGAATGATATATAATACTTGTGTGGCATAGTGTGCACCACATGCCATATATTTATTCCCCTCTATTTTCATAGCTGCCATTATATTTGGGCAATTCCCTTTAATAAAAATGTGAGGAGGGTCTAAAGTGAGAGGCAGCAGTTCTGCAAGCCATCCTGATCTATCTGGCGGCTTTGCCTCACAGGTACAGACCACTGCTATCCCTATGGCTGGTCTACAGATCTCTACAGTGTTGACGGTTTTAAAAAAAAATGTATTTGCTGTCAACAGCACCACTTGCAGTCTCTGCCTACAGAGTATCAGCCATTTTTAAACTCAATTATTTAGGTACCACACACATGAGGAAACACATGACTCTGCACCACAGAGCTCAGTGAGAGCAGCACTTTAATAGGATGTGCTAGCAACCAAAGGCTCTCAGTACTCCTCTTATTTATTCCTTACATCATGCATGCTGCGAGGTAGAGGCATCAGGAGGCAGAAGAGAAATACTTGAAGGAGGAGGGTTGGTGTTCTGAAATTGAGGAGAAGGAAATGGGGCAGGCTTCAAGGAGGACATTTCCCCGCTCCTTAACCCTGGGAGTTGTCTGTAGGTGAAGTGAAATTGTCGAGGACAGTGTTGTCTCTAGTGACGACTCAGGGTTCTTTGTTGCAGGCAATCTGTGGGAAACTGGTCCTTTTATGCTCAAACACCTTTACGAGGACACTAAGTTCAGGTCATCAAAGAGGGGGACCCCTGATACCAATGCTTCAGACTAAACATTTGTCATCCAGACCCCTCCAAACAAATGATGATACCTGCCATCACAATAGCTCCTGCCACCTCTCCTGGTCTGTTCCAGTACTCTGGCACGTTATAGGTGCCACATATCGTGTTTTCTACTGGACCTTAGTTGACCAATGTTTAATGTTTGCTGCAAGGAAAATTCTGGGAGCATCTCAAAGTTTGCATCCTATTCCAGTACCCAGGCACTGAAAATGTGCCTCACAATGTTTTTCACAGATGGATCTCAACTGCAAAACTTCTAATATTCCCGGGTCTCTCAGAAACAGATGTCTAAAAACTTGACAGGAGTTATAACCCTCCCTTATTCTCTATCCAAAATGAAAAAAAGTTTTGCTTTCATTCTACTTTAAGTGGAAACTAGCCCTTTTAGAAATGCAACATACTACTACTGTTTTTAGAAATACAAATATCACTTACCAAAGACAATCTAATGTACCAACATATTTTATAAAGGACATGCTCTACATAATTGATACACAATGGAATTTGAAAACAGGTAAAAATATGGGGGTGATTTCCCCAACTTTTGTGAATCATAAGTCTGATATATTCTAATACAATCAGTGGGAAAAGTTAGAAATCAGATAAATATTTGACTCATCTAATAACTTCTGTATCGGAAACTAATAGCCCCATAGTCTTTGCTGAAATCAGTTAATCTACAGCATGTGTTGTATAACTGGTTCCTCACCAAAATCCACAGTTACAGTATCACTGTTATGGTTTGGTTATAGTCGAACCAGAAAAACAAAGGTAAGGCACACTGCACTATGAATGGTCTGTGTAATACCAGTCTCACTTTATGTGGCTTCGGTCATAGCAAA